>NC_041382.1:744314191-744359529 GCF_002162155.2 Triticum dicoccoides | reverse complement strand
CTATTTGAGAAAGAACGCAAGAACACTTCAGTTTGATCAAGAATCAAACAATGAACCTGAGTACCTGACCGCCTCTGCTTGGAACTGAATCATTCAACTGAAACCCAAGAAAGCAAGAAACTATTTGAGAAGAACGCAAGAACACTTCAGTTTGATCAAGAATCAAACAATGAACCTGACCGCCTCTGCTTGGAACCGAATCATTCGACTGAAACCCCAAAAAGCAAGAAACTATTTGAGAAAGAACGCAAGAACACTTCAGTTTGATCAAGAATCAAACAATGAACCTGACCGCCTCTGCTTGGAACCGAATCAGTCAAGAATCAGAAAGAACACAAGAACAATCAAGAATCGACGAGATCAAGAATTCATACCCGCCAGAGAGGGAGAAGTCTTGCGCCCGCAGCCGCCAGCCGGAAAGGGGATGCCAGCCGAACCATGGCTGAGCCGGCGAAAGCGTGGCTAGCCGGAAGCCAAGCCATCGCCTGAGGCAGCCGCGCAAGCGTGTGGGTGCGGGATGGAACTGTAGCGCGCGTCAGGAGCGGGAGGGTGCGGGCGCCGTTGTCGGCGGCGGGTCTGAGGCGGAGAACGGCCGCCGCGTGCGTCGACCGCCCCGGGCCGTAGGCAGAGGAGGAGGCGGAGGAGGGGGAGGAGGAGGTGCCGCGCCTGCCGGAGGAAGGCGTCGGCACGAGCCCGACGAGCTCCATTGAGGGGGCAAGCGAAGGCGCGAGCGCGAACTTGAACTCGGCGCAGGGAGTCGGGGGACGAGGGACGGGGAGGAAGAGGAGAGTACGGCTATATAATGGTCTGTTTGGTAGGCTGCATCCCTTCGTGTAGAATGTGGGGATGTAATTTTATTCGATTGATTGAGCTGCATTAAGTTTATAGCCAATACGAACTTTAAACATCTCTGAGCTTAAGGCCAACTCCAGCGCGCAACACCGTCCTATTTGGGTGCGTTCGTTTGGGGCAAAACAGACATACCAAACGGCTCAGCGCGCGAGCGCAAACGGACTTTTGTTCGTTTTATGTCCGCTTTCGACGCATCTCGGACCCAAGTTTGGGCCGTTCTTGAGGTGAAACAGACAGCGCGGACGAGCGCAACGCGCGCTTGTCCTCCCCTGGCCCGCCTGTCGGTGGCACAAAGCACCCGCCCGTCGCCCCATTTCGCGCCATTTTCCCCCAAACTCTTTCACGTCCCGACCTCCCTCCACCCACCACCCTCCTACCATGGCCGATGCCCCGCCGAATTCCGGCGGCCAGGCCGTCGACCCGCCCGAAAAGGTGAAGAAGAAGGTGGCCAAGGGTCCGAAGAAGCCGCGATCGGAACTCACGCCGGCTGAGCTCGCAAAGCTGGACGCGAAATCAGCCAAGAGGAGGAACCGCAGGGCGGCGGCCAAGGGCAACAACGCCGCGGCCATGTTCGCCGTCGAGCGCACTGCGTTGGAGGCCGCCCGACGCAAGGCCGACGACGACGAGAAGGAGGACATCGTCAACAAAACACATGCGCTCCTCATGCTTGGGATTTGCCGTCCGACGAGTTTCTCGACAGCGCCCGTCGGCCCGGCGAGCACAGGCTCGTTGGTCACCCGACCTCCGCAGTGCCCCTCCCCGACGTCGCGGACCACGCCTTTGTCGCCCGGTTTTCCTCCGCCAAGGTACGAATGCCAGACCCGTTTCCCGGGGTTGCCGGACGTTGGCGTCATCACGCCGTCCACCCCATGCCCCTCGGCTGTCATCGACCTCAACGTCACACCGGGGTCCAGCAGCGGTCGCCGCCTGTCCGTCGAGATGCAAAGAAAGCAAGCACGGTCGCCGTCTACGGCCACCATGTCGTCGTCCAGCGTCCTGTTCGGCAAAATGCCAACACCAACGCCAACAGCCGAGGACCCCTTCTATGACCAGTTCATGGCGAATGTCATCTACGAGGGCCGTGGCGAGGCCTTCCAGATGGGTGGGCATGGCGGTGGGCATGGTGATGCCTATGATCCCGAGGAGACCCAGAGTCAGGATGGCCGCAGCGTACGTTGCTGATGAAGACATTGAGGCCCACGACCATGGTGACTACGACCATGGTGAATCGTGGCATGAAGACGATGACATCTATTGCGAAGGTGAAGGTGATGAAGAAGAGGAAGGTATCGACATTGGGCCGAGCCATTGTTCATCGATGAGCTCACCCAAAAGGCGGAAGCACAAAAGAGGAAGAAGAGCATTCGTACGGGATCATACTGACAAGAGGAGGACAAGTTGATTTGCCAAAGTTGGATGGAGGTTGGCCAAGATCCAAGGACTGGTGCGCAACAAAAGGGACTTGTTTTTTGGAAAAGAGTTCAAAAAAAATTCCATGAAAGAAAGTTGTTTCTGCCCTACCAATTTACGAGCGACCGTGGCATCACCTCGATTGAAAAGAGGTGGTTGTTCATCCGACAAGAATGTAACAAGTATTGTGTCGCACTTGAGAGTGTTGAAGCATGTCCCGCGAGTGGTCTCGGCATTGGGGACATGGTATGGTCTCTTATCTTTCGTTGCTACAACCATGACTTTGGCCTTCTATATGTTTGCATGTCCAATTGTCGTTAATCGTGTAGGCATTTCAATCTTTAAGGCCCGGCAATGGCAAGCCAGTCACTCTTACGCATTGTTGGACGCTCATCAACAATTGCCCTAAGTTCAAAGGTCAATACCGCGAGCTTCAAAGGAAGAGAGGCAAGAAGACGACCGCGTTGTCCAGAGGTGGAGATGGTGAGGGGTTGAAGAGGCCGAGGGGAAAGACCAACTCCAAGATGGACGACAAGTGTGATGCGTCATCCTTTGCCTTGCATGAGACTTTGCATGGCATGATGTCTCAAAAGGATGCGAGGGACGAGAAAAGCGACAAAACAAGGAGGAGAAAATGAAGCAAGACCTGAAGCTTCAAACGAAGAAGCTTGAGATGGAGGAGGCGGCCAAGAAGAGGAAGATCGACATGGATGAGGCATTCTGGCAGAGGCAACTCGACATCGAGGCCACCAATGCCGCGGCCAGGCAGAGGCAGCTCGACATCGAGGCCGCCAATGCCGCAACCAAAGCAAAGGAGGTGTCGCTAGCGATCATGAGCGTGAGCTTGAGCAAGATGAAAGAGAAGACGAGGAGCTAGTTCGAGGCCCATCAGAACGAGATGCTCGACACCGACGGCCTAAACTAGGTGGTCTGTTCGGCCATGGCTGTTCTTTTTGGAGGCTGGCATGGGTGCTAGTCGCTGGCTGTGTGTTGGCGACAAACCTATTCATTTTGGAGGCTGGCTATGTTGCCGGCCGCTGGCTGTGTTGCCGGCGACAAAATTATTCATTTTGGAGGCTGGCTGTGTTGTCGGTGAGGTCGTGTAGACTGGCCATGTTACCGGCCGCTGGCTGTGTTGCCGGCGTGAACTAGGACCTTTGGCATGAACTACGGGCCGTGGTTATTCGAATATTTGCGCTTGAAAAAGGAGGCAGATAGGATGCGACCAAAGGATGCGTCCGCGCGTTGGGCGCATGGCCACCGCATCCCAGGAAAGGCACGGACACGACCCTACTGCCCTACCCATACGGACAGAATCCGGTAAAACGGACATCCGTTTAGGGTCATGCACTGGAGTTGGACTTAACTGAGGAGGAACGGTCGAATTAGTCATTTTTCTAAAGTTGAGCCGAAGCGGGACACGTGTGCCACTCGACTACATGCCTCGGAAAGCGTGGGGGATGAGACAAGATGGGACATATCAACATTATGTTGGGATCTACGGTAGGGTGTGTCGACTGCAAATTAAAAATTCCTACGTGTAGAATGATACGTCCATTTTGCATCATGCTTTTATATCAATATTTATTGCATTATGGGCTGTTATTACACATTATGTCACAATTATGCCTATTCTCTCTTATTTTACAAGGTTTACATAAAGAGGGAGAATGCCGGCAGCTGGGATTCTGGGCTAGAAAAGGAGCAAATATTAGAGACCTATTCTGCAAAGCTCCAAAAGTCCTGAAACTTCACGGAAGATGTTTTCCAAATATATAAAAAATACTGAGAGCAAGAACTTCACCAGGGGGCCACACCCTGCCCACGAGGGTGGGGGGCGCGCCCTACCCCCCCTGGGCGCGCCCCCTACCTCGTGGGCCCCCTGGTGGCCCTCCGGTGGCCATCTTCTGCTATATGGAGTCTTTCGATGGGAAAAAAATCATAAGCCATCTTCTCGGACGAGACTCCACCGCCACGAGGCGGAACCTTGGCGGAACCAATCTAGGGCTCTGGCGGAGCTGTTCTGCCAGAGAAACTTCCCTCCCGGAGGGGAAAATCATCGCCATCATTATCATCAACGCTCCTCTCATCGGGAGAGGGCAATCTCCATCAACATCTTCATCAGCACCATCTCATCTCAAAACCCTAGTTCATCTCTTGTATCCAATTCTTGTCTCTAAGTCCGGGATTGGTGCTAGTAGGTTGCTAGTAGTGTTAATTACTCCTTGTAGTTGATGCTAGTTGGTTTAATTGGTGGAAGATCATATGTTCAGATCCTATATGCATATCAATACCCCTCTGATTATGAACAGGTTTATGCTTTGTAAGTAGTTACTTTTGTTCCTGAGGACATGGGAGAAGTCTTGCTATTAGTAGTCATGTGAATTTGGTATTCGTTCGATATTTTGATGAGATGTATGTTGTCTCTCCTCTAGTGGTGTTATGTGAACGTCGACTACATGACACTTCACCGTTATTTGGGCCTAGAGGAAGGCATTGGGAAGTAATAAGTAGATGATGGGTTGCTAGAGTGACAGAAGCTTAAACCCTAGTTTATGCATTACTTTGTAAGGGGCTGATTTGGATCCATATGTTTCATGCTATGGTTAGGTTTACCTTAATACTTTTGTTGTAGTTGCGGATGCTTGCAATAGAGGTTAATCATAAGTGGGATGCTTGTCCAAGTAAGGGCAGCACCCAAGCACCGGTCCACCCACATACCAAATTATCAAAGTATCGAACGCGAATCATATGAACGTGATGAAACCTAGCTTGACGATATTCCCATGTGTCCTCGGGAGCGCTTTACATCGTATAAGAGTTTGCCCAGGCTTGTCCTTTGCTACAAAAGGATTGGGCCACCTTGCTGCACTTTATTTACTTTTGTTACTTGTTGCTCGTTACAAATTATCCTATCACAAAACTATCTGTTACCACTTATTTCAATACTTGCAGAGAATACCTTGCTGGAAACCGCTTATCATTTCCTTCTGCTCCTCGTTGGGTTCGACACTCTTACTTATCGAAAGGACTACGATAAATCCCATATACTTGTGGGTCATCAAGACTCTTTTGTGGCGCCGTTGCAGGGGAGTGAAGCGCCTTTGGTAGGTGGAATTTGGTAAGGAAAAATCTATATAGTGTGCTGAAATTTACTGTCACGTGTTACTATGTTAAGTAATCCTCTGAGGGGCTTGTTCGGGGTATCTTCACCCTGACCAGTAGAGCAAAGAGTTGCTCCTCAACCTACTGAACCTACTGAAAATGAAAATGAAAATGCTTGCTTTGAAGTTCCTGCGGGTATGATAGAAAACCTGCTAGCTAATCCTTTTTTAGGAGATGGAACAAAACATCCTGATGAACATTTGATATATGTGGATGAAGTTTGTGGATTATTTAAGCTTGCAGGTGTACCCAGAGATGTTGTTAAGAAGAAGGTCTTCCCTTTATCTTTGAGGGGAGATGCATCGACATGGTATAGGCTATGTGATGATATGAGGTCTTGGAATTACAAACGATTGAAATTGGAATTTCATCAGAAGTTTTATCCTATGCATCTTGTTCATCGTGATCGCAATTATATATATAACTTTTGGCCTCGCGAAGGAGAAAGCATCACTCAAGCTTGGGGGAGGCTTAAATCAATGTTATATTCATGCCCCAATCATGAGCTCTCAAGAGAAATGATTATTCAAAATTTTTATGCTCGGCTTTCTGGTAACAATCACACCATGCTTGATACTTCTTGTGCTGGCTCTTTTATGATAAAGACTATTGAATTCAAATGGGATTTATTGGAAAGAATTAAACGCAACTCTGAAGATTGGGACCTCGACAATGGTGAGGAGTCAGGTATGACACCTAGTTTTGATTGTGTTAAATCTTTTATGGATACCGATATTTTTCATAAATTTAGCACTAAATATGGACTTGACTCTGAGATAGTAGCTTCTTTCTGTGAATTTTTTGCTACCTATGTTGATCTCCCCAAGGAGAAGTGGTTTAAATATCATCCTCCCATAGAAGTAAAAGTAGCTGCACCTATTAAAGTTGAAGAAAATACTATCACTTATAATGATCCTGTTGTTCCTACTTCTTATGTTGAGAAACCACCTTTCCCTGTTAGGATAAAGGATCATGCTAAAGCTTCAACTGTAGTTCATAAAAGCAATATTAAAACATATACACCTCCTGAGCAATTTAAGGTTGAACCTAATATTGCTATTGTTAAAGATCTCTTGTCTGATAATATTGATGGGCATGTTATTTATTTCTGTAATGAAACTGCTAGAATTTCTAAACCCCGCGTGATAAAGATAAACCTAGACCTGTGGTAGGCATGCCTGTTATTTCTGTTAAAATAGGAGATAATTGTTATCATGGCTTGTGTGCTATGGGTGCTAGTGCTAGTGCAATACCTTATTCCTTATACCAAGAAGTTATGCATGATATTGCACCTGCTGAGATGGAAGATATTGATATCACAATTAAACGTGCCAATAGATATACTATTTCACCGATGGGAATTGTTAGAGATGTTGAAGTCTTGTATGAGAAAACTAAATATCCTGCTGATTTTCTTGTTCTTGGTTCCCCACAAGATAGCTTTTGTCCTATTATATTTGATAGACCCTTCTTGAACACTGTTAATGCTACCATAGATTGCAAAAGAGATGTTGTTACTATCGGTTTAGATGATATGACTCATGAATTTAATTTTTCTAAATTTAGTAGACAACACGACGAAGAAGAATTACCTAGTAAGGATGAAATTATTGGTCTTGCTTCTATTGTCGTACCTCCTAGCGATCCTTTAGAACAATATTTGCTAGACCATGAAAATGACATGTTTATGAATGAAAGAAGGGAATTAGATGAAGTATTCTTTAAACATGAACCTATTATGAAAAACAATTTACCTGTTGAAATCCTAGGGGATCCTCCTCCACCCAAGGGTGATCCCGTGTTTGAGCTTAAACCGTTACCTGATACTCTTAAATATGCTTATCTTGATGAGAAAAAGATATATCCTGTTATTATTAGTGCTAACCTTTCAGAGCATGAGGAAGAGAGATTATTGAAAACTCTGAAGAAGCACCGCGCAACTATTGGGTATACTCTTGATGATCTTAAGTGCATTAGTCCCACTCTATGTGAACATAAAATTAATTTGGAAGAAGATGCTAAACCAGTTCGTGATCATCAACGCCGGCTGAATCCTAAAATGAAAGAAGTGGTAAGAAAGGAGATACTAAAGCTCCTTGAGGCAGGTATAATTTATCCCGTTGCTGATAGTCAGTGGGTAAGCCCTGTCCATTGTGTCCCTAAGAAGGGAGGTATTACTGTTGTTCCTAATGATAAAGATGAATTGATTCCTCAAAGAATTATTACAGGGTATAGGATGGTAATTGATTTCCGCAAATTAAATAAGGCTACTAAAAAGGATCATTACCCCTTACCTTTTATTGATCAAATGCTAGAAAGATTGTCCAAACATACATGTTTTTTCTTTCTAGATGGTTATTCTGGTTTATCTAAATACCTGTGTCAGCCAAAGATCAATCAAAGACTACTTTTACATGCCCTTTTGGTACTTTTGCTTATAGACGTATGCCTTTTGGTTTATGTAATGCACCTGCTACCTTTCAAAGATGCATGATGGCTATATTCTCTGACTTTTGTGAAAAGATTTGTGAGGTTTTCATGGACGACTTTTCCGTCTATGGATTTTCTTTTGATGATTGCTTGAGCAACCTTGATCGAGTTTTGCAGAGATGTGAAGAAACTAATCTTGTCTTGAATTGGGAAAAGTGCCACTTTATGGTTAATGAAGGTATTGTCTTTGGGCATAAAGTTTCTGAAAAAGGTATTGAAGTTGACAAAGCCAAGGTTGATGCTATTGAAAAGATGCCATGTCCCAAGGACATTAAAGGTATAAGAAGTTTCCTTGGTCATGCCGGATTTTATAGGAGGATCATTAAGGACTTCTCAAAGATCTCTCGGCCTCTGACTAATTTATTACAAAAAGATATACCATTTGTTTTTGATGATGATTGTGTAGAGGCATTTGAAATACTTAAGAAAGCATTGATCTCTGCACCTATTGTTCAGCCACCTGATTGGAATTTACCCTTTGAAATTATGTGTGATGCTAGTGATTATGCTGTAGGTGCTGTTCTAGGACAAAGAGTTGATAAGAAACTAAATGTTATTCAATATGCTAGTAAAACTCTAGACAATGCTCAAAGAAATTATGCTACTACTGAAAAAGAATTCTTAGCAGTTGTATTTGCTTGTGATAAGTTTAGACCTTATATTGTTGATTCTAAAGTAACTATTCACACTGATCATGCTGCTATTAAATATCTTATGGAAAAGAAAGATACTAAACCTAGACTTATTAGATGGGTTCTCTTGCTACAAGAATTTGATTTGCATATTGTTGATAGAAAAGGAGCTGAGAACCCCGTTGCAGACAACTTGTCTAGGTTAGAAAATGTGCTTGATGACCCACTACGTATTGATGATAGCTTTCCTGATGAGAAACTAAATGTCATAAATGCTTATCATACTGCTCCATGGTATGCTGATTATGCTAATTACATTGTTGCTAAGTTTATACCACCTAGTTTCACATACCAGCAAAAGAAAAAGTTCTTCTATGATTTGAGGCATTACTTTTGGGATGACCCACATCTTTATAAAGAAGGAGTGGATGGTGTTATTAGACGTTGTGTACCTGAGCATGAACAGGAACATATCCTACGCAAGTGTCACTCCGAAGCTTATGGAGGACACCATGCTGGAGATAGAACTGCACATAAGGTACCGCAATCTGGTTTTTATTGGCCTACTCTCTTCAAGGATGCCCGTAAGTTTGTCTTATCTTGTGATGAATGTCAAAGAATTGGTAATATTAGTAGACGTCAAGAAATGCCTATGAATTATTCACTTGTTATTGAACCATTTGATGTTTGGGGCTTTGACTATATGGGACCCTTTCCTTCCTCTAATGGATATACACATATTTTAGTTGCTGTTGATTATGTTACTAAGTGGGTAGAAGCTATTCCAACTAGTAGTGCTGATCATAACACTTCTATTAAAATGCTTAAAGAAGTTATTTTTCCAAGATTTGGATTCCCTAGATATTTAATGACTGATGGTGGTTCACATTTTATTCATGGTGCTTTCCGTAAAATGCTTGCCAAATATGATGTTAATCATAGAATTGCATCTCCTTATCACCCTCAGTCTAGTGGTCAAGTAGAATTGAGTAATAGAGAACTCAAATTAGTTTTGCAAAAGACTGTTAATAGGTCTAGAAAGAATTGGTCCAAGAAACTTGATGATGCATTATGGGCCTATAGAACTGCATATAAAAATCCTATGGGTATGTCTCCGTATAAAATGGTCTATGGAAAAGCATGTCACTTACCTCTCGAACTAGAACACAAGGCTTATTGGGCTATTAAAGAACTTAATTATGATTTTAAACTTGCCGGTGAGAAGAGGTTATTTGATATTAGCTCACTTGATGAATGGAGAACCCAAGCCTACGAAAATGCCAAGTTGTTTAAAGAAAAAGTTAAAACATGGCACGGCAAAAGGATGGAAAAGCGTGAGTTTAATGTAGGTGATTATGTATTGCTATACAACTCTCGTTTAAGATTTTTTGCAGGAAAGCTTCTCTCTAAATGGGAAGGTCCTTACGTTATCGAGGAGGTCTACCGTTCCGGTGCCATAAAAATCAACAAATTCGAAGGTGGTGAACGGTCAAAGAATCGAACATTATATCTCAGGTAATCCCATAAATATTGAAACCAATGTTATTGAAACTATAACCCCGGAGGAATACATAAGGGACACTTTCCGGAATGTTCTAGACTCCGAAAAGGAATAGGTATGTGGTACGGTAAGTAAACTGACTCCAAAACAATTTTTAAGGCAATATTTCTCCGTTTTGGAATGTTTAGAAAAATAGAAAAATAAGCAGCAGTCCGGGAAGCACATGAGGGCTCCACGAGGGTGGAGGGCGCGCCCTACCCTACTGGGCGCGCCCCCTACCTCGTGGGCACTCGTGTGCTCTCTAGATTCCGTTTTCGTACACGACACGTATTTTGGTCGGTAAAAATTCATTATATAATCTCCCGGGGGTTTTGATTCCCGTATCACGCAATTATCTCCTGTTTGTGTTTCAAGCTATTGCTGCTGCAGATTAGAGCAGGATGTCTTCGCAAGAGTCAGTCGGGGAGAGTCGGGTGTCTCATCCGGCACCAAGATCAACGACAAACAATCATGTTGACCCCTTTGGGCCAGCAACGGAGGAAGAGATGGAGGCTGATTTGAAGAGGATAGATGCCATGGAAGAGGATCAAGAAGTCACTTCCCGCCTCCAAACTGGATTCACAATGGGAGAACTGCAGAGCTCAGCGATTCCAAACTCGGTTATCCCTTCCAATGTTAGATTTCTTTCTTATGAGAATATGAAAAAGAGTGTCACGGGTTCTCCCGCAGCTATGCAGCATCCTTGGGTGCAGGGAGCTTTGGTTGTTACAGGAAAACTCAGAAAGGAAATAATGGACCTCAAGCAGCAAGTCAACAAGCTTGAGGAGGAGAATCGTATCTTGCGGGGCATCATCGCCAAGAACATCACATCACCATCCCCGGAAAGAGAGACATAATAACATGGGTATGGGCACTCCACTTGGCAACTGCCAAGCTTGGGGGAGTGCCCCGGTATCGTATCACCATCACTTTTATCTTTACCGTTTTTCTTAGTTCGATCCTTTTGGTAATATCTTGACCTAGTAGAATAAAAGTTCTTAGTGTGATCTAGTTGTGAGTTTTACTTTATTATCCTTCTATGTAATCGAGTCCATGAGCTATATAATAAAGATTAGTGTTGAGTCAAGGGCTTGATTATTTTGCCATGATCCTAAGTGAATAAAAGAAAAGAGAAAGAAATAAAAAGAAACAAAGAGATCATGTAAGTCTTATGGAGAGTAATGAGCTCACATAGAAAGAGTATGATGAATAAAAGTTGTTGAGGGTTGACAAACACAGTTTTGGTCATCGATGCAATTAATAGGAAGTAATAAAGAAAGAGAGGTCTTCACATATAAATATACTATCTTGGACATCTTTTATGATTGTGAGCACTCATTAAAATATGACATGCTAAAGAGTTGACATTGGACAAGGAAGACAACATAATGGGTTATGTTTTCTTACATCTGAGATGAATTATATTGTCTTGGATCTGCCAACATGATGAGCTTGCCTTTCCCCCTCATGCTAGCCAAATTCATTGCACCAAGTAGAGATACTACTTGTGCTTCCAAATACCCTTGAACCAGTCTTGCCATAAGAGTCCACCATATCTAATCTACCTATGGATTGAATAAGATCCTTCAAGTAAGTTGTCATCGGTGCAAAGCAATAAAAATTGCTCTTTAAATATGTATGATTGATTGGTGTGGAGGAAATAAGCTTTATACGATCGTGTGATATGAAAGTAACAAAAGCGACAGACTGCATAATAAAGGTCCATATCACAAGGGGCAATATAAAGTGATGTTCTTTCGCATTAAGATTTTGTGCATCCAACCATAAAAGTGCATGACAACCTCTGCTTCCCTCTGCGAAGGGCCTATCTTTTACTTTTATCTCCTACATTGCATAAGAGTCATGGTGATTTTCACCCTTCCTTTTTACACTTTATCCTTTGGCAAGCACAATATGTTGGAAAGATCCTGGTATATATGGCTAATTGGATGCGAGTTTTCATGAACTATTACTGTTGACATTACCCTTGAGGTAAAACGTTGGGAGGCAAAACTATAAGCCCCTATCTTTCTCTGTGGCTAATTAAAACTCCATACCCATAAGTATCGCATGAGTGTCAGCAATTGTGAAAGACTATATGATAGTTGAGTATGTGGACTTGCTGAAAAGCTCTTATACATTGACTCTTTCCTATGTTATGATAAATTGCAATTGCTTCAGTGACTGAGATTGTAGTTTGTTAGTTTTCAATGAAGTTTACAATTCATACTTGATATTGTGACTGAATTATTACTCTAGCATTAGAGATTATATGACGAAGAATTATATGAGTTGCTGTTCTAAGAATGATCATGATGCCCTCATGTCCGTACTTTATTTTTATCGACACCTCTATCTCTAAACATGTGGACATATTTTTCGATTTCGGCTTTTCGCTTGAGGGCAAGCGAGGTCTAACCTTTGGGGAGTTGATACGTCCATTTTGCATCATGCCTTTATATCAATATTTATTGCATTATGGGTTGTTATCACACATTATGTCACAATACTTATGCCTATTCTCTCTTATTTTACAAGGTTTACATAAAGAGGGAGAATGCCGGCAGCTGGGATTCTGGGCTGGAAAAGGAGCAAATATTAGAGGCTATTCTGCACAACTTCAAAAGTCCTGAAACTTCACGGAAGATGTTTTCCAAATATATAAAAAATACGGAGAGAAAGAACTTCACCAGGGGCCACACCCTTCCCACAAGGGTGGGGGGCGCCCTACCCCCCTGGGCGCACCCCCTACCTCGTGGGCCCCCTGGTGGCCCTCCTGTGGCCATCTTCTGCTATATGGAGTCTTTCGATGGGAAAAAAATCATAAGCCATCTTCTTGGACGAAACTCCGCCGCCACGAGGCGGAACCTTGGCGAAACCAATCTAGGGCTCTGGCGGAGCTGTTCTGCCGGGGAAACTTCCCTCCCGGGGGGAAATCATCGCCATCATCATCACCAACGCTCCTCTCATCGGGAGGGGGCAATCTCCATCAACATCTTCATCAGCACCATCTCATATGAAAACCCTAGTTCATCTCTTGTATCCAATTCTTGTCTCTAAGTCCGGGATTGGTGCTAGTAGGTTGCTAGTAGTGTTAATTACTCCTTGTAGTTGATGCTAGTTGGTTTAATTGGTGGAAGATCATATGTTCAGATCCTATATGCATATTAATACCCCTCTGATTATGAACATGTTTATGCTTTGTGAGTAGTTACTTTTGTTCCTAAGGACATGGGAGAAGTCTTGCTATTAGTAGTCATGTGAATTTGGTATTCGTTCGATATTTTGATGAGATGTATGTTGTCTCTCCTCTAGTGGTGTTATGTGAATATCGACTACATGACACTTCACAATTATTTGGGCCTAGAGGAAGGCATTGGGAAGTAATAAGTAGATGATGGGTTACTAGAGTGACAGAAGCTTAAACCCTAGTTTATGCATTGCTTCGTAAGTGGCTGATTTGGATCCATATATTTCATGCTATGGTTAGGTTATCTTAATACTTTTGTTGTAGTTGCGGATGCTTGCAATAGAGGTTAATCATAAGTGGGATGCTCGTCCAAGTAAGGGCAGCACCCAAGCACCGGTCCATCCACATACCAAATTATCAAAGTATCGAACGCGAATCATATGAACGTGATGAAACCTAGCTTGACGATATTCCCATGTGTCCTCGGGAGCGCTTTACATCATATAAGAGTTTGTCCAGGCTTGTCCTTTTCTACAAAAGGATTGGGCCACCTTGCTGCAGTTTATTTACTTTTGTTACTCGTTGCTCGTTACAAATTATCCTATCACAAAACTATCTGTTACCACTTATTTCAGTACTTGCATAGAATACCTTGCTGGAAACCGCTTATCATTTCCTTCTGCTCCTCGTTGGGTTCGACACTCTTACTTATCGAAAGGACTACGATAGATCCCCTATACTTGTGGGTCATCATAGAACAACCAAGAACATGCTACAGGAGATAGACCACGGATCGTTACCACTAGATGTGCAGTGCCGTGCAGCGGAAGAAGAGTTGGGGCAACGCGTCCGTGTGGTTCGTCTCCTCCTCGTTCGATCTCCCTCGTACAGCCGGTCGTCAGATCCCGCGGACTGGTTCGTCGAAGCGGCGCAAGTGCACCACCTCTAACGGTATCCGCGCGTGTAGGAGGAGCACGGTGCGGTGGACTGTAGGTCCGATCACACAGTCGGCGGCGAGTGGAGATGGTTATTCGCAACACATGCAAAACCTAGTTATAGCACCGATGCGATCAATCAAATGAGTGTGCCGCACCTCCAATTTATATAGGCATCCGTCATGGGCTCAACACTTGGGCCTCGCACGGACCCTAAAGCCCAATTTCTGTTCGACCTGGATCCGAGTCCGAGTAGGATCACACCTAACTCATGGAGCCAGATCTGACCTCACATGTTCCTTCCATTAAGCGTGCGACCCCTTAGGTTCTTGATGTCTACTACACAACCTTATTCTTGTAGACGTTGTTGGGCCTCCAAGTGCAGAGGTTTGTAGGACAGTAGCAAATTTCCCTCAAGTGGATGACCAAAAGTTTATCAATCCGTAGGAGGCGTAGGATGAAGATGGTCTCTCTCAAGCAACCCTGCAACCAAATAACAAAGAGTCTCTTGTGTCCCCAACACACCCAATACAATGGTAAATTGTATAGGTGCACTAGTTCGGCAAAGAGATGGTGATACAAGTGGTATATTGATGGTAGATAAAGGTTTTTGTAATCTGAAAATATAAAAACAGCAAGGTAACTAATGATAAAAGTGAGCACAAACGGTATTGCAATGCGTTGAAACACGGCCTAGGGTTCATACTTTCACTAGTGCAAGTTCTCTCAACAATAATAACATAATTGGATCACATAACTATACCTCAACATGCAACAAAGAGTCACTCCAAAGCCACTAATAGCGGAGAACAAACGAAGAGATTATGGTAGGGTACGAAACCACCTCAAAGTTATTCTTTCCAATCAATCCGTTGTGCTATTCCTATAAGTGTCACAAACAGCCCTAGAGTTCGTACTAGAATAACACCTTAAGACACAAATCAACCAAAACCCTAATGTCACCTAGATACTCCAATGTCACCTCAAGTATCTGTGGGTATGATTATACGATATGCATAACACAATCTCAGATTCATCTATTCAACCAACACATAGAACCTCAAAGAGTGCCCCAAAGTTTCTACCAGAGAGTCAAGACGAAAACGTGTGCCAACCCCTATGCATAGATTCCCAAGGTCATGGAACCCGCAAGCTGATCACCAAAACATACATGTGAGAACCCGGAAATTATTTCCAGACCCTCCTATGTATATTTGTCAATCCAGGATCAACTTGACAACACATCGAAAATGGTATCATTGCAGAACAATAAAATAAGTATAAGTTTAATAACTCTTGCCACAAGGCATACATAGTGAAATGTCTCATGACATTTATTACAACCAGAAACACAGCGGAATATATAAATACGTAGCGACTCCATCTTAGCCACAGGCAGTCGATGTAGTCAACGTGTCCTCACTCCTCAGGATCATCATAATAGTCGTAGTCGACGCCCTCGTCTTCATAGATCTCTGTTGTTCAACAAAAGTATTGCCATGAGTACATTACGTACTCAACATGCCTCCCACGGGGAAGGACCTAATAACTACATGTGGCTTCAAAGGAAGGCTGTATGGCTCATTTGCGTAAAGCTAATTTTGTTTAACAAATAAAGCAGTTGGATAAAAGCATTTTTAGATGAAAACATGTTTATCTTCAGAACAACTTTCATCAAGTGAGGATCCTCGATGAACCCACGTCCTTCATAGGTTTCAAGAATAGGGGCAAAGAGGGAATAAGCAAGACAGGTCCTATACGTCAAGAAAGATTCATGTGTCGTCCATGACCGTGGACACGGCTATTCGAATAGTTTTACACTCTGCAGAGGTTGTACACTTTACCCACACGACACAATCCCGACTTGTTGCCACCAGTGGCCGCTGGTGTAGTACTCCATTTGGTGTACCGGTAGGGGGATTGTGACGAGGTCTTTGGACTAGATCCCCTAAAGATGTGACATGCCCACCGGGTCTGGCGCACGGAACTGAGAGTACGTCCTCAAACCGGTCCCCCCATCTGTGCTGAGGATACTCCTCGCAAGGCAGCTATCCCATCTGTGGTACGGCGACATCGACACCTAAGGCTAACTAGCTTACTTGACCAAGCCAGTGCCCATATAGCATGTGGCTGTACTGTTATCACAATCTTCAAATCCAAGACTTATTAGGCCTTATGAGGCACGGACGATTGATTGGCCCCTTCAACTTGTGAAGGGCAGCCAATCGCTCCTTCAATGCTTGATTCAGCTGTCGCCCGCACCAGTATTCAGATGGTAAGTTTCACCTAGAGTAGAAGAGGATAGAGAAGGTCAACAAGGCACCTATAGGGTGATAAGCATGGCTAAGCATTTCTACTCTACCGGAATTATATACTTCTACTCAGGTGTCAAGTAAATAGGCAACAAGCGGATCAGGGTAATGTGTCAATTGGCATGCTAGCTACGAGAATTAAAATAGCATGCACATAGCAACAATAAAACTCAATGCAATTTTGCAAACCATAGGATAAGTATGATCAAAGAAGGAGGCATGCCTTCGTTATCGAGTTCCCCGTTTCCTTCTTCCTCATAGTGCTCCTCTCCCGTACCGCCGCCTCCTACTCGTAGTAACGGCGAAGCACAATAAATAACAAGCAATAAAATCCAATAACATCTAATGAAATAACAAAATAGGAAGGATTGGTAGAAAGATGTGGATGGATATGGAGATTTCGAAGGAGGTAGATCGATTGATGATGAGTAGAGGGATTGAATGGATTGGTTGGGTATAGGTTTATCCGGACTAAGTAAAACTCGGCCACCATGTCTGACGTTCTAAATAGCAATACGCTAACTGAACTTTAATAGTGCCCAATACAAATACTTCGGCTAACTATAAAGAAAAGACAAAATAATGACTGACGTGACACAAACACAAAACAATAACTATCCTATGCATTTGAACGACACAACTCAACATAGCATGGCAATACAAATTTACCCACAAATCAATATTTAGATAAAATCTAAATATTTATAATGGTTAAAACATCAACTATAGAATTTAACAACAAGCGTCTTAAAAGTCAACCAAGCTACTTCCTAAACAAACTCGTTAAGTTACAAAACATCAAACAATAGCACGATCCTAAAGAAATGCTAAAACATAATAGACTCAAATCATGTAGCATATAATTAAAATAATCTAGATACATTTGAAGCAAATGGATCAACAATAATCTAGTCATAGCATGATCAACTCTTGTAACAAAAATCATGCACATGATATAACTCACAACACCACCTAGACTCAATCAAACTAATTTAAACAATAATTCTACAATCGTTCCGAAACTAAACTGGAACATAAATATTGCTACGCATGACAATATTATCTAGAAAGTACGCATGCATATACTATGTCTATGAACAAATAAAAATTATCGCACTTCACTAACATGCATAAAAAATAATAATTTTACAACTAGTTCTAGAAATTCTATGACCAATTCTAATATATCCTAGAATCACTCAACAATATTTAGGACAAACCCTAAGCATGCCACGGACATGACAATAAGACATAAATAATTTTGCATGATTACTTATATAAAACATCATACACACTTAATAAAAAATAACACAATTAAACATCTATTCAAACAAAACAATTAACTCATTCCTAGCATCATCGAAACAGCCTATGGGTTTAGCATTGGTTTTGGGTCACCGAGTAGTCGTTGGAGATGGAACCGGTGGTGTTGAGCGAGCGAGCGCCGGTGCGCGTCGTCGTCGTCGTCCGAACTCCGGTGATGAAGAGATGGTGGTGAGTGATGCTCCTAGTGACGAGAAGGCACCGGGACACAGATGGACATAACGGACGATCGGCGGGTGACGTCGACGTTAGTCCCGAATAGAGCAGCGGCACGACTCCATTGTGCGCGCGGCCAATGATTGCCAACGACTGGGAAATGATGTCTAGGAGGTAGGCTTTGGCAAGGGGATTCTGTTGGTGGGAGGAATTGGACTAGGATGCTCACCTTAGGTGACGGTAGTCGAAGAACAGTAGAGATGGGGCTGTATTGCGGGGTGGATTACGAGTGATTGTAAAGGAATTGGAGGATGGGATGATGGGGCTTTTATAGAGGTGCTCCTGGCGCACGTCATGACGCGAAGGGTCTGCCGAATGGTAGCCAGATGAGAGAGATCAGGAGGCGAATGCCATTGTTGGGCCAATAACTTCGTTAGTTACTTGCATGAGATTAAGCGCATCATGAGTGGAGCCATTAGACTGAACGGACTCGTCGTTGAGTGGGGAGTAAATCTTGTGTTGATGACGAATGGAAACGGTGAAGGGGTTAATGGGATTTGAAGGGAAAAGAAGAGGCAACCATGGAGGTTTCTTCTCTGTAACTTGTACGTGCACGCGTGTGGGAGGAAGGAGAAGAGCCGAGCCGTCCGCTCACTCGCTCACTCGGCTGGGCCGCTGGCCTGCTGGTTTGGCCTTGGGCCAAGTCTCTTTGGTGGCTGGACACAAAAAAAAACAAAGAGAAGAGATGGCCCAGTACATACGTGAATGTGTGTGACCAATTTTGGTGCATACGTGCAATAGGCCAACAACGGCTAGGCTAGGATGCACGTATTGTTCAAGGACCAATAAAAGAAAGAGAAAGTAAAGAAGAGAGAAGAAAAGAAAATCAATGTAATATAATATTGATTTCTTTTACTAGGATTGCTACAAGAGGAACCGAAACAAAGACAACTAAAAAGTCTTCAAGAATCCAAGAAATCAAAGTAACAAAAAAAACTTAAATGAAATATTACGGATGAATAAATCGACTCAGGATATTACGGAAATATTTCCCACCTGACATGTGCTAAATTAATTCCAAACAACTTGGTATTAATTTGAGCAATCTCCAAAATATATAATTAAAGATTACATTGCAACATCCCTTGGCTTAAAAAAATGAACTCTCGAAAAAAAATCAGGATGTTACAACTGTACCCCCCTTACAAGGAATCTCGACCCCGAGATTCAGAGCTAAGAGAAAAGATTTGGGAACTCCTCCCTGAGGTCGTCTTCTCGCTCCCAAGTTGCTTCCTTCTCAGTGTGATTGCTCCACTGCACCTTGCAAAGTTTGATCACCTTTCTTCTAGTTGTACGCAACTGCTCATCAAGAATCTTGATAGGATACTCTTCACATGTCAGGTCATCTTTGACTTCTATGTTGTCAAGTGAAGTCTTCTGCACCTCTTCCTCGGGTTTCTTAAAACACTTCTTCAACTGTGACACATGGAAAACATTGTGCACATTTGACAACTTCTCTGGGAGTGCCAACTGATAGGCTACCTCTCCACGTCGAGCGGTAATCCCAAACGGACCAATGTAGCGGGGCGCTAGCTTACCCTTGATTCCAAATCGACGCATTCCACGTAGTGGAGATACCTTCAGGTACACATCATCTCCTATCTTGAATGATATGTCATGACGACGTTTATTCGAATAAGCCTTCTGTCTAGACTGGGCTGCCTTCAACCTTTCTTGAATCATTTTCACTTGCTTGTCCGCCTCTTCCAACGTGTCAGGTCCAAACACTTGGTTTTCACCTACTTCATGCCAATTAAGAGGTGTACGACACTTTTGTCCATATAAAGCCTCAAAAGGAGCCATCTTTATACTTGCTTGATAACTGTTGTTATAAGAAAACTCAGCGTAAGGAAGACTCTTATCCCAACTACGTTGATAAGTCAAAGCACAAGCTCGAAGCATGTCTTCAAGAATTTGGTTTACCCGTTCCGTTTGTCCATCAGTCTGTGGGTGATACGCTGTACTGAAATCCAACTGAGTTCCCAGAACTTCATGTATTTTCTTCCAAAACCGTGAGGTAAACTGAGTACCTCGATCTGACACTATCCTCTTAGGAACTCCATGTGCACAAATGATTCTTTCCATATACAATTCTGCGAGCTTCTCTCCACCATAGGTAGTCTTTACTGGAATGAAATGAGCTGACTTGGTCAATCTGTCCACTATGACCCAAATAGAATCAAATCCAGAAGATGTCCTTGGGAGGCCTGTGATAAAGTCCATTCCAATTTCTTCCCATTTCCACACTGGAACCTTAAGTGGAGTCCCGCGGGTTTCTGATGCTCCGCCTTGACCCTTCGACATACGTCACACTGTGAAACATACTCAGCGATTTCTCGCTTCATACTCGACCACCAAAAACTACCCTGAAGATCATTATACATCTTTGTACTTCCAGGGTGTATTGAGTATGCTGACTCATGAGCTTCCTTCATGATCGTGTCCTTGATATCCTTTTGGTATGGCACCAACAAACGGTCTCGAAACCATATGCTTCCACTCTCATCCTCTCTATAGTCAGGTGCTTCACCCAATTTGATTTTCTCTCGAATCTCTTCAATGCCTTGTCATCTTTTTGCGCTTATCGCACTTGATCTTGGAGAGTAAACTTGACCTCTAACATTTCACCATTTTCAGCAAGGCTCACATACAGATTCATCTTTCGAATTTCCTCATAAAGTTCTGGCGCTTCCTTCTGAATCATCACATTGTTGACATAAACCTTCCTGCTCAGTGCATCAGCTACGACATAGGCTTTACCAGGATGGTAGTTAATGTTCAAATTATAGTCCTTGATCAAATCTAGCCACCTTCTCTGTCTAAGATTCAAATCCGGTTGTGTGAAAATGTATTTCAAACTCTTTTGATCTGAGTATATCTCACACCTATTTCCAATAAGGTAGTGCCTCCAAGTTTTCAAGGCATGCACTACGGCGGCTAATTCTAAATCATGTGTGGGATAGTTAACCTCATGAGGGCGTAGCTGTCTCGATGAATAAGCTACAACCTTTCCTTGTTGCATAAGCACACATCCCAAACCCTGTTGAGAAGCATCGCAATAAACCTCAAAATCTTGCTGAATATCTGGCAATACCAATACTGGACCAGTTGTCAACCTCCTCTTGAGTTCTTGGAAACTCGCTTCACAAGCTTCTGACCACTCAAATTTTTTATCCTTCTTTAACAACTGAGTCATAGGTCTAGCTATTCGGGAAAAATCTTCAATGAACCGAAGATAATACCCGGCTAGTCCAAGGAAACTGCGTATTTCTAACACATTCTTGGGTTGCTTCCAACTGAGTACTGATTCCACTTTTGCTGGATCCATGGCAACTCCTTCGGCTGAGATGACATGTCCTAGAACGTCCACTTGTTTTAACCAGAATTCACACTTACTAAACTTGGCATAGAGTTGATGAGCCCTTAGCCTCTCCAAAACCACTCGAAGGTATTTCTCGTGCTCTTCTTCACTCCGGGAATAGATCAAAACATCATCAATGAACACTACAATAAACTTATCCAAGCAATCCATGAATACGTTGTTCATGAGATACATGAAGTAAGCTGGTGCATTCGTGAGTCCAAAAGACATTACCAAAAACTCATAGAGACCATATCGAGTAACAAAGGCGGTCTTTGGAACATCTTGCGGGCAAATCTTCAACTGGTGGTATCCCGATCGGAGATCTATTTTGGAAAACACACGTGCTCCCTTCAACTGTTCGAACAAGTCATTAATCCTTGGCAGGGGATACTTATTCTTAATAGTTGCTGCATTCAGCGCTCGTTAATCCACACACATGCGCATGCTACCATCTTTCTTTTTCACAAATAGCACAGGTGCGCCCCATGGTGATGTGCTCGGCCTAATGTAACCCTTCTCTCCTAACTCCTAAATTTGCTTCTTCAACTCGGCTAATTCATTCGCTGTCATCTTATAAGGTCTCTTCGCAATAGGAGCGGTCCCCTGTATTAACTCAATGACAAACTCAATCTCACGGTCTGGTGGCAATCCAGGCAATTCATCCGGAAAGACATCTGGATATTCCTTCACCACTGGAACATCCTCCAAAGTTAACTCCTTCACTTTGTTCAGCATGCAATCAACCTCGGGTTGAGGTGCAATCCTAGCTTGGTATTCCACAGTGGCCCCTTCAGTGCTTGTTAATGTAACAGAGGTCCTAGCACAATCTACAAATGCCTTATGTTTCCTTAACCAATTCATTCCTAAAATGATATCCCAGCCTTTGGAGTCTATCAAGATAAGATTTGCTAGGAACTCTACCCCTTCTATAACTATAACCACTTTAGGACACTTCTGCCTAGTCCTTAAAATACCCCCAGGTGATTGCACTACCATTTGCAAGTTCAAACCCTCAGTTCGAAAATGATGTTTTTCAGCAAAACTCCTTGAAATGAACGAATGAGAAGCTCCAGTATCAAAAAGTACTGAACCGTAATATGAGTTGATCGGGAACATACCAAGAACAACATCTGGTGACTCTTGAGCCTGCTCGATGGTGACATGATTGACCCTTCCACGTCCTGATGCATGAGGTGCACCCCCTGGTGTATTGAGAATGCCTCGGCCACGTCCAGCTGCGGGTGTCTTAGCTGCAGAACCCAAATTGAACTTCACTGGAGTGGGGCCAGTGTTCTTGTTGGGACATGCAACAACAAAGTGACCCTCTTGCCCACAACTGAAGCATGCCTTTCCAGCTGTATTAGCATGATTACCTCCCACTTCAGCTCGTGGAGTCTTATATGCATTTGGATGATAGGTGTTGTTGGGCCTTGATGGCTTGACATACTGTGCACGATAGCCAGGATGATGACCAATCTTCTGTCGGGAGCTACCTTCCCCATGGTGATTCTCTGGTGCTCTACGCTTGTGGTGCTCCTCTAACTCCCTCCTTGAGTTCTCCTGGAGTATAGCCTTGTTGACAAGTGCTTGAAAGGTAAGGAAATCATGAGATACCAGCCTGTCCTTCAACCCAGGGTTCAGCCCCTTCAAAAACTTGGCATTCTTGTCAGCTTCAGTTGGAATATCTGCCCTTCCATAACATGCCAGCTGCGTGAAACGACTAAGATATTCCGACACTGTCATCTTTCCTTGAGTAAGAGCTCGGAACTCATCCCTCTTCAGCTCCATGATGCCTGTAGGAATATGTGCGATGTGGAAAGCTTCTGCAAACTCATTCCAAGTGATAGTTTGGGCATCCTCATGAGCTTCACAATAATTCTCCCACCAATCTGCAGCCACACCCTCGAGCTGGTGTGCCGCAAACTTGACACGATTTTCCACGGTGCAATTGGCCAAGTTGAGAGTCTTCCTGATGTCCTTCAACCAATCATCAGCGTCAAGTGGGTCTGCTAATCCCTCAAAAGTTGGCGGTTTTGCCCTCATGAACTCAGCAAATCCCGACTGTGGTGGTTGACCCTGATTCTGATTCGCAACATTGGCTGCAAGCTGCTGAAGTATCTGTGTTTGCATCAACATCATCTGTGCCATATTGGGTGGCGGCGGTGGTGGTGGCACATCATCTCCTCCAGAGTCAGAGTCGGTATCATGGACATGTCCCTCCTCAAAGTTTTCTTCAAAGACATGTTCCCCAAAACCTGGTCCACGACCGCGTCCACGTCCACGACCGCGACCACGTCTGCGTGCTCCATGGCCACGACCTCTGCGATTAGAATCCATCCTGTTGGCCTTCCGGTGTTAGAATAGAAGAGAGGGAAATATCTAACCCATAAACCCAATATGATAACAAATGAACAAATAAAACCAGCAACTGAACTCCAGATAAAACTCCAATTAAAACACTCAAGCATGAAAGTACTGGACAACATAGTAGCTATACCACATATATCGGTATAGTCTACCATGGACATAGCAAACATGAAAATAACTAACGTTCACTCGCATCATCAAAGATATCGCTCATGGTTCCTATAGTCCATCTACTCACTGAGATCTCCATCGTACTGGTGGGTAGGTGCTGATGCAAAGCGAAGCCCAGATGGTGGTGATGCGGTCCCCTCTGGCGTAGCAGGAACTCTCTCCTCAGGCTCAGTCTCCTCCTCAGTGTCGTCGAGCTGCTGCTCACGAGTCAGTGGTGCTGGAGGTGCAGGCGGTGCTGAAGGTACAATGGCGCGATGTGTCAGGCGACGCTTCTTCGCTAGAGCGCTCTTCTTCATCCGCGTTATCTTGATGCGTGGATGAAGCCTCTGGCGTGGAGGAGGTGTAGGGTCCTCTGGTGGAATTTCCTGTTGGTCACCATTCTCCACGACAAGCATAGTGTTCGTCGAGATGATACCCTGCTCTGCAACTGCCTCAGCGGCCTCCCGTGCTTCATGGGCAGCGGCTAAGGAAGTGTTCCCCTCCACCAATCTCTCCTTAAGTATCTCCACACGCTCCTGGTAATACTCTAAGCGCTGACGGTTCTCCTCCAGCATAGTCGTAGTCATAGCAAGGTTTTGCTCAAGTCCAAGGGTAAGTGAAGCCATACGAATGATCGTGGGATCATCCTCCTCCATGTACCCCAAGTTCTGCTGAATCGCTTCGTCCCCAATGCGGAAAGTGAAGTACCGGAACGGGGTGTGCCTCAGCTCATCCTGATGAAGTCCGGCTATCCAATGCATCGCCTGATGAACCACTCCAATGACAGCATCAAAGAAGTCTTCTCCATCATATGTGTATCGGTAACTGCTGGTCTATTCTTCCATCCTCGGATACACCACCAAGTTGACCTTGAAACGTTCCTCGCCCCCGATCATGCGGTAGGAGTGTCCGGAAACCTCTGGATCCTTGTTGAAGCCTAAGCATGGGAGCATGTCCCGAAACTGAAGACCGAGGTTGCCAAACTGCTCAATCCGGCGTGAGGATGATATCACCATCTACATATTTGAATAAGAAGAGAATCAGTACACAATTTAATAAGAGAAAGTAGAAGAGAAATACTAGAAAATTTATAAAACAATATTTTATAAAATAATTTCTAAGGCTTTCCATTTCTAACTAAGGCCACGTTACTAGGTCGACGTTGGCTCTGATACCACTTCTGTGAGAACCCGGAAATTATTTCCAGACCCTCCTGTGTATTTTTGTCAATCCAGGATCAACTTGACAACACAACGAAAATGGTATCATTGCAGAACAATAAAATAAGTATAAGTTTAATAACTCTTGCCACAAGGCATACATAGTGAAATGTCTCATGGCATTTATTACAACCAGAAACACAGCGGAATATATAAATACGTAGCAACTCCATCTCAGCCACAGGCAGTCGATGTAGTCAACGTGTCCTCACTCCTCAGGATCATCATAATAGTCATAGTCGACGCCCTCATCTTCATAGATCTCTGTTGTTCAACAAAAGTATTGCCATGAGTACATTACGTACTCAACATGCCTCCCACGGGGAAGGACCTAATAACTATATGTGGCTTCAAAGGAAGGCTGTATGGCTCATTTGCGTAAAGCTAATTTTGTTTAACAAATAAAGTATTTGGATAAAAGCAATTTTAGATGAAAACATGTTTATCTTCAGAACAACTTTCATCAAGTGAGGATCCTCGATCATCCCACGTCCTTCATAGGTTTCAAGAATAGGGGCAAAGAGGGAATAAGCAAGACAGGTCCTGTACGTCAAGAAAGATTCATGTGTTGTCCATGACCGTGGACACGGCTATTCGAATAGTTTTACACTCTGCAAAGGTTGTACACTTTACCCACACGACACAATCTCGACTTGTTGCCACCAGTGGCCGCTGGTATAGTACTCCATTTGGTGTACCGGCAGGGGGATTGTGACGAGGTCTTTGGACTAGATCCCCCAAAGATGTGACATGCCCACCGGGTCTGGCACACGGAACTGAGAGTACATCCTCAAACCGGCCCCCCCATCTGTGCCGAGGATACTCCTCGCAAGGCAGCTATCCCATCTGCGGTACGGCGACATCGACACCTAAGGCTGACTAGCTTACTTGACCAAGCCAGTGCCCATATAGCATGTGGCCGTACTGTTATCACAATCTTCAAATCCAAGACTTATTAGGCCTTATGCGGCACGGACGACCGATTGCCCCCTTCAACTTGTGAAGGGCAGCCAATCGCTCCTTCAATCCTTGATTCAGCTGTCGCCCTCACCAGTATTCAGATGGTAAGTTTCACCTAGAGTAGAAGAGGATAGAGAAGGTCAACAAGGGCCAACTGGCCTAGCTCAGCATTAAGTTTCAACTGTCAATGACTCGGAGGTCATTCAACAAGGCACCTACAGGGTGATAAGCATGGCTAAGCATTTCTACTCTACCGGAATTATATAATTCTACTCAGGTGTCAAGTAAATAGGCGACAAGCGGATCAGGGTAATGTGTCAATTGGCATGCTAGCTACGAGAATTAAAATAGCATGCACATAGCAACAATAAAACTCAATGCAATTTTGCAAACCATAGGATAAGTATGATCAAAGAAGGAGGCATGCCTTCGTTGTCGAGTTCCCCGTTTCCTTCTTCCTCGTAGTGCTCCTCTCCCGTACCGTCGCCTCCTACTCGTAGTAACGGCGAAGCACAATAAATAACAAGCAATAAAATCCAATAACATCCAATGAAATAACAAAATAGGAAGGATTGGTAGAAAGATGTGGATGGATATGGAGATTTCGAAGGAGGTAGATCGATTGATGATGAGTAGAGGGATTGAATGGATTGGTTGGGTATAGGTTTATCCGGACTAAGTAAAACTCGGCCATCATGTCTAACGTTCTAAATAGCAATACGCTAACTGAACTTTAATAGTGCCCAATACAAATACTTCGGCTAACTATAAAGAAAAGACAAAATAATGACTGACGTGACACAAATACAAAACAATAACTATCCTATGCATTTGAACGACACGACTCAACATAGCATGGCAATACAAATTTACCCACAAATCAATATTTAGATAAAATCTAAATATTTATAATGGTTAAAACATCAACTATAGGATTTAACAACAAGCGTCTTAAAAGTCAACCAAGCTACTTCCTAAACAAACTCGTTAAGTTACAAAACATCAAACAATAGCACGATCCTAAAGAAATGCTAAAACATAATAGACTCAAATCATGTAGCATATAATTAAAATAATCTAGATACATTTGAAGCAAATGGATCAACAATAATCTAGTCATAGCATGATCAACTCTTGTAACAAAAATCATGCACATGATATAACTCACAACACCACCTAAACTCAATCAAACTAATTTAAACAATAATTCTACAATCGTTCTGAAACTAAACTGGAACATAAATATTGCTATGCATGACAATATTATTTAGAAAGTACGCATGCATATACTATGTCTATGAACAAATAAAAATTATCGCACTTCACTAACATGCATAAATAATAATAATTGTACAACTAGTTCTAGAAATTCTATGACCAATTCTAATATATCCTAGAATCACTCAACAATATTTAGGACAAACCCTCAGCATGCTATGGACATGACAATAAGAATAAACAATTTTGCATGATTACTTATATAAAACATCATACACACTTAATAAAAAAATAACACAATTAAACATCTATTCAAACAAAACAATTAACTCGTTCCTAGCATCATCGAAACAGCTTATGGGTTTAGCATTGGTTTTGGGTCACCGAGTAGTCGTTGGAGATGGAACTGGTGGTGTTGAGCGAGCGAGCGCCGGTGCGCGTCGTCGTTGTCCGAACTCCAGTGATGAAGATATGGTGGTGAGTGATGCTCCTAGTGACGAGAAGGCATCGGGACACAGATGGACATCACGGACGATCGGCGGGTGACGTCAACATTAGTCCCGAATAGAGCAGCGGCACGGCTCCATTGTGCGCGCGGCCAATGATTGCCAACGACTGGGAAATGATGTCTAGGAGGTAGGCTTTGGCAAGGGGATTCTGTTGGTGGGAGGAATTGGACTAGGATGCTCACCTTAGGCGACGGTAGTCGAAGAACAGTAGAGATGGGGCTGTATTGCGGGGTGGATTACGAGTGATTGGAAAGGAATTGGAGGATGGGATGATGGGGCTTTTATAGAGGTGCTCCTGGCGCACGTCATGACGCGAAGGGTCTGCCGAATGGTAGCCGGAGGAGAGAGATCAGGAGGTGAATGCCATTGTTGGGCCAATAACTTCGTCAGTTACTTGCATGAGATTAAGCGCATCATGAGTGGAGCCATTAGACTGAATGGACTCGTCGTTGAGTGGGAGTAAATCTTGTGTTGATGACGAATGGAAACGGTGAAGGGATTAATGGGATTTGAAGGGAAAAGAAGAGGCAACCTTGGAGGTTTCTTCTCTGTAACATGTACGTGCACACGCGCGGGAGGAAGGAGAAGAGCCGAGCTGTCCGCTCGCTCGCTCACTCGGCTGGGCCGCTGGCCTGCTGGTTGGGCCTTGGGCCAAGTCTCTTTGGTGGATGGACACAAAAAAAACAAAGAGAAGAGATGGCCCAGTGCATACGTGAATGTGTGTGACCAATTTTGGTGCATATGTGCAATAGGCCAACAACGGCTAGGCTAGGATGCACATATTGTTTAAGGACCAATAAAAGAAAGAGAAACTAAAGAAGAGAGAAGAAAAGAAAATCGATATAATATAATATTGATTTCTTTTACTAGGATTGCTACAAGAGGAACCGAAACAAAGACAACTAAAAGGTCTTCAAGAATCCAAGATATCAAAGTAACAAAAAAACTTAAATGAAATATTACGAACGAATAAATCGACTCAGGATATTACGGAAAATATTTTCCACCTGACATGTGCTAAATTAATTCCAAACAACTTGGTATTAATTTGAGAAATCTCCAAAATATATAATTAAAGATTACGTTGCAACATCCCTTGGCTTAAAAAAATGAACTCTCGAAAAAAATCAGGATGTTACAATACATCAAGTGGATCATAGGACACCCCATTGTCACCACAGGTATCCCACGCAAGACATACATCAAGTGTTCTCAAATACTTAAAGACTCAATCTGATAAGATAACTTCAAAGGGAAAACTCAATCCATTACAAGAGAGTAGAGGGGGAGAAACATCATAAGATCCAACTATAATAGCAAAGCTCACGATACATCAAGATCGTACCACCTCAAGAACACGAGAGAGAGAGAGAGAGAGATATCAAACACATAGCTACTGGTACATACCCTTAGCCCCGAGGGAGAACTACTCCATCCTCGTCATGGAGAGCACCGAGATGATGAAGATGGCCACCGGAGAGGGATTCCCCCCTGCGGCAGGGTGCTGGAATGTGTCTATATTGGTTTTCGGTGGCTACGGAGGCTTCTGGCGGCGGAACTCCCGATCTATTGTGCTCCCCGAAGTTTTTAGGGTATATGGGTATATATGGGAGGAAGAAGTACATCGGTGGACTTCCGGGCTGTCCACGAGGCAAGAGGGCGCGCCCAGGGGGGTGGGCGTGCCCCCACCCTCATGGGCAACCCGAGACTCCTGGTCCAACTCCGATACTCCGTGGGCTTCTTCTGGTCCAAAAATAAGTTCCGTGAAGTTTCAGGTCAATTGGACTCCGTTTGATTTTCCTTTCCGCGATACTCTGAAACAAGGAAAAACAGAAACTGGCACTAGGCTCTAGGTTAATAGGTTAGTCCCAAAAATCATATAAATAGAATATAAATGCATAGAAAACATCCAAGGTTGATAATATAATAGCATGGAACAATCAAAAATTATAGATACGTCGGAGACGTATCAATTCTCGTTCACTTGGTCGCGAGTCAGATCACATCCGCTCGACTAGTCGGTAGCTGCCTCTAGCAAAGCGTGCCGACTCCAAGTGTCCGATGAAACTGGTTAGGCGAACCTGTCCAATGTGTCACACTTCTATTCCCTTTGCCACACGATATATGGTGTCGGGCTCAAGGTGAGTATGTCATCCTTGTGCTAGCCCGACCTCTTTCTCGTTCCAGTGATGCCGACCACAAACCGAATTATCTCATAATCCTTGTCGCATGGCCATGCTTATCTTGGTCAGATCACACAAGGGCCCCAGAGTATATCTCTCCTAGTTAGAGGGGCAAATCCCATCTTGCTCGACCATGTCTCGCAGCATGGGTCTGGAGAAGCCTGAAACCTACCTCTATAACTACCCAGTCATAGAGTAGTGTTTGGTCGGCCCAAAGCATGTCTGTCGCCATCCCGAGTACATGCGCCAGCTCAGGTCTTAGGACATAGAATGTATGTTGTACTAGATGTTGGGAAACGTAGCATGCAATTTCAAAAATTTCCTATGCTCACGCAAGATCTATCTAGGAGATGCATAGCAATGAGAGGGGGAGAGTGTGTCTACGTACCCTCGTAGACCGAAAACGGAAGCGTTTGACAATGCGGTTGATGTAGTCGAACTTCTTCTTGTTCCAACCGATCAAGTACCGAACGTACGACACCTCCGAGTTTTGCACACGTTCAGCTCGATGACGTCCCTCGAACTCTTTATCCAGCAAAGTGTCGAGGAAGTAGTTGAGTTTCGTCAGCACAACGACGTGGTGACGGTGATGGTGAAGTGATCCGCGCAGGGCTTCGCCTAAGCACTACGAGAATATGACCGAGGGTGTAATCTGTGGAGGGAGGCGCCGCACACGGCTAACATATGTTGTTGTGTGTTTTAGGCACCTCCCCCCTCATATATATAGGTGGGAGGGAGAGGGAGCAGCCAAGGGGGCGCCCAAGTAGGCCGAATCCTACTTGGGGTTCCTGTTGGGAAACGTAGCATGTAATTTCAAAAATTTCCTACGCTCACGCAAGATCTATCTAGGAGATGCATAGCAACGAGAGGGGGATAGTGTGTCCACATACCCTCGTAGACCGAAAGCGGAAGCGTTTGACAACACGGTTGATGTAGTCGAACTTCTCCTCATTTTAACCGATCAAGTACCAAACGTATGGCGCCTCCGAGCTCTGCACACGTTCAGCTCGATGACGTCCCTTGAACTCTTGATCCGGCAAAGTGTCGAGGGAGATTTTCGTCAGCACGACCGCGTGGTGACGGTGATGGTGAAGTGAACCGCGCAGGGCTTCGCCTAAGCACTATGAAAATATCACCGGAAGTGTAAACTGTGGATGGGGGCACCGCACACGGCTAGGAATCAGTGTGTTCTAGCGGTGCCCCCACATATATATAGGTGGGAGAGGGAGAGGGGCTGAAAGGGGCACCCCAAGTAGGAGTAATCTGATACATCTCCGTCGTATCTACCTTTCCAAACACTTTTGCCCTTGTTTTGGACTCTAACATGCATGATTTGAATGGAACTAACCCGGACTAACGCTGTTTTCAGCAGAATTACCATGGTGTTATTTTTGTGCAGAAATAAAAGTTCTCGGAATGACCTGAAAATCAACGGAGATTATTTTTGGAATATATAAAAAATACTGGAAGAAGAATCCATGCCAGGGGGCCCACACCCTGTCCACGAGGGTGGGGGGCGCGCCCCCAGCCTCGTGGGCCCCCTGACGCTCCACCAACCTCAACTCCAACTCCATATATTCGTGTTCGGGGAGAAAAAAATCAAGGAGAAGGATTCATCACATTTTACAATACGGAGCCACCGCCAAGCCCTAAACTCTCTCGGGATGGCCGATCTGGAGTCTGTTCGGGTCTCCGGAGAGGGGAATCCGTCACCATCGTCATCATCAACCTCCCTCCATCACCAATTTCGTGATGCTTACCGCTGTGCGTGAGTAATTCCATCGTAGGCTTGCTGGACGGTGATGGGTTGGATGAGATTTATCATGTAATCGAGTTAGTTTTGTTAGGGTTTGATCCCTAGTATCCATTATATTCTGAGATTGATGTTTGTATGACTTTGCTATGCTTAATGCTTGTCATTAGGGCCTGAGTAGCATGATTTCAGATCTGAACCTATTATGTTTTCATGAATATATGTGAGTTCTTGATCCTATCTTGCAAGTCAATAGTCACCTACTATGTGTTATGATCTGGTAACCCCGAAGTGACAATAATCGGGACCACTCCCGGTGATGACCATAGTTTGAGGAGTTTATGTATTCACTAAGTGTTAATGCTTTGGTCCAGTACTCTATTAAAAGGAGGCCTTAATATCCCTTAGTTTCCATTAGGACCCCGCTGCCACGGGAGGGTAGGACAAAAGATGTCATGCAATTTCTTTTCCATAAGAACGTATGACTATATTCAGAATACATGCCTACATTACATTGATGAACTGGAGCTAGTTCTGTGTCACCCTAGGTTATAACTTTTACATGAGGAATTGCATCCGACATAATTCTCCATCACCGATCCAATGCCTACGAGATTTTCATATATTGTTCTCCGCTTATTTACTTTTCCGTTGCTACTGTTACAATCACTATAAAACCCAAAAACTGCTACCGTTAATTTTGCTACCGTTACCACTACTATCATATTACTTTGCTACTAAACAATTTTCTACAGATATTAAGTTATCCAGGTGTGGTCGAATAGCTCATGTATCAACTAGGGATGTCTGTATCCTCCATGCTAGGCGGGTTATTCTCAAGAGGAGTGGACTTCGCTCCTCACTCACGAGAAAATGGCTGGTCACCGGGATGCCCAGTCCGATGCTTTAAGCAAATCAAATCAAAATAAGTGCAAACAAAACTCCCCTAGGATTGTTGTTAGTTGGAGGCACCCGTTGTTTCGGGCAAGGCATGGATTGATGCTTTTTGGTGGTGGGGAGTATAAACTATACCATTCTGCTTGGGAACCGCCTATAATGTGTGTAGCATGGAAGATATAGAGATCTCTCGGTTGTTATGTTGATAATGAAAGTATGCCACTCAAAATATTATTCATATCTATCTCAAAACCGAGCTCTGGCACCTCTATAAATCCCCGCTTCCCTCTGCGAAGGGCCTATGTATTTACTTTTATGTTGAGTCATCATCCTCTTATTAAAAAGCACCAGTTGGAGAGCACCGCTGTCATTTGCATCCATTACTATTAGTTTACATTGAGTATGACTTGACTGGATCTCTTTTACCATGAATTACAATGTCTAAGTCACTCCTTGATCTCTAAAGGCGCTCTGCATTTATGTTTTGCGGTCTCAGAAAGGGCTAGCGAGATACCATCTTGTTATATCATATCATGATTATTTTGAGAAAGTGTTGTCATCCGAGATTTGTTATTATTGCTCGCTAGTTGATTATGCCATTGATATGAGTAAACATGAGAGCTAAATGTTATTTCGAATGTGGTTAGTTCATAATCTTTGCTGAAAACTTGAATGCTGGCTTTACATATTTACAACAAGAAGACCAAACAGAGTTTGTAAAAGTTTTTCTTTATCACTTTCAGTTTATCAACTGAATTGCTTGAGGACAAGCAAAGGTTTAAGCTTGGGGGAGTTGATACATCTCCGTCGTATCTACTTTTCCAAACACTTTTGCCCTTGTTTTGGACTCTAACTTGCATGATTTGAATGGAACTAACCCGGACTAACGTTGTTTCCAGTAGAATTTCCATGGTGTTATTTTTGTGCAGAAATAGAAGTTCTCGGAATGACATGAAAATCAATGGAGATTATTTTTGGAATATATAAAAAATACTGGAAGAAGAATCCACGTCAGGGGGTCCACACCCTGTCCACGAGGGTGGGGGGCGCGCCCCCTGCCTCGTGGGCCCCCTGACGCTCCACCGAACTCAACTCCAACTCCATATATTCGTGTTCAGGGAGAAAAAACCAGGGAGAAGGATTCATTACATTTTAGGATACGGAGCCGCCGCCAAGCCCTAAACTCTCTCGGGAGGGCTAATCTGGAGTCAGTTCGGGGCTCCGGAGAGGGGAATCCGTCACCATCGTCATCATCAACCTCCCTCCATTACCAATTTCATGATGCTCACCACCGTGTGTGAGTAATTCCATCGTAGGCTTGTTGTACGGTGATGGGTTGGATGAGATTTATCGTGTAATCGAATTAGTTTTGTTAGGGTTTGATCCCTAGTATCCATTATGTTCTGATATTGATGTTGCTATGACTTTGCTATGCTTAATGCTTGTCACTAGGGCCCGAGTGCCATGATTTCAGATCTGAACCTATTATGTTTTCATGAATATATGTGAGTTCTTGATCCTATCTTGCAAGTCAATAGTCACCTACTATGTGTTATGATCCGGCAACCCCGAAGTGACAATAATCGGGACCACTCCCGGTGATGACCGTAGTTTGAGGAGTTCATGTATTCACTAAGTGTTAATGCTTTGGTCCGGTACTCTATTAAAAGGAGGCCTTAATATCCCTTAGTTTCCATTAGGACCCCGCTGCCACGGGAGGGTAAGACAAAAGATGGTATGCAAGTTCTTTTCCATAAGCACATATGACTACATTCGGAATACATGCCTACATTACATTGATGAACTGGAGCTAGTTCTATGTCACCCTAGGTTATAACTTTTACATGAGGAATTGCATCTCACATAATTCTCCATCACCGATCCAATGCCTATTAGCTTTTCATATATTGTTTTCCGCTTATTTACTTTTCTGTTGCTACTGTTACAATCACTATAAAACCCAAAAACTGCTACCGTTACTTTTGCTACCGTTACCACTACTATCATATTACTTTGCTACTAAACAATTTTCTACAGATATTAAGTTATCCAGGTGTGGTTGAATTGATAACTCAGCTGCAAATACTTGAGAATATTCTTTGGCTCCCCTTGTGTCGAATAAATAAATTTGGGTTGAATACTCTATCCTCGAAAACTGTTGCAATCCCCTATACTTGTGGGTTATCATAATCCTACTTGGGCGCCTCCTCCAAGTCGGCCTCCCTCTTCCATATCCATCAGAGGGGGAAGGAAAGAGATGGGGGAGGGGAAGGAAAGGGGGAGGCCAAATCCTCCCCTTTCCTTTTCCCTTCCCTTCCCTTTTGAGGATCTTCTCCCTTCCCTTCATTTCCTTCTCCTCCTACTCGGCCTATAGGGGGCGCACCAGCCCTTTTTGGGGCTGGTATGTCCCTCTCTTGGCTCATTAGGCCCATATAGCTTGCCGGGGGTTGCCCGGAACCCCTTCAAGTGACCCGACACGTACCCGGTACCCTCGGAACACTTTCGGTGTCCAAATACTATCGTACTATATATGAATCTTCACCTCTCGACCATTTCGAGACTCCTCGTCATGTCCGTGATCTCATCCGGGAAACCGAACAACATTCGGTCACCAAATCACATAACTTATATAATACGAAATCGTCAGCAAACATTAAGCGTGCGGACCCTACGGGTTCGAGAACTATGTAGACATGACCGAGACACCTCTCCAGTCAATAACCAATAGCGGAACCTAGATGCTCATATTGGTTCCCACATATTCTATGAAGATCTTTATCGGTCGTACCATAATGACAACATACGTTATTCCCTTTGTCATTGGTATGTTACTTGCCCGAGATTCGATCGTCGGTATCTTCATACCTAGTTCAATCTCGTTATCGGCAAGTCTCTTTACTTGTTCCATAATGCATCATCCCGCAACTAACTCATTAATCACATTGATTGCACGGCTTATTATGATGTGCATTACCGAGAGGGCCCAGAGATACCTCTCCGATACTCGGAGTGACAAATCCTAATCTCGTCTATGCCAACCCAACAAACACCTTCAGAGATACCCGTAGAGCATCTTTATAATCACCCAGTTATGTTGTGACGTTTGATAGCACACAAGGTATTCCTCTAGTATCCGGGAGTTGCATAATCTCATAGTCGAAGGAATATGTATTTGACATGAAGAAAGCAATATCAATAAAACTAAACGATCAACATGCTAAGCTAACGGATGGGTCTTTTCCATCACATCATTCTCCTAATGATGTGGCTCACTAGGGACTCAGTGTTTTGTCTATGTATTCACACATGTATTAAGGTTTTCGGTCAATACAATTCTAGCATGAATAATAAAAATTTATCATGATATAAGGAAATATAAAACAACAAATTTATTATTTCCTCTAGGGCATATATCCTTCAATTCCTCCCCAATCCCCCCCCCTTTCTGAAGGAAATATGCCCTAGAGGCACTAATAAAGTTGATATTTATATTTCCTTATATCATGATAAATGTTTATTATTCATGCTAGAATTGTATTAACCGGAAACTTAGTACATGCGTGAATACATAGACAAATAGAGTGTCACTAGTATGCCTGTACTTGACTAGCTCGTTGAATCAATGATGGTTATGTTTCCTGACCATAGACAAGAGTTGTCACTTGATTAATAGGATTACATTATTATAGAATGATGTGATTGACTTGACCCATCCGTTAGCTTAGCACGATGATCGTTTAGTTTGTTTCTATTGCTTTCTCCATAACTTATACATGTTCCTATGACTATGAGATCATGCAACTCCCGAATACCGGAGGAACACTTAGTGTGCTATCAAATGTCACAACGTAACTGGGTGACTATAAAGATGCTCTATAGGTGTCTCGATGGTGTTTGTTGAGTTGGCATAGATCGAGATTAGGATTTGTCACTCCGAGTATCGGAGAGGTATCTCTGGGCCCTCTCGGTAATGCACATCACTATAAGCCTTGCAAGCAATGTAACTAATGAGTTAGTTGCTGGATGGTGCATTATGAAACAAGTAAAGAGACTCGCTGGTAACGAGATTGAACTAGGTATTGAGATACCGACGATCGAATCTCGGGCAAGTAACATACCGATGACAAAGGGAACAACGTATGTTGTTGTGCGGTTTGACCGATAAAGATCTTCATAGAATACGTAGGAACCAATATGAGCATCCAGGTTCCGCTATTTGTTATTGACCGGAGATGAGTCTCGGTCATGTCTACATAGTTCTCGAACCCGTAGGGTCCGCACGCTTAACGTTCGGTGACGATCGGTATTATGAGTTTATGTGTTTTGATGTACCGAAGGTAGTTCGGAGTCCCATATTTGATCACGGACATGATGAGGAGTCTCAAAATGGTCGAGACATAAAGATCGATATATTGGAAGCCTATGTTTGGACATCGGAATGGTTCCGGATGAGTTCAGGCATTTTCCAGAGTACCGGGAGGTTACCGGAACCCCCCGGGGAGTATATGGGCCTTATTGGGCCTTAGTAGAATAGAGGAGAGGAAGGGAAAAGGTGGAAGGCACGCCCCCTAGTCCAATCCAAATTGGGTGGGCCCCCCTTTCCTTCCTCCTCTGCTCCCCTTCCTTCTCTCCTACTCCTGCTACTTGGAAGGGGGGAATCCTACTCCCGGTGGGAGTAGGACTCCCCTAGGGCACGCCATAGAGGGCCGGCCCTCCCCCTCCACTCCTTTATATACAGGGGAGATGGCATCCCATAGACACACAAGTTGATTATTGTCTTAACCGTGTGCGGTGCCCCCCTCCACCATAATCCACCTCGGTCACTATCAGTGTCAAAACCGGCGGATCTCGGGTATGGGGTCCCGAACTGTGCGTCTAAGGCGGATGGTAACAGGAGGAAGGGGACACGATGTTTTACCCAGGTCTGAGCCCTCTTGATGGAGGTAAAACCCTACATCCTGCTTGTTTATTCTTGATAATATGAGTAGTACAAGAGTTGATCTACCACGAGATCGGAGAGGCTAAACCCTAGAAGCTAGCCTATAGTATGATTGTATGTTGTCCTACGGACTAAAACCCTCCGATTTATATAGACACCGGAGGGGTCTAGGGTTACACAAGGTCGGTTACAAAGGAGGAGATATACATATCCGTATTGCCTAGCTTGCCTTCCATGCCAAGTAGAGTCCCATCCGGACACGGGACGAAGTCTTCAATCTTGTATCTTCATAGTCCAACAGTCCGGCCAAAGGATATATTCCGGCTGTTCGGATACCCCCTAATCCAGGACTCCGTCAGTAGCCCCTGAACCAGACTTCAATGACGATGAGTTCGGCGCGCAGTGTTGTCTTCGGCATTGCAAGGCGGGTTCCTCCTCCGAATACACCACGGAAGAGTTTGAATACAAGGATAGTGTCCGACCCTGCAAAATAAGTTCCACATACCACCGTAGAGAGAATAATATTACCACAAATCTAATCTGGTGACACGTTTTGGCAGCATGACATCACGCCACGGCCCGGTAATTATTTGAACCGTTTTCTTTAACCAGCCCCGCACATAACGCGAGGTGGTTTCTTGACACATCTTGTCAAAGCAGAGATCGTGTTCCCCTTATTACGGGATTCTCATCAATACGGACGTGGGTAACCCAACCGCACCACCAATTACGGTGCTTGGGGGATAAGCGAGTTTTACCAGGCTGGTGGGGGGCGCATAGTTTCGTCCGCCCTTATAAGGGATAAGGTTTCACCTTTTTCTACCCACGCCTTCTTCCTCCTTGCTCATCCATTCTTGCGCACTCGAGCTCCAGCGCCCAAGTCCACATCCTTCTCCTCAACCCTATCCAAACATGTCTGGAGCGGGAGGCAAGTGGATGGTCTCCTCCGTCACGGAGAGAGACATCAAAAAGTTGCGCGGGGCCGGATACTTAGCCACGGATATCGCGCACCGGCTGCCAGCTGCGGGGCAGATCGTCCCTACCCGAGAACCTCACGAAAGGGTGGTTTTCCTCCCCCACTTCGTCCGCAGACTGGGGTTTCCTCTCTATCCATTCGTCCACGGTCTTATGTTCTATTATGGGCTGGACTTTCATGATCTGGCCCCAAATTTATCCTCAACATCTCGGCGTTTATCGTCGTGTGCGAGGCTTTCCTCCGCATCCGGCCTCACTTCGTCATGTGGCTGAAGACCTTCAATATCAAGCCGAAGGTAGTAGGCGTCCAACAAGCGGAATGCGGCAGAGCCATGGTGGGCAAAATGCCCAACGTTATATGGCTCGAGGGATCCTTCGTGGTGACCGTAAAGGGGTGGCAATCGGGGTGGTTCTACATCACCGAGCCGCGCGACACCAAATGGGTGGCGGCCCCCGAGTTTCGATCCAGAATCCCCACGCGGCTCACTTCCTGGAAGGAGAAGGGCCTGTCCTGGGGTTCATCGGTGGAGCTGGACGGACTCCAGAAGTGTATCCGGAACATGATAAGCAAGAAACTTAAGCTTGTCAACATAGTCCAGGTCATGCTCTTCCGCCGGATCCTCCCATGTCAACAACGGGCTTTCAATTTATGGGAGTTCGACCCGGCCCAGCACCAGACTCTACACGAGCTCTTCGACACGACGCATAAGGATGTCTAGAAGGTGCTATTCAAGGGCGTCGAGGTCCCCCCTTCTCTTACCGAGGACCGCAGGCTAAGCGTGAAGCGTCCTGCGAATTTGTACATCTCGTAGGGTATTTATTTCCCATAGCTTAAACATGTGCAGGGTCTGAGCTCCCATGCCTTTGACAGGACTGGGTGGAGACATCGGAACAGATCAACTGTCCGACTCCTCTGCCCGAAGACCCTGCGGACGCTCTCCTGGCGGAGATGCAGACTCCGGCTCCTTATGAGGTGCCGGAGAATACCAAGAAGAAGGCCAAGGGAACCCGAAAGAGTTCCCGACGCCAGGTGGTGTCGGACTCATCGTCCGATAACACCGAGACGCATTCCTCCCGTGAAAACAAGGAGAAGGAAGATGAAGATTCTCCCCCTCCAGTCGGGGGAGACAAGAAAAGGAAGGCCTCCCCGGCGAAGGGTCCAAGAAGGGAAGGACTCTCCTTCCGGACTGCTCCACCACCACCGCCGACGGTGAAGATGAGTGGCTGCTCAGGGCCAAGCCGCTGGCGAAGTCATGAGTATTCGGATACCAGAGTAACTCATAGCATACCTTTGTCGCACTGCTTCTCCTAACACCGAATATGATTATGCAGTCCGCCCCAAGCCCGTATCGACGTATCATGGTCGGACGGTTCCTTGGACTTGTCGGACATGAATAGTGATACACTTCCAACTGCCTCCTCTCCTTGCCCTACGGACAATGCCGAGGTATTGTCTCAAGGGGCACCGAGCCGGGGGGAGACAGTTCCGGAGGTGCCTCAAGGAGACCTTCCGGACTCCAGGAGCAAAGGGAGCAAGGCTCCCGGGGGCTCCAAATTCGGCCCTCAGCTGGACACCGCGCCGGAACCTCCAGTGGTTCCGGACTCGGGGAGGCGGCCCTCTTCCAAGAGGGGCAAGCCGCCCGTGCCGGTGACCTTTGTCCATCCAGAGGCACCGGACAACCTGCTGGGAGCGCTTCGCGGCGCTTCCATCAATGAAGAGCACCACACTATTATGAGCGCGGTGATAAAAAAAGGTTCAGTCCGCCAAGAGCAGACTGACTGAAGCCTGTGCCAGCCTTCTAACAGGCTTTGAGGTGAGTATTTAAAATATAGGAAAATATTACCGCATAGACAGTAGCCCCGGATGCTCTGTTTGGTGTTCACAAAGAAAAGCCGAATAGAGGGTCAAATAATATCTGCAGGAGTCTAATATAAGTATGTCTGTATGCGTATGCAGGCTTCGCTGCTGACCTCTGCCGCACTGACTGCGGAGGTCGCCGCACTGAAGCAGGACCTTGAGGGGTCCGAAAAAGAGCTCGGCCTTGCCAAGAGGCAGCTTGAGGAGAATAGAGGTAAGTAATACCTTGTCTATATAAAAAAGAAAATGTGGTTGCTAAATGACAGGATCATCATGAATGTGCCAGGGGCCACGACCGAAGTGGTGACCCTGAAGCAAGCGCTGTCCGAGGCCGAAAACAAAGCGGCCAAGGAGTGCACCGAGCGGGAGAAACAAGAGGCACGGGTGGGCGAGGTGCAGCAAGAGCTCCAGGCTCTCGTGAAGAAGTACGAGGCTTTGGAGCTTGACTCGAAGACGCGAGAGTCCGAGCTTAATGCAGCCCTCGAGAGCAGAAAGAATGCCAAGGCTGAAGCCCAAAAGGCCCTCCAGGAGATTGAGGCGATGAGGAAGATAGCGGCGGGTAAGGCATTCAATATGCAAAGCAAGCATGTGAAAGTAGATTACTTGTTACTTACCCGAGTCCGGAGCTCTCCAGGAGCATTTGCAGATTTGCCCTGCAGCGTGTCGGATGCCACAAAGTATTACCAGGCCGAGGAGGGAAGGTCGACGGAGAAGTTGTTCTGGTCTCAGTATACTGGGACCGAACACCCGATGCCTATGAGCGACCAGCTGACTCAACTGGTCGAGCTGCACAAGGTGGCCGAACAGGCCATGAAGGGCTTTATAGTCCGGATGTGGCCTGGCGACTCCCTTCCCAACAGCTACTTTGGCCTGGTGAGGCGGCTTGTGGATGCCTGCCCCCGACTGGAAGTCATCAAGCGGTCCGTCTGTATCGAAGGTGCCCGCCGGGCTTTTGCCCGTGCAAAGGTGCACTGGGCCAAGATGGACGCCGAGAAGCTGGTGAAGGAGGGGCCGCCGCAGGGCAAGGAGCATCGCCGCCCCGAGATGTATTATGAGGGTGTCCAGATGGGTGCCCGTCTTGTGGCAGACGAGTGTGCGAAGGATGTAATTTTTTAATGAACTTGCTCGTGTGATCCTGTATTATGAAAACTTGTTCATATGCGCTATGCAACGCTTGTTTGAATTTAAAATATTACCTTCTGTGCGGCTGGTTAGCAAATCTGAGAGATGGCTAGTCGTCGGCTTCTGCCCCCATGCCACGAGTGTTGGGGTGTTCGGGATAAATCTGAGCACTCTTTTTCCCATTGTTGGGTCCTTCGAGGGAGGTGCTCAGCACAACGAACAAGGCAATCGGACTATAATGCTTTATCACTCTCACTTAGCCATAGAAGTCTACAATTTTAAATTTTAGCGAAGCCCCTAGTATTCGGAAGGCCAAATTCGGGGCGCTATACACGCCTTTAAGCCGGACAAAGCCGACTCCTCGCTCTAAGCGGCATAAGTCTTTATGGACTCGAGACCTCTCGAACAGCGACCAGCTCTTGCCTTATCATGACAGTCAGTTTTAGCTTTCTCTACTGAGGTTCTTAGCCCAGCTGAACCGGGGCACAATCGCAGTAGTTGTCCCAGTGCTACCTTAGCCGATATATTGGAACGTAAGGTACCAAAACATGGGAGCCGGGCAAACCCAACTATTGACCCAAGACATGATTCGGAGCTGATGCATATAATGCTATAAGTTCAGGGTGCCGCACTGTCGAAAGTGTTCGTACTTCTCACGCCGTATTATGGGATACGCTTAAGCCCCTGGCGTATGGGCCGTACCAGAGTGTACGGGTGCTGAATGTCATGAATGAACATATATATAGGGTGGGTCTATTCTAATAACACCCTTAAGAGTCTTATTCTGCACACCAAAACGCTTATTCTGATAACACCTCTGTCCCGCCCCAACCACCACCCACCAATCGATCCCATCCAAATCCCCACCCCCACCATTTCCTCCCCCACTCCCCGGCTACCTAGTACCCCCCGTCCCCGCGGCACCCGGCCGACCACAACCTCCCAATCCGCCGCCCGGCTGACCACCACCTCTTGATCCATCACCCGTCCACCGCCTCCCACCGCGCCGCCAACAACCACCTTCCACCGAGCTGCCCGTGGGACATGACGGCGCGGCCACTGGCCACCACCGGCACCACCACCTCCCACCCCGCTGCCCGGCCATGGGGGCGCCGCCCCACTGAATCCGACCGTCTCCGTGGTTCTCATGTCAGATCCAGTCGCCAGTAGCAAGGTCCGCCGCCCCTCTCGCTGCCCAGACGAACTTCCGCCGCCTCGCCCTGTCCTGCCACGACCGGAGACATCGCCGTGTTCCCATCTTCCTCCCCTGAACCATCAGTAGTGCTCGGGCGCCGTCCCCCTCCGTGCAGCTCGGTTGTGGCCCCCGTGCAGCTCGTTTTGCAGCAATGTGCGGTGGTGGAGAAGCGTGCTCATGGCGGGGAGAAGGTGTGGGCACGCGGGGCTCGTCCCACTCGGGGGATATCAGGACCTCCGTCTCCTCTCCCTCTGGTCGCCGCCATGGCCAAATTCCCCAGCCCGCGCGCCATCGCACTTCAAGTGCTCATCGTCCGCACTACATGGGCTGAGGTGGTCCTCCTCCTTTCGCCAAGATCCAGTGACCTCTCCCTCTCCTCTCCGGCGCCCCCTCTCCATCCCGTGGGCTCCTCTATAATGGATAGTAGGGGATCTTCCTGGCGACCACCTTCTAGGGGCCGCGATTGGCCCGGACGACCCTCACGGCGGCGGCCAACATGTTGGGCCCAAACGGCGCAACACGGCGCGACCACTACTGCTCTGACCACCTCTGTAGTTCTCGCCCCCTCTGTTCGACTTCCTCTGCCATGGACCGAGATCTGCAACGACCGCCCGACCAGCGTTGGCATGGTCTTGCAGTGCGGGCATGTATGTTCTTGATGTGCGGTCGTGTTTCTTGGAGTGGCCGAGCACCCATGGCGTCTCGCGGTCTGAAGGCTTCGGTGTGCAGTGCATCTCATATTGTGCTTCAGTCCGTTTCAGTCCAAAAAGGGAAACTGGAAAAGTTTGTTGTTTCGCTCTTGTTTTTGACAAGAATTTCGTGCTTCACTTTTGTTAATAAAACCACAAGCGGTATTCTTTCTTTTTTGATGAGGTTCACTTGTACTATACGTTGGTTCACTTGTACTATACGTTGGTTCACTTTCGTATATGCGAGAAAAGGAAGCATCATCTGCATGTAGTTCCTTTTGTATATGCCAGCAATGCGGTGTCTGTATGTCTACAGTACACCCCATCGGTTATGTGTTTTTAGAAGACAATTTGCATTGTTGCATGTGGCCGTTTCACTTGTTTTCTGTATGCTTGCAATGCGGTGTGTGTATGTTTGCAGTGCACTCCTCTGGTTCCCTTTGTAAAACAATAAAAAATCAACATAGAAAGAAGTTCGTTTCTTTTTAGATGAAGTCCACTAGTTTCTGCCCTGCGATTCACTTTCACCAAGCGAAACAATGCAGTTCTCTAGTCTGTGCCACGCGGTTCACTAATTTTGACCATGAGGTTCACAAATAAGCTTAAAAAGTTAGAAAAAATATTGGAAAAAGAAAAATTGATGCCGTGCACTCACCTCGTCCCTGCAGTACCAACGCTCGACACGAAGTGCACTCCACCACGTTTGGAAAAATTTACGTCACACAAAAAAAAACCATGCAGTGCACTTGCCCATCTAATGACGTGCGGTATTCCGTCTGAAGCAGTGCTTCTTGTTTCCCCGTCCGAGAAAAAATACGTCTAAACAAAAAGAAACCATGCAGTGCCCTTGACCATCTAATGAAGTGCGGTATTTTGTCTGAAGCAGTGCGTTCTTCTGTCCGATGCAGTAAATATGACGATTTTGGTCTCGCGAAGAACAGAGTGTCCGCTTTTCGGTAAAATCGAAACTGCTCTTAAACCGTAAGGTATTAGAGAGAGTGTTCTACATGAAAAAGTTGCGTATCGTCGATATCTTTCCAACAGCGTATGATTTGAATTATTCTGACCAGCCGTTCGTAAAAAATTCGCGAAAAAACAGCCGCTGCCTCTCGAAGTCAGCCGCACGATTTTAAAAAATAACTAAAATCCGTAAGGAATCTCAAAACCATTTCAACATATGAAAGTTGCGCCTTGTCCGTAGCTTTCCAACGGCGTATCATATGTCTCGTTTCGACAAACGTTTAGAAAACTGGAGCAAAAACAGTACCGAAAATTTCAAAAATTTTGAAAAACAGAGTTCCGCGATTTAGTAAATTTGAAACTGCTCTTAAACCGTAATGAATTAAAGAAATATTTATATATGAAAAAGATGCGCCTTGACGATATCTATCCAACGGCGTATCAGTTTCTTCATTCCAACAAGCGGTTTAGAAAAAAACACGAAAAAAACGCTCGCTGCCACTCGTCATCCGCCGCACTATTTTCAAAACTGCTCTTAAACCGTGTGGAATCTCGAAAAGTGTTCAACATGTCAAAGTTGCGCCTAATCCATAGCTTTTCAATGGTATATTACACGCCTCATTCCGATAAACGGTTAAAAAATTAGAGCGAAAATAGTACCGAAAAAAATAACTCGTGCAGTTTTTTTCGACGAGAAGTTCACTAGTCTCTATTGCAGTGCTCGTCGTCAAAATGATGCAGTGCGCTTCTGTTGAGCGTGCAGTGCCGAAGTGGTGTGCAGAATAGTTATTCTGCTAATATTAGCAGAATAGACCGTCTGTATATATATATATATATATATATATATATATATATATATATATATATATATATATATATATATATATATATATATATATATATATATATATATA
>NC_041382.1:744302449-744314105 GCF_002162155.2 Triticum dicoccoides | reverse complement strand
ATATATATAAGAAAATAAAGAATGCGATAATAGTCTAGTGCTATGCATTGTTTATTCAAAAAGGTGCGTCGAAGCAGAATGATACAAGTAGTGCGATAAGCAAAAAGTAGGACTATTTGACATGTCCCCTCCAAGGGCAAGCTGAGGAATGATATTTAAATTAGGTATTTCGCTCGTTATCAGAGACCACCTGGGAATTTCGTGATGCGACGTAGCTTTCTGCCTCCTTGGTTGTTGTATCATGTGTTCGGCAAACGTACTGCCGGACGGGGTTTCCAGAGAGTAAAGTCCTGAAAGAGAGAAAAAATAGTAAGGCAGGAAGCCCCTAGTGCGGTTGAGCCGTGTTTTGGGACGTGCCGTAGTCGTGCCCCCATCTATGCCCATGGTATTTTCAATGCATAATTATGTACGCGTGGCACAGACTTTGCCGTTTGGCTGGGACTGGGGTGGGGGCCACATTGCTATGCGAGCTTAGAACGTGCCAGGCGGTCTTGTTGCCGATTACTCCGGGCGCGCTTGAATGTGTCCGGGTCTTTAATCGCCGAACTGGTGGATTGCCTTAAGAGGCTGCTTTGCGCTTCTACTGCGAGGGCCGCAGTGTGCTCCTCCGTGCGGAGAGAGCGCTCTGTATTTCCATTGACTGTAATGACCCCCCGGGGTCCTGGCATCTTGAGCTTGAGATATGTGTAGTGCGGTACCGCATTGAATCTCGCAAATGCGGTTCACCCGAGCAGTGCATAATAGCCACTTCAGAACAGGACTATATCAAAGATTAACTCCTCGCTTCAGAAGTTATCCGGGGATCCAAAGACCACTTCCAATGTGACTGAGCCTGTGCAATGGGCCTCTACACCTGGTATGACGCCTTTGAAGGTCGTTGTCGGTGTCAAAACCGGCGGATCTTGCGTAGGGGGTCCCGAACCGTGCGTCTAAGGCGGATGGTAACAGGAGGCAGGGAACACGATGTTTTACCCAGGTTCGGGCCCTCTTGATAGAGGTAAAACCCTACGTCATGCTTGATTAATATTGATGATATGGGTAGTACAAGAGTAGATCTACCACGAGATTAGAGAGGCTAAACCCTAGAAGCTAGCCTATGGTATGATTGTATGTTGTCCTACGGACTAAAACCCTCCGGTTTATATAGACACCGGAGAGGGTTAGGGTTACACAAGGTCGGTTACAAAGGAGGAGATATCCATATCCGTACTGCCTAGCTTGCCTTCCACGCCAAGTAGAGTCCCATCTGGACATGAGACGAAGTCTTCAATCTTGTATCTTCATAGTCCAACAGTCCGGCCAAAGGATATAATCCGGCTGTCGGGAGACCCCCTAATCCAGGACTCCCTCAGTAGCCCCTGAACCAGGCTTCAATGACGATGAGTCCGGCGCGTAGTATTGTCTTCGGCATTGCAAGGAGGGTTCCTCCTCTGAACATATCACAGAAGAATTTGAATACAAGGATAATGTCCGACCCTGCAAAATAAGTTCCACATACCACCGCAGAGAGAATAATATTTCCACAAATCTTAATCTGCTGACACGTTTTGGCAACATGACATCATGCCATGGCTCAGTGATTATTCAAACCATTTTTCTTTAACCAACTCCACACATAACGCGAGGCGGTTTCTTGACACGTCTTGTCAAAGCAGAGATCGTGTTCCCCTAAATACATGATTCTCATCAATACGGTCGTGGGTAACCCAACCGTGTCTAGGACTCGTAGATTATAGGCAAGTCCCAAACGGCTACGGAGAGGACGCTTAACATTCACCCTCTTTATAAAGGGACAAGGCTTTTACTTTTTTCCCTCCCGTGCTCAATCGAATCCTTCCCCCGCCTCGAGTTCTAACACCCAAAGCCCAGGTCAGGTACTTCAGACCTTCAATCATGTCCGGATCTAGCCTTCAAGGCTGGTGGATGCCCTCCTCTGTTACGGAAGAAGATACCAAGAAGTTGAGGGAGGCCAGATACCTGACCGCCAAAATTTCGCATAGGCTGCCCACCTGAGGGCAGGTCATCCCTACTCCCGAATCCGACGAGAGCGTCATGTTCGTCTCCCACTTCCTCCGAGGTCTAGGCCTCACTCTGGATCCCTTCGTTAGGGGTTTGATGTTCTATTACGGGCTTGATTTCCACGATCTAGCCCCGGACTCCTTTCTCCACATCTCGGCATTTATTGTCGTATGTGAGGCCTTCCTTCGCATTACCCCTCACTTCGGCCTGTGGCTCAAGACCTTTGACGTGAAGCCGAAGATGGTCGAGGGGCAGCATGTAGCGTGCGGAGGCGCATTAATAAGCAAGATTGCTGGAGCTCCATGGCAAAACGGTTCCATTCCAGAGGTGTCCGGATTATGGCAATGGGAGTGGTTTTACATCACAACTCCCAGAAGTGCCAAGTGGGCGGCTTCCCCCGCTTTCCGCTCGGGCCCTCCACCACAACTGATGTCGTGGATTAGCAGAGGGCTGAGCTGGGGTCCAGCCAAGGACGTGCCTGTACGGTAGAGCCGCATTCAAGATCTCTTCCAAGGAGATTTTAGTCTGGTTACGGTGGTGCAAGTCATGCTGGTTCGACGAATCCAACCATGCAAACACCGGCCCCTTCGCATGTGGGAGTTCAACCCAGAAGGACCGCGCACTATTCAGAATTTCCTCGGCCTAACGCATGAGGAGATGTATAAATCATTCTTCGGATCCCAAATAGAGTGTACGGACACTACCGAGGACGTGGGCCTGAGCAGCAACCGTACCGCCAACCAAGTAAGTAATCCTCTAGCCAAACACACCGTCTTTCATTTATCATGACGTCATTCTGAGAAATTGCTCTTTGACCAGGACTGGCTAACAAAGGCGAAGATGATTCGGTGTTCGGCCCCCCTTCCCGAGGGTTTGGAAAATCCGGTACTGGAAAAGATGCTCGAGCTAGCACCTGGAGCCCTCAAAGGAAGATAAAGGGGGGGAATAAAGAGGGCGAAAGCGGGCCTCCACCGCTAGCTATTCCGACCGAGGGAACGGGCGCCTCCGTGAGGGAGGATAACCAAGGGGAGGAATCTGGCATTCTCTCACCCTGGGGAAGGAAGAGGACTACCTCTGAAGATCCGGAAACTAAGGTTTCCAAACGGGAGAAGAAATCTCCACCAGAGGGTCCTGCCTTGGAGGGTGCTCTTACCGCACAAAGTCCGCGCGGGAATCAGCCCTCCAACGAGCTGTAAGTAATCAAAAAGTACCTTACCTCTGAGGAAAATAACCGAAGCATTTATCTTGCAGTTTGGACCTTAGCCCTTCTCAGCAGAGCTCGTCTTTGGGGGATCTTCTTCCGGAGATGATGGAGAGCGAAACGCCTCCCTCGGACTCCCCCTCTCAAGAAGCAAGCGACCTTGAAGTTTCATCACGGAGGGCCTCTCCGGATCCGGTGAGGCCAGAAGATAATCCTATAGTCACCCGAAGTCCCCAGCGTCCGGCTCTTGAAGAGAGCAAACAAAAGAGTCTGGCACCGTCTGGTATGCGGTCGGACGTACTGAGGGAGCTGTTGGAGCGAGCGGTCATCTCAGAAGAACACCGTACGTTGATGGGTACAGTGATGGAAATAATTTCGTCCGCCAAAAGCGGATTGCATGAAGCCTTTATGAGTCTACTGACGGGCTTTGAGGTACGTGAAATGATATACTTTTTGATAGTACCGCATATTTTTAGGTGTGCCCTGTGTAGATAGTAGCCCCTGAGACTCTGGTCGTCGTCGAGAACGGTGGCGAACAGAGGATCGTAGTCCCAAGTAATAACCAAACCGCATTTATGTGCAGGTGGTTGAAGCTCCGGTGGCTAGCCGGACTAATGAGTTTGCCGAACTAAAGCGGCAACTGGATGCGGCAGATGCCGACATCGAGCTTGTTAACAAGCGGGTTGACGAGGCACAGGGTAAGTAATGTTTTCTGGTGAATGTCACATAGTAAGAGCAGCATGATGCCAGTATCTTTAATATGTTGTGACTGCAGATGGAGCTTCCACCGTGGAGACCCTTCGGGCGGAACTTGCCCGCGCCAAAGAACAAGCAAGGAGTAGTAATGCGGCTGCTTTGAAGGAAGCCGAAGAGTTGAGAGCCAAGAAGGCCGCGCATTGTGAGAGCAAAGAGAAAATGGCCAAGATGGCTGTAAAGTTAAAAGACACTGCCGACCATTGCCAGTTCCTTGAAGAAGAAAACCGAGTGAAGGCGACGGTCCTTGAAAAGGCCACGATGGTGACCAAAGACACCCGCTCTGCTATGAGAGCGAAGAAGGAGGAGCTGCGTCAAGCCGGGGATATTGCGGCTGGGAAGCCCTTTATGCTGCGGAGGAAATTCGGAGATCCGCGGTATGCCCCTCTGGATCGGCTGTGGAGTTCGGCAGACGCATATATGGACTTGGCGGCGAGCGATGTTGATGCGGCCGAATACTTCCGAGATCACACAGATCGTGAAGTGGACAAGCTGTTCTGGTCGCAGTTTAACGTTCCAGAGCGTCCGCTTCCATTAACTGATCAACTAGCCGAATGGGCCGAACTCAATAGGTTGTCCGGACTCGCCATGAGGTCCGTCGTAGATCATCTGTGGCCGGAAAAACCGAAGCCGAACAACTATTTCAGCTTAGTGCAGCAGTTCCTTGGAGCGGTGCCGCGCATCAATGCGATGAAGAGGTCGGCGTGCATAGAAGGCTCGCGGATGGCCCTTGCCCATGTCAAAGCATACTGGGCGGAGATGGATGCTACCACTGTTGCGGCGCAGGGTTCGGCCATAGGCCGAGTGGCTGCCGAGCACTATTTTGAAGAAGTTCTTGAGGGTGCTCGTTTGATAGAGGCCCAGTGCTCGAAGAATATTATGTTCGAGTGACATGTATTCCCATTGTAAAAACAATGTTTTTATGAAATTTATCAAGGCTGTATTTATACTTTTGCCCGAAAGTAATATGATGCCTCCTGTCGGCCGTTTATGTATACATGTGTATAACCTAAAAGATTGCAGTCGTCGGCTTCAGCCCCCACGCATATAATGCGGGGGTGTTCACAGAAGACGCGTATTCACACTTAATCCAACGTCTTGGTCCTAATAAGGAGGTGATGGCGCAGTGAACTAGGCAACCGGACTATAATGCTTTAACACTTTCACTTAGCCATAGGAGTTTGACAATGGGGCCACTATATAGCCCCTGATGGCTCCGCACTCATCCGAATTCGGGGTGCGTACATGCTTGGCCAGGAAACGGCCCTTCGTTAAGGCAGAGGAATTCTAACATTCCGATAGGTCATCGAGTGGTTGACCAGTCTCACGCTATATCATGACAGTCAGTTTTCGGCTTTCTCCACTGAGGTGCTCATCCGAATGAACCGGGGCACAATCGCAGTGGTTCTCCTGGTGCCGCCTTAGCCGATAGAGCGGAACGTAAGGCAGCAAACCACAGGAGCCGGGCAAACCCAACATTTGACCAAAGACATGATTCGGAGTTGATGCATATAAGGCCAAACTCGCGATGCCGAACACTCCCTAAGGTATTCGGTCTTTATGGTATAAACCGGGCCTAAACAGTGCCCTTTGTAAGAAGCCCCTGGTGTCCAGGTACGTGCATTATTCTGACGTGGCCACATGCCAAGACGCCAGCATCCTTCTCAATAGTACTGAGAATCCGAGGGATGTGTATCAATAAGAGACAATAAGAAAGGTTTACACAGGGTCTTAATCTAAAAAGAATCCTTGGAACGGATCCCTGCTGCACGTCTACGCCTGTGTCTCCATTGTGCCGTATCCTAGACGGGTGTAGCACGATGGTCATCTGTAAAAGAGAGGAACTTAGGTGAAAAGTTGTCGTGCAAAAAGGTAGGTTTAAAGAAACCATGTATAATTCAAGATGAGTAAAAATTGCCACTTGTCTGCGCGCGTTGAGCCCCTTGTATTTGTAATAGGGGTGTGGCCATCAAACCTGTATGAATTACATATAGCTGCTTCGGACTCGTCTAACCGTGTCCGTAGTCTTGACGACCTGTCGAATGCTTTAGTTGGTGAGGCCGTTTTAGTGTGCGGCTGCTGAGGCAGCCGCACTCTCTTCGGCGCACAGGGATCGCTCGATATTTCCATTTACTGTAATGATGCCACGTGGACCGGGCATCTTAAGAGTGAGGGAAGCGTAATGCGGTATTGCATTAAAGCGAGCGAAAGCTTCGCGTCCAAGTAGTGCTTGATAGCCACTTTGGAACAGAGCAATGTGGAAGGTTAAATTTTCGCTACGGAGGTTATCGGGGAAGCCGAATATAACCTATAGTAGCAAGGAGCCCGTGCAATGAGCCCGTAGGACTGGCGTTACTCCTTTAAAGGTAGTATTGTTGAGGCCAATTTTCGTTGGGTCTATCCCCATTTTGCGGATTGTGTCCTGATATATCAGGTTTAGACTGCTGCCACCGTCCATCAGGACTCGTGTGAAGTGGTATCCATCAATTACTGGGTCTAATACAAAGGCTACCCATCCTGCACGCCGGATACTTGCTGAGTAATCCTGATGGTCGAAAGTGATCAGTTGAGACGACCAGTGGCAGGACTCTGCGGAGATAGGCCCTTGGGCATATTTCTCTGGGAGTGCCGCTTTGTTTCTCCCCTTGATCACGTGTAACACGTTTACTATTTTGACTTCTGGTGGAAATTTCTTTTGTTCCCCAGTGTCTTGCTTGAGAGGCTCATCCTCGTCTTCGCTTGGTGTATCCTCCCCCTTGTGTACGGCATTGAGCTTGCCGGACTGCTTGAAGATCCAACAGTCTCTGTGGGTATGATTAGCGGGTTTACCAGGGGTGCTATGGATCTGACATATTTGGTCCAGAATTTTGTTTAGGCTGGACAGTTCATCTCTGGCGCCTTTAGAGGGCGGCTTTTGCCGACCTGGCCGAGAGCTTCTGAATCCGGCGTTTACTGCTGTGCCCTTCAGGCTGTCTTCTTTATTCTGGCGCTTATTATTTTTGCTGCGCCGTGATTTCCCGTTTCCATCTCTAACTTCGGATGTACTAGGGTCGCTGGTGCTGCATCTGGCTAGCCACCAATCCTCACCCGCGCAAAAGCGAGTCATGAGGCTTGTTAATGCTGCCATTGTTCTCGGCTTTTCTTGGCCGAGGTGTCTGGCAAGCCATTCGTCACAGATGCTATGCTTAAAAGCTGCCAAGGCTTCGGCGTCCGGACAACCGACTATTTGGTTCTTTTTAGTAAGAAACCTATTCCAAAGCTTTCGGGCTGACTCTCCGGGCTGTTGAGTTATATGACTCAAATCGTCCGCGTCCGGAGGTCGGACATAAGTCCCTTGAAAATTTGCCCGAAAAGCGTCTTCGAGCTCTTCCCAACTTCCAATGGAGCTTTCAGGAAGGCTTTTAAGCCAGTGCCGAGCTGCCCCTTTGAGTTTGAGGGGTAAATACTTAATGGCGTGGAGATCATCTCCTCAAGCCATATGGATATGGAGGATATAGTCCTCAATCCAAACCCCAGGGTTTGTTGTTCCATCGTATGCCTCTATGTTTACGGGTTTGAATCCCTCTGGAAATTCATGGTCCAGCACCTCATCGGTGAAACATAGGGGGTGTGCGGCACCCCTATATCTGGGTGTACCGCGTTGTTCGGATGTTTGTTGTGTTGCATCGTATGCTGGAGCGCGCTTGCGTGGTCCATAGATGGATCTGGTTGCGCCGTCCTTTTGATGCGAGCCCTCGCGTGGATCGCGTATTGGCTTATGTGCGGTGTTGTTTGCCGCTCTATGTTGGCCGTGAGGTCGTCTATCCGGCCAGAAGGCCATTTTAATTTTTGGTTGCGGGGGATCTAAGGCCTCCTCATCGAATTCAGGTAGCAACTTCCTCTTCGGGTAGCTCTTGGTGGGGTGATTACCGCCGTACTTCGCTGCTGTGTTGAGCACTTTACTCCATCTGATTCGGAGTGTGTCTTGCGCAGCCTTGAGCCTTTGCTTCTGCTTTTTTAGACTCCTCGCGGTGGCAACGAGCCTTTGATGGGCATTCTGTTGCTTCGGGTGTTTGTCCGGTGTGATGTCGTCCGGACTATTATCTTTGACAGAGTCGGGTTGTTCGGTTTGATTCTCCGTGTTGCCGTGGTCCGGCGATGGTTCACCCTGCTCTAACGCTGGGTCTATATGATTGTTGTTTCTGTCGAGGCGGGATTTGGAGCGGCGCTTACGCCGCCGCTTTGACTGCTTCTCGAGGGGACAACCCTTTGATGTGTCCTTCCGTTCCTCGTCGTCATTTTCTTTTGGTGTGTCCAACATGTATACATCATGTGGTGAAGTGGGCGTCCAGTGCCCTGTGGGCAGTGGTTCCTGTTCGTCTCCTGCATCGTCGTCCATACCGTCGATGTCTTCGGAGTCAAAGTCGAGCATGTCGGTCAAGTCATTGACAGTGGCTACTAAGTGGGTGGTGGGTGGGCGGCGAATTTCTTCGTCATCCGCATCCCAATCCTGCCGGACATAGTTCGGCCAGGACTCTCCTGACAAGGAGAGAGACTTTAATGAATTTAGCATGTCACCAAAGGGCGAGTGCTGAAAGATATATGCGGAGGTAAACTCCATGATCGGTGCCCAACCGGATTCGATAGGAACGGGCGCAGGCGGTTCGGAGTCTGTGGCCGGAGAAGTATCTGGCAGTTTAACAACACAGCTCTCATGAAGGGTAAGTCGATATTCGGCTCGATCGCCGTTGGGGATACAGCCTCTGTGGCGGGGTCTATCCACCTGTCCATGGGAGGCGCAACTGGCTCCGAATTAAGGGTCGGAGCGGCTGCCGGTGCGATCTCCTGAGCACTGTCCGATGGTAAAGATAAATCGTACTCATCGTGACTGTGTGGCGCACAAGGTAGAGGCTCGAATCTGTCGAAGATCAAGTCTCCGCGGATATCGGCCGTGTAGTTTAAGCTTCCAAACCTGACCTGATGGCCAGGGGCGTAGCTTTCAATCTGCTCCAGATGGCCAAGCGAATTGGCCTGCAGTGCAAAGCCGCCGAATACAAAAATATGTCCAGGGAGAAAAGTCTCACCCTGGACTGCATCACTAACGATGATCGAAGGAGCCATCAAGCCTAACGGCGACAACACAGAGGATCTCTCAATGAAAGCACCAATGTCGGTGTCAAAACCGGCAGATCTCGGGTAGGGGGTCCCGAACTGTGCATCTAAGGCGGATGGTAACAGGAGGCAGGGAACACGATGTTTTACCCAGGTTCAGGCCCTCTTGATGGAGGTAAAACCCTACGCCCTGCTTGATTAATATTGATGATATGGGTAGTACAAGAGTAGATCTACCACGAGATCAGAGAGGCTAAACCCTAGAAGCTAGCCTATGGTATGATTGTATGTTGTCCTACGGACTAAAACCCTCCGGTTTATATAGACACCGGAGAGGGTTAGGGTTACACAAGGTCGGTTACAAAGAAGGAGATATCCATATCCGTACTGCCTAGCTTGCCTTCCACGCCAAGTAGAGTCCCATCCAGACATGAGACGAAGTCTTCAATCTTGTATCTTAATAGTCCAACAGTCCGACCAAATGATATAATTCGGCTGTCCGGAGACCCCCTAATCCAGGACTCCCTCAGTCGTTTTTGTGGGTTTGATCCTTGAGGGGTCTATACCCATTTTGTGCACCGTGTCCTAATAAAGCAGGTTCAGGCTGCTGCCGCCATCCATAAGGACTCGAGTGAGGTGAAATCCGTTGATGATTGGGTCTAGGACCAGTGCGGCGAATCCGCCATGATGGATACTAGTGGGATGGTCCCTGCGGTCGAAGGTGATCGGACAGGAGGACCATGAGTTCAACTTTGGGGTGACTGGCTCCAACGCATATACGTCCCTTTACGCATGCTTCCGCTCCCTCTTGGGGATGTGGGTTGCATATATCATGTTCACCGTCCACACTTGTGGAGGGAACCTCTTCTGTCCTCCGGTGTTCGGCGGCCGGGGCTCCTCCTCGGCATCGCTATGTAACCCCTTATCTTTGTTTTTGGCATTTAACTTGCCGGCCTGCTTGAACACCCAACAATCCCTGTTGGTGTGGTTGGCTGGCTTGTCGGGGGTGCCGTGTATTTGACACGAGCGATCGAGTATACGGTCCAAACTGGACAGGCCCGGAGTGCTTCTTTTGAATGGCTTTTTCCGCTAACCGGGTTTAGAGCCTTTGAATCCGGCATTGATTGCCGTATCCTCGGTATTGTCGCTGTTGATGCGGCGCTTGTGTTTGTTGCGACGTGACCTGCCATTGCCATCCTTGGTATTCAAAGTACCATGGTTCTTTGATATATTATTGCTGCGAGCCAGCTAGCTGTCTTCTCCCACGCAAAAGCGGATCATGAGTGTCATGAGGGCTGCCATAGATTTCGGCTTTTCCTGGCCAAGGTGCCGGGCGAGCCACTCGTCGCGGATGTTGTGCTTAAAAGCTGCTAGGGCCTCTGCATCCGGATAGTCGATGATTTGATTTTTCTTTGTCAGGAACCGTGTCCAGAATTGCCTGGCCGATTCCTCTGGCTGCTAAATTATGTGGCTTAAGTCATCGGCATCTGGTGGTCGCACATAAGTGCCCTCGAAGTTGTCGAGGAATGCGGCTTCCAGATCTTCCCAACAGCCAATGGATTCTGCTGGCAGGTTGTTGAGCCAATGCCGAGCTGGTCCTTTAAGTTTAAGTGGGAGGTATTAGATGGCGTGTAGATCGTCACCGCGGGCCACGTGGATGTGCAGGAGGAAGTCCTCGATCCATACCGCAGGATCTGTTGTGCCGTCATATGATTTGATATTTACGGGTTTGAAACCCTCTGGGATTTGGTGATCCATTACTTCGTCTTTGAAGCATAGGGGGTGTGCAGCGCCTCTGTACTGGGCTATATCGCGACATAGCTCAAATGAGTCTTGTCCGCTGTGTTCGGCCCGGCCGGATTTACTTTTACTGTATCTGGCGTGACGGTTATCGTCTCGCATAGTGGCGCGCCCTCGTGATCCGTAGATCGATCTTGCGTGTTTTGCTTTGTCCTCCAATATGTCTCGCAGGTCTGGCCTATTTCCCCATGCCTTGACATTTTTATTTGAATGGCATCGGGGTGCGGGCTGAGCTTTTGGCTGAAATGCCTCTCTGTCGCGGCCACGAGGTGGCCGATCAGCCGCGTCATATGCTAGAGATGTAGGTTTTGGTGCTTCCTCCTCTAGTCGGGGTAGCAACCTGCACTTTGGGTAACTCTTGGAGGGGCGTTCGAGTTTATATTCCTCGGCCGCAAGGACTTCAGTCCATCTATCAGCTAGCAAATCTTGATCAGCTTGAAGCTGCTGTTGCTTTTTCTTAAGGCTATTTGCCGTGGCTATAAGCCGGCGCTTGAAGCGCTCTTGTTCGACGGGGTCCTCAGGTACGACAAATTCGTCATCGTCGAGGCTTGCCTCGTCTTCGGAGGGAGGCATGTAATTATCATCCTCCGCGTCTCCATCTGCCGTTCTCTCGGGAGGGCTGGATTCTCCATCCTCCTGCTCTAAATCTTGCTGGAGGGGATTGTTGTTATCTTCGGCACTGTCCGGAGTGCTATTATCTCCTGTGCCGATATCACCGCTTTTGTCTTGGCGAGACTTAGAGCGGCGCCGCTGACGTTGGCGCTTGGGTTGCTTCTTGGAGGGTCATCCTCC
>NC_041382.1:744297543-744302179 GCF_002162155.2 Triticum dicoccoides | reverse complement strand
ATGATGAGGTGGCTGTCCAGTGCCCTGTGGGCAGTGGTTCTTGTTCGTCTCCTGCATCGTCATCCATGCCATCGATGTCTTCGGAGTCGAAGTCGAGCATGTCGGTCAAATCGTCGACAGTGGATACTAAGTGGGTGGTGGGTGGGCGGCGAATTTCTTCGTCATCCACATCCCAATCCTGTCAGACATAGTTCGGCCAGGACTCTCCTGACAGGGAGAGAGACCTTAGTGAGTTTAGTATGTCGCCGAAAGGCGAGTGCTGAAAGATATCCGCGGAGGTAAACTCCATGATCGGCGCCTAGTCGGATTCGATAGACACGGGTGCAGGCGGTTCAGAGTCCATGGCCGGGGAAGAATCCGACAGTTTGGCCTCACGGCTCTCCTGAAGGGTAAGGTCGATATTCGGCTCGATCGCCGCTGAGGATACGGCCTCCGTGGCGGGGTCTATCCACCCATCCATGGATGGCGCAATTGGCTCTGAATTGAGGGTCAGATCGATTGCCGGTGCGATCTCCTGAACACTGTCCGATGGTAGAGCTAAATCATGCTCATCGTGACCATGTGGCGCACTCGGCAGGGGCTCGAATCCGTCGAAGATCAAGTCTCCGCGGATATCGGCCGTGTAGTTTAAGCTTCCAAACCTGACCTGATGGCCGAGGGCGTAACTTTCGATCTGCTCCAGATGGCCAAGTGAGTTGGCCCGCAGTGCGAAGCCGCCGAATACAAAGACCTGTCCGGGGAGAAAAGTCTCACCCTGGACTGCATCGCTATCGATGATCGAAGGAGCCATCAAGCCTAATAAGGACGACACAGAGGAACTCTCAATGAAAGCACCAATGTCGGTGTCAAAACCGGCGGATCTCGGATAGGGGGTCCCGAACTATGCATCTAAGCGGGATGGTAACAGGAGGTAGGGGACACGATGTTTTACCCAGGTTCGGGCCCTCTTGATGGAGGTAAAACCCTATGTCCTGCTTGTTTATTCTTGATAATATGAGTAGTACAATAGTTGATCTACCACGAGATCGGAGAGGCTAAACCCTAGAAGCTAGCCTATGGTATGATTGTATGTTGTCCTATGGACCAAAACCCTCCGGTTTATATAGACACCGGAGGGGGCTAGGGTTACACAAGGTCGGTTACAAAGGAGGAGATATACATATCCGTATTGCATAGCTTGCCTTCCACGCCAAGTAGAGTCCCATCCGGACACGAGACGAAGTCTTCAATCTAGTATCTTCATAGTCCAACAATCCGGATACCCCCTAATACAGGACTCCCTCGGTCATATCATAGCGGTTCTTAGGCGAAGCCCTGTTCCGGTAGATTCATCATCACCGTCATCACGCCGTCGTGCTGATGAAACTCTCCCTCGACACTCAGCTGGATCTAGAGTTCGTGGGACGTCACCGAGCTGAACGGTTGCAGATCGCGGAGGTGTTGTACCTTCGGTGCTAGGATCGGTCGGATCGTGAAGACGTTCGACTACATCAACCGCGTTGTCATAACGCTTCCGCTTACGGGCTATGAGGGTACATAGATAACACTCTTCCCCTCTCGTTTCTATGCATCACCTAGATAGATCTTGCGTGTGCGTAGGATTTTTTTGAAATTACTGCGTTCCCCAATAGTGGCATCCGAGCCAGGTCTATGCGTAGATGTTATATGCACGAGTAGAACACAAAGGAGTTGTGGGCATGGGTATATACATATTGCTTGCCATCACTAGTTGATTCTTGATTCAGCGGTATTGTTGGATGAAGCGGCCCAGACCGACATTACGCGTACGCTTATGCGAGACTGGTTCTACCGACGTGCTTCGCACACAGGTGGCTGGTGGGTGTCAGTTTCTCCAACTTTAGTTGAATCGGACTCAATGAACAGGGTTCTTTCTAAAGATCAAAATGCAATCACTATACCATGTTGTGGTTTCTGATGCGTAGGTAAGAACAATTCTTTCTCAACCCGTAGCAGCCACGTAAAACTTGCAACAACAAAGTAGAGGATGTCTAACTTGCATTTCGTGATGTGATATGGTCAAGACAAGATGCTAAATTTTATTGTATGAGATGATCATGTTTTGTAACAGAGTTATCGGCAAGTGGCAGGAGCCATATGGTTGTCGCTTTATTGTATGAAATGCAATCGCCATGTAATTGCTTTACTTTATCACTAAGCGGTAGCGATAGTCGTAGAAGCAATAGTTGGTGAGATGACAATGATGCTTCGATGGAGATTAAGGTGTCAAGCCGGTGTCGATGGTGATCATGATGGTGCTTTGAAGATGGAGATCAAAGGCACAAGATGATGATGGCCATATCATATCACTTATATTGATTGCATGTGATGTTTATCCTTTATGCATCTTATTTTGCTTAGTTCGGCGGTAGCATTATAAGATGATCGCTCACTAAATTTCAAGGTACAAGTGTTCTCCCTGAGTATGCACCATTGCTACAGTTCGTCGTGCCGAGACACCACGTGATGATCGGGTGTGATAAGCTCTACGTGCACATACAACGGGTGCAAGCCAGTTTTGCACACGCATAATACTCGGGTTAAACTTGACAAGCCTAGCGTGTGCAGATAAGGCCTCGGAACACTAAAACCGAAAGGTCGAACGTGAATCATATAATACATATGATCAACATAGTGATGTTCACCATTGAAAATTACTCCATCTCACGTGATGATCGAACATGGTTTAGTTGATATGGATCACGTGATCACTTAGATGATTAGAGATATGTCTATCTAAGTGGGAGTTCTTAAGTAATTTGATTAACTGAACTTTAATTTATCATGAACTTAGTACCTGATTGTATTTTGCATATCTATGTTGTTGTAGATAGATGGCCCGTGTTGTTGTTCCATTGAATTTTAATGCGTTCCTAGAGAAAGCTAAGTTAAAAGATGATGATAACAACTACACGGACTGGGTCCATAACTTGAGGATTATCCTCACTGCTGCACAGAAGAATTACATCCTGGAAGCACCGCTAGGTGACAAACCCGCTGCAAGAGCAATGCCAAATGTTGTGAACTCCTGGCAGAGCAAAGCTGATGACTACTCGATAGTTCAGTGTGCCATGCTTTACGGCTTAGAACCGGGTCTTCAGTGACATTTTGAATGTCATGGAGCATATGAGATGTTCCAGGAGTTGAAGTTAATATTTCAAGCAAATGCCCGGATTGAGAGATATGAAGTCTCCAATAAGTTCTATAGCTACAAGATGGAGGAGAATAGTTCTGTCAGTGAACATATACTCAAAATGTCTGGGTATCAGAATCACTTGACTCAACTGGGGGTTAATCTTCCTGTTGATTGTGTCATTGACAGAGTTCTTAATCACTGCCACCAAGCTACAAGAGCTTCATGATGAACTATAATATGCAAGGGATGGATATGACTATTCCCAAGCTCTTCGCAATGCTAAAGGCCGCGGAGGTAGAAATCAAGAAGGAGCATCAAGTGTTGATGGTCAACAAGACCACTAGTTTCAATAAAAAGGGTAAAGGGAAGAAGGGTAACTTCAAGAAGAACAGCAAGCCAGTTGCTGCTCAAGTGAAGAAACCCAAGTCTGGACCTAAGCCTGAAACTGAGTGCTTCTACTGCAAAGGGACTGGTCACTGGAAGCGGAACTGCCCCAAGTATTTGGCGGAGAAGAAGGATGGCAAAGTGAAAGGTATATTTGATATACATGTTATTGATGTGTACCTTACTAATGCTCGCAGTAGCGCCTGGGTATTTGATACTGGTTCTGTTGCTAATATTTGCAACTCCAAACAGGGGCTACGGATTAAACAAAGATTGGCTAAGGATGAGGTGACGATGCGCGTGGGAAATGCACTACAGGAATCAAGTAATTTGCCGTCTGTGGATCACAAACGGCAAACTCAGACGGCAAAGATAAGTCGGCAAAGAGAACTTTGCCGTCAGCATTTTATAGGACAGACGGCGAAATCTTTACCGTCGGCTAAACTGACATTTTGCCGTCTACGTTTTATCGGCCAGACGGCATAGTTTACATTGTTGCCGTGAGCCGAATTTCCGTTTTTGCTGTCAGCCCAACCAAGTTACAGATGGCAAATCTGTTTTTTTATTTTATTAAAACTCGTTCCTGCCCGAGGCTGCTGCCCTGCCTATCCTCGCCCGTCCTTTCCAGGCCACGCGCGCGCCCGCCACCCTGCCATGTTGCGCCTGCCACCGTGCCAGGCCGAGCCCGCCGCCCTACTAGCGTTCCGGCCACACCACTGCTGATTGCGCCCACGCCCGCCCTACTCCGTCCCCGGCGCCGCCGGCTGCGCCCACACCCGCCACCATGGCCCTTCCCCCGTGGTCGTCGGTGAGGTCGTCCGCACACCGTCATCGTCGAGGTCGCTCCCGTGGTCACCCGTGATGTCGTCCGTGCGCCGTCATCGTCGAGGTCGCCCCCGTGGTCGACGTTGAGGTCATGGGAAGAGAGAGGGAGCCGCCTGCAAGACCTCGATGGTGCGGTTGGTGGTGTGACGTGCGCGGATGCGGGCGGTGCTTGGCAGCGCGCCGACGCGGGCACAGGCAGCGGCCACCCGTGGCGCGGGCGGAGGCGGGCAGATGGCGGCGCTCGGCGGCGTGTGGTGGCGGGCCACGCTCGGC
>NC_041382.1:744279091-744297246 GCF_002162155.2 Triticum dicoccoides | reverse complement strand
GGTTGGGGCGCGCACGGTGAGAGAGAGAGGCATGTGCGGGTGGCCCAGATCGTGCCATGTCATCGATCCAGGAGATCGATCTGTGTGTTGTGTTTCTTCTTTGCCGTCTGTCTTTTTATTTACAGACGGCAAAGTGCTCACTTTGCCGTCTGTAAATAAAAACACAGACAGCAAAGACCTTTGCCGTATGTTTTTTTTATTTATAGATGGCAAAGTAGACTTTGCTGTCTATTTTTTTATTTACAGACGGCAAAGTGAGCACTTTTCCATCTTTCATTTTCTTTGTTGTCAGTCTTTTTAATTATAGACGGCAAAGTATGTTTTACCATCAACCATTCTTTGCCGTCGGCAACTGTCGGCAAAATTGGTCATTGCCGTCTGTCCCGATGAAAAGCTTACGGCAAAGAACAGTACTGACAGCAAATCTCCTGTTTCCTGTAGTGATGGTTCCAAAGTCGATGTGATCGCCGTCGGCACACTACCTCTACATCTACCTTCGGGATTAGTTTTAGACCTAAATAATTGTTATTTGGTGCCAGCGTTGAGCATGAACATTATATCTGGATCTTGTTTGATGCAAGACAGTTATTCATTTAAATCAAAGAATAATGGTTGTTCTATTTATATGAGTAATATATTTTATGGTCATGCACCCTTGATGAGTGGTCTATTTTTACTAAATCTTGATAGTAGTGATACACATGTTCATAGTATTGAAGACAAAAGATGCAAAGTTGATAATGATAGTGCAACTTATTTGTGGCACTACCGTTTGGGTCATATTGGTGTAAATCGCATGAAGAAACTCCATTCCGATGGACTTTTGGAATCACTTGATTATGAATCACTTGGTACTTGTGAATCATGCCTCATGGGCAAGATGACTAAAACTCCATTCTCTGGAACAATGGAGAGAGCAACAGAGTTATTGGAAATCATACATACTGATGTATGTGGTCCAATGAACATTGAGGCTCGCGACGGATATCATTCTTTTCTTACCTTCACAAATGATTTGAGTAGATATGGGTTGATACGTCTACGTCATATCTACTTTTCCAAACACTTTTGCCCTTGTTTTGGACTCTAACTTGCATGATTTGAATGGAACTAATCCAGACTGACGCTATTTTCAGCAGAATTGCCATCGTGTTGTTTTTGTGCAGAAATAAAAGTTCTCGGAATGACCTGAAAATCAACGGAGAATTATTTTGGAATATATAAAATATACTGGGAGGAAGATCAGGGGGGCCTCCACCTGTCCATGAGGGTGGGGGTGCGGCCTACCCCCCTGGGCGCCCCCTGCCTCATGGGCCCCCTGACGCTCCACTGACCTCAACCTTGACTCCATATATTCACTTTCGGGGAGAAAAAACCAAGGAGAAGGATTCATCACATTTTATGATACGGAGCCACTGCCAAGCCCTAAACTCTCTTGGGAGGGCTGATCTGGAGTCCGTTCGGGGCTCCAGAGAGGGGAATCCGTCGCCATCGCCATCGTCATCATCAACCATACTCCATCACCAATTTCATGATGCTCACCACTGTGCGTGAGTAATTCCATCGTAGGCTTGCTGGACGGTGATGGGTTGGATGAGATTTATCATGTAATCGAGTTAGTTTTGTTAGGGTTTGATCCCTAGTATCCACTATGTTCTGAGATTGATGTTGCTATGACTTTGCTATGCTTAATGCTTGTCACTAGGGCCTGAGTGCCATGATTTCAGATCTGAACCTATTATGTTTTCATCAATATATGAGAGTTCTTGATCCTATCTTGCAAGTCTATAGTCACCTACTATGTGTTATGATCCGGCAACCCCGAAGTGACAATAATCGGGACCACTCCCGGTGATGACCGTAGTTTGAGGAGTTCATATATTCACTATGTGTTAATGCTTTGGTCCAGTACTCTATTAAAAGGAGATCTTAATATCCCTTAGTTTCCAATAAGACCCCGCTGCCACGGGAGGGTAGGACAAAAGATGTCATGCAAGTTCTTTTCCATGAGCACGTATGACTATATTCGGAATACATGCCTACATTACATTCATGAACTGGAGCTAGTTCTGTGTCACCCTAGGTTATGAATGTTACATGATGAACCGCATCCGGCATAATTCTCTATCACCGATCCATTGCCTACGAGCTTTCCATATATTGTTCTTCGCTTATTTACTTTTTCGTTGCTATTGTTACAATCACTATAAAACACGAAAAATATTACTTTTGCTATCGTTACCTTTTACCACTGTTACCACTACTATCATATTACTTTGCTAGTAAACACTTTGCTGCAGATATTAAGTTTCCAGGTGTGGTTGAATTGACAACTCAGCTGCTAATACTTGAGAATATTCTTTGGCTCCCCTTGTGTTGAATCAATAAATTTGGGTTGAATACTCTACCCTCGAAAACTATTGCGATCCCCTATACTTGTGGGTTATCAAGACTATTTTATGGCGCCGTTGCCGGGGAGCATAGCTCTATTCTTTGAGTCACTTGGGATTTATATGTGCTGGTCACTATGAAGAACCTGAAAGACGCGAAAACAAAAAATTACCCCTCAACTACGAGGGGAGGTAAGGAACTGTCATCTAGCTCTGCACTTGATTCACCTTCTATTTTGAGTAAGCTTATGACACCTAAACCTGCTTCTGCTATTAATTCTGATATGTCGCATGTTATTGATGATGCCACTTCTGCTATGCATGATACTTATGATGAAACTACTTCTATGCTTGATACTATTGTGCCACTTGGTGAATTTCTTGATGAACAACTTGCTAGGGCTAGGGAGAATGAAATTATTGAAACTGATAATATTGATGAAAGTGATGATGAAGATTCTCCCCCTAGATATGAATTACCTGTTGTGCCTGAGGGCTATGTTATGGATGTAGAAACTGCTAGAGATTTTGTTGCTTGCAATGATAGGAGTGATCTTAAGAAATTATTAGCTAAGCTGAAACAAAAAACTCTGAATGCTAGAATGAAATATGATCCTGCTTATGCTACTTCACCTATCTTTGTTACTGATAAGGATTATGAATTCTCTGTCGACCCTGATATAATTACTTTGGTTGAATCTGATCCTTTCTATGGCTATGAATCTGAAACTGTTGTGGCACATCTTACTAAATTAAATGACATAGCCACCCTGTTCACTAATGATGAGAAAACTCGCTACCATTATATCCTTAAGATATTTCCGTTCTCATTAAAGGGTGATGCTAAGATATGGTTTAATTCTCTTGATCCTAGTTGTGTGCGTAGTCCCCAGGATATGATTTATTACTTCTTTGCTAAATATTTCCCCGCTCATAAGAAACAAGCTGCTTTAAGGAAATATATAATTTTGTGCAAATTGAAGAAGAGAGTCTACCACAAGCTTGGGGAGGCTTCTCCAATTACTTAATGCTTTGCCTGATCATCCTCTTAAGAAAAATGGAATACTTGATATCTTTTATAATGGACTAACCGATGCTTCCAGAGACCACCTGGATAGTTGTGCTGGTTGTGTTTTCAGGGAAAGAACACCAGATGAAACTGAAATTTTATTGAATAATATGTTGACCAATGAAAATAATTGGACACTTCCTGATCCAATTCCTGAACCAACTCCTAAGCCAACTCCGAAGAAAAGGGGTATTCTATTTCTCAGTCCTGAAGATATGCAAGAGGCAAAGAAATCTATGAAAGAAAAAGGTATTAAAGCTGAAGATGTTAAGAATTTACCTCCTATTGAAGAAATACATGGTCTTAATTTACCGCCTGTTGAAGAAATACATGGTCTTGATAACCCGACACATGTAGTAAAGGTAAATTCTCTCTATAGATATGATAAAGCTGAAATCCCATTTACTAAGTGTTCTAGCCCATGCTTGGATGAGTTTGATGACTTTATGGTCAAACAAGAAAACTTCAATGCTTATTTTGGTAGAGAATTAAAACGCAATGTTGATATGCTTGAACACTTGGGTGATTATATGGCTAATGTTAAAGGTGAACTTAAAATTATTAGTAAACATGCTTCTATGGTTTTCACTCAAGTAGAACAAGTACTTAAAGCTTAGAATGATTTGCTCAATGAATTGAATAGTAAGAAAAATGATAATGCTCTTAGAGTTATGACTAGAGGTGGTACAATGACTCAGGAACCTTTGTATTCGGAGGGCCATCCTAAGAGATCTGAGCAAGATTCTCAGAGAAATAATATTGATGCACCTAGTCCTTCTAAAAGGAAGAAAAAGAAAAATGATAGGACTTTGCAAGCTTCTAGTGAACCTGTTATTGACACACCTGAGAATCCCAATGATATTTCTATTTCTGATGCTGAAACCAATCTGGTAATGAACATGAACCTAGTGATAATGTTAATGATGATGTTCATGTTGATGCTCAACCTAGCAATGACAATGAGGTAGAAACTGAACCTGTTGTTGATCTTGATAACCCACAATCAAAGAGTCAATGTTATGATAAGAGAGACTTTATTGCTAGGAAGCACGGTAAGGAAAGAGAACCATGGGTTCAGAAACCCATGCCTTTTCCTCCTAAACCATCCAAGAAAAAGGATGATGAGGATTTTGAGCGCTTTGCTGAAATGATTAGACCTATCTTTTTGCGTATGCGTTTGAGTGATATGCTTAAAATGAATCCTTATGCTAAGTACATGAAAGATATTGTTACTAATAAAAGAAAGATACCGGAAGATGAAATTTCCACCATGCTTGCTAATTATACTTTTAAGGGTGGAATACCTAAGAAACTTGGAGATCCAGGAGTACCAACTATACCATGCTCCATTAAAAGAAACTATATTAAAACTGCTTTATGTGATCTTGGAGCTGGTGTTAGTGTTATGCCTCTCTCTTTATATCGTAGACTTGATTTGAATAAGTTGACACCTATTGAAATATCTTTGCAAATGGCTGATAAATCAACTGCTATACTTGTCGGTATTTGTGAGGATGTGCCTGTTGTGGTTGCAAACGTTACTTTTTAACGGACTTTGTTATTCTTGATATTCCCGAGGACGATAGTATGCCTATTATTCTTAGAAGACCCTTTTTGAATACTGCAGGGGCTATTATTGATTGCACCAAAGGAAATGTCACTTCTCATGTTAATGGTAATGAGCATATTGTACACTTTCCGAGGAAACAACATCAAGTCCACAATATCAATTCTATTGGAAAAATTTCAACAATCACTATTGGAGGTTCTGAATTTCCTCTTCCTACTGTCAAGAAGAAATATGATATTCTTATTGTTGGGGACATGCATATCCCCGTTGAGGTAACCTAGTGTTATTCGAAATTTCTCCAGTTTCATGTTACTCAAAATGAGTTTGTTAACAAGACCTGATCAACCTTGTTAGTGGATTCCTTTTGCTGAGCATGAGATGGATGAAGTTAGAAAACACAACTCTCTGTACCCTCCTTTTACTTTATGTTATTTATATTAAATAAAGCAAAAATAATAATTTCTGTCTTTTTTCTGAATTATCCATGCAATAAAAAATACCCCAAAAATAAAAGTTCTCCAAATGCCCTGAAATTTAAATGTGACTTTTTCTGGAATATTTGAGAATATCTGACACTGAGAACACAGCAGGGGGAGCAAGCACCTGGCCACGAGGGTGGAGGGCGCGCCTTACCCCCTGGGCACGCCCCCCTGCCTCATGGGCCCACGGTGGCTCCCCTCCACTTATTCCAGCTACCACACACTCCTTCTTCCTCCCACAAACATCACTAACCAGCTCAAACCCGAGTCTAAGCTCATTTTGCTGCCATTTTCAATCTCCTTGCTCAAAGCTCCATTCAAAAAACTGCTTTGGGGGATTGTTCCTTGGTATGTGACTCCTCCATCGGTCCAATTAGTTTTTGTTCTAGTGCTTTATTCATTGCAAATTTCTGCTGCCTAGGTGACCATGTTCTTGAGCTTGCATGTCAAATTTATATGGTTCCAAGTAGTTCTAATGCATGATATAGGATCTAGGCACTTGTAGGAGTTGTTGCTATCAATTTTGTTGAGTTTGGTTCACTTTTATTTGAAGTTACTACAAATTTCAGAATTTTTTTAGAGAAAAAATATGCTTAGGAAAATGTACCAAGGTGGTTCTTCAAGGAAACAAGGGCCCAGGCTTGCAATGCGTGATGCTGATGATGAGCCACCAAGTGGCGTGGGTTTGTCACGACATATGTCCTTGTGAAAGGACTTAGTTGTGGAGCCATCGCAATGGGTTAGCTTAGAGGGGTTAAACCGAACAAGGGGACACAGGAAGTTTATACTAGTTCGGCCCCTTCGAGGAAGGTAAAAGCCTACATCTAGTTGTGATTGGTATTGCTTGGGTTTCGAAGGCCAGGGAGCGAATCCGCTTTGTCTGGCTCTCGAGTTGTTGTCTGTCCCTTGAACCGCTGCCGGGTCGTCCCCTTATATACATGGGTGGCGCCCGTCGGTTACAGAGTCCCGAAGCCGGATCATAAACGTAACCGGTTCGGTCTCTACACTTCCTATCTTACAAAGCAAGTTACATGATTAAGCCGGTTTACATCTACAGGCCTTAACTCTCTTCTGGGCTTTGGGCCTTCATAAAGCGCCATCATCTTCACATCTTCATGGGCTTCTAATCTTCATAAAGTTAATCCGGCTACTCCTGGCCGGTTTACGTCCAGTAGTAATATCCCCAACATTAGGCCCCAGATTGATTTGAACAGGTTTCATGTCAATCCTTAGTAAAAACTTCGTCTTCCACATCTTCTCATACTTTGGTAAACCGCCGTGACGTCATCTTCTCAGATCGTGATAAAACCGTCGTGACATCATCTTCATTAATGGTTCTCCGACAATCGAGGCGACAGCTCCGCCTCACTTCTATGTTTTGGCTCCTCAATCTTCGTGCCTGACACCTATCCCTTGCCTTTATAAATAAGACCGAGGGGTCATTTTCACTTTTTCCCCCTCGTGCCTCTTCGCATCGTCTTCCTTGCGCTGCTCAACCTCTAGAGCTCCGCTGCCACCGTCGACAGTCGTCTCTGCTCCGACTCCGTCCGCTGCATCACCCTGAACGCACCAGAATACTGCGGCATCTCTCCGCCGTTCCCGTGATACTGGTAACTCTTTTTCCTTCCGCCCTAGATCTTGTTTTTAGGGTTTCACTGCTCGTCGGAGTTCATCGAAAAACTCAGTGTTGTTCTTCTCTTTTCCTCTCTGTAGCATCCCAGGCTAGGTTGGATCTGTTTATCCTTGCGCGACCATAGCCGTAATCATACTCTCCTCATTAGACTCTTTCTTTATTTTAAGAACAACTTATCTGAATCTGCTGAACTGTTTAAATACCATAAGCTTGAACCTGAATTCCATTTTCTATCATCCCTTAGATCCGAAATTTTCATATACCTCTGTGAAATCTGTTTCTCCGCACACCAATATAGGCGGTTTAACTTTGTATAAGCAATCTATACCATTAGCCCTCTGATAAACCGGAGGAGCCTTTTACCTCCATAGTTATACTCCGGTTTAATAGTTTATGGGTACCCCTGTTCTAGTATTGCCTTTTTATCCATTATTGCATTGGTCTCCGGTTTATGCAATTTCACATATCAGTATATCTTTTACTCCATTGCATCTTGTATATCATCATGAGTGATTTATAAACCAGCCTTTCATTTCCAGCTTGTTTGTTTTGCAATGGCCAAACAATTTACCGCTTGCAACTGGGCTCGTTCCCGGGTCACCGAGGAACAATTGAACGATATTGTCAACATCGTCTCCTTGCCTAAGAAAACTGAAATTAAATGGCGAGTTCCAGGAGCAGAAAATCCTCCGACCCCAAGGTAGGGTGAGGTGGTGGTCTTTGTTGACCACATAAGCCGTGTCTTCAAACCGCCAGGGTCAAAGTTTTACCGAGATGTGCTTGCCAATTTCCAACTCCATCCTCAAGACATCGGGCCCAACTCAGTATCCAATCTATGTAACTTCCAGGTCTTCTGTGAAGTGTACTTACAGGAAGAACCAACTGCGGAGCTGTTCCGGGACTTCTTTCACTTAAACCGGGGCACAGAATTTGTAAATGGCCCCAACACTGAACTTGGTGGTGTCTCAATTCAAAAGCGGAAAGAAGTTGAATTTCCTCATGCCAAACTGCACAGCCATCCAAAGGAATGGAACCAGACTTGGTTTTACTGCAGAGATACGTCCCTTGAAGATGAGAATCCCCTCCCAGGCTTTCGTGATCATCGGCTTTCCAACACCCATCCAATGCCACAATGCTTAAGCTCTGCAGAAAGGGCGAAATATGCCCCTCAACTCGCCAAACTCTGGGCTTTTATGGCGAACGGTTTAACAGGTGTTGATTTTGTGCGCCGTTGGATATCTTGGAGCATCTTGCCGCTAAGCCGGCGTCCCGGTTTAATGTGTCAGTACACTTGTGAGGTTGAAGACCCTCAACACCATTGCAACATTCAAGTGACTGATGAAGAAGTCACTGAAAGTGTAAAGAAAATTTTGAATGAATCGGAACTAGTCCGTAGTCAAACCGGCTTGAATCCCTTCTATACCAAGAACAAACTGCCTGCTATAAGCACTATTCTTCCTTTTCATCTTTGATATCTTTTAATTTGTGCAACTTGTAATCCTTCTTATGTATATGTATGTATAGGGTGATGATCCCTTCTGGAAACGGAAAACCATAGAAACAGCAGTAAAGCCAACTGGGGATAAAGCGGTCAAACCATCTCGCCCCAAAACCAAAGCCGTCAAACGGACGTCAAAACGGAAAACGGCTGACCGGATCAACATGGAGCTTGATGATGATGCTGATGATCCGAAAGTTGAGGTAGAACTTGACTCACTTGGCTCCCTTTTCATGCACCTCATTAACAATGATCTTCCTCAGGAGGACGCAGAAGGCGGTCAAGCTGATGATGTAGAGGTAATTACCCTTTCCTCCGGTTCAGACACTAAGCCAACACAAAAAACCCGCCAAGCAGTCCGGAAAGTAAGCTTTTCTCATCCTCTTGCTCACTTGGATCCAACATTTATTTTGAAGACACATCAACATGAAGCACGCTGGACAACCCGGCACAGTGGCCAACAGGTCACTTCAGCCGGTTTACCTAACACCCCGATTCGGAAGCGCCGGTTTGAGGTCTCTCCCACTTCTGACAATTCTTACCCCAAGGCAGGTTATTTCAGACAACCTCTTAATCCGTCCAATTCAAATTATCAGGTGACACCTCCCTCATCATCCAGCGAGTCGACAGCAACTCAGCTCCCTCCTCTAAAAACTGTGGTCGGGTAAGCTGTAAAACCTTTTCTTTCAATGCGTCACAAATCTTTTGAATAAAATGTTAGTCCTCTTTTTATCCTGTTTGCAAGGCCAAAGCCAGACCCAGCAAGAAAGCTCGGGTCACCAATCCGCCTGAAGACCCGGCCACTGAAGAAGAAGAACCAAGAGGTGAACCGGAGGGCCCTCATCCCGAAGCCACTTCTGATGAACCGCCTCTTAAAGGCCAAAACACTGATGAACCAACAGATGTTGAGCCTGCCGCACCTGACACTGAACCGGCAGAGCCAAACCGGGCTAGTCCGATGAGAGATGCTGAAACTCCATTATCACCAGCCAAAAACACTGAAGGCCAAGGAGATGACGTTATCATTACTGGAATGGGCCATAGCTCTCCTGGCCATCCCGTAGTCTTGGCTCAACATAGTGCCAAAGAAGAGCGGGCTGCTAGGGAAAAATGCAAATGGAGTAGTGATTTAGCAAGTTATGCTCATCTCAATGCTGAAGAGCTTCATTCTGGCTTCTTGAACCGCTTGCACTCAAACCAGGACTATGAAGCCGTTTTGGTAAATTTGATGAAGGAGCGATATGAGGTATTTTCCTCCCCCTTTGTATGTTAATTCAGAGTTTGAAATGCTAGCCGAAGTAGCCTCCAAGGGCCGGTTTATGATGTTAATCATAACCCGGGTCTTTGTAGCACTTTAAGTTTTTATTCACTGATCCTCAAATTGTTAAGTCACTGATAAGAATCAAGACTCATCTTTTAGCAAGTAGATAGCTTGCTGCCGCGTATCCCCCAAAGGCCGGTTTAACTCTGGCAAGTTAATCCGGGTTTTAATCCATGAATTCGTTTTTGAACCGACGTACATTAGCCCCCAAGTGTCAAGGATAATGCTTGCATTGTTCTGGAGACTTGTATAAAATGTAGTAATTAAGATCAAATAGGCATTAGCCCCCAAGTACGAAGTGCATAACTTGTTATACACTTTGTACTTTAGAACATACTAGGAAAAGGGCCCGTGCGTTGCAACGGAAGAAAAAAAATATTAATCTTCAATGGCCATGATCCCATTTTGCTGCATCACCGAAATAAACTATCACTCTCAATTTCATGCAATCATGAACAATTTTTGAAATCATGAACATTTGTTTTAACTCGTGCACCTATTTAAAATCATGAACATTTTTCAGTTTCATGAACAGTTTTTAAAAAATTGAACATTTTCTAAAATCAAGAACATTTTTTACTATTTGCACACATTTTTTAAAAATTTGTGAACATTTTTTTAAACAATTTTGTTGAATCGGCGAATATTTCTATAATCAACGAACATTTTTATGGAAATGGTGGAATAATTTTTTAAATTCACGAATTTGTTTTTGATTTAACGTTTTTTTTAACATTTTTTGAAATGCATGATCATTATTTGAATCAGCAAATATTTTAACACATGAACTTTTTACAAAATCATGAACATATTTTAATTTCCTGAACATTTGTTTCCAAAATTTGAACACTTTTCGAATAAGAAAAGTTTTTTTTACAAAACCACCAACATTTTTTGAAGTCCCAAATTTTTAAAAGTAGAAAAAAATGAAGAAAAATAGAAAAAAGAAATTAAAAAAAAGGCTGCCCGGCCATGGGTTGGCTCAAACAGGTGCGCTGCGTCTTCTCCCAGCGTGCAGTTTTCAGTATAGGAGGTCCCTAATGCATGGGCTGCCCCAGGCGAGGGATTTCCCTATGAAACGTTTTTTATCACTTATTATAGGTGACATTGATGAGTAATATTTTACTAATTTCGGGGCAATTTTTGTGACACACTACCAAAAGATATAGATATAGATGTTTGGTTGTGTGTTTTTTTTCATCTAAATTGTACTTTGTTTTGTATACATCTGAAACATCTTTCTGTACACGTTGAACAGTTTTTAAATACATGATTAACATGTTATAAAAAATATGTGTATACCTTTTACATATACACTGTACATTTTTGTGTACAAAAAGTACATTTTTTAAAATGTTTAACATTTTCTCAATATATTATTAACATTATTTTTTCAATATATGCTTTTGATGACTATTTTTCATGCACATTGTATAATTTTTGTACCCAGCTGGAACATTATTATTTTTATACACAATTAGCATTTCAAAAATACAAAATTAGTTTTTTTCTTCAAATATATGTTTTGTTGTGTACTTTTTCATACACATTGTACTTTTTTTGTATACAGCAAGGATGCATTTTTTACATTCAAATTAGGCATGGAGGTTGTGTATACAATGCCTGGGTAGCTAAGTGGAGCACTGCAGAACATAATAAATATAAGATTTAATTTGAATCATGCCTTATTTGTACCAGATCATACAAATATGTAATATGAGTTACTTCAATATTTTTTATGCGTTTGGATGCTACCTCTCAATTGAGATCTTACAGTTTAGAGTATAGAAGGACATTGCTGGCAATTTAGGTTGGCTGAACATTCCTTGCCAAGGTATAGTAAATACTTATTTAACTTTTATTTATGCTTGGACCGATCCGATCCTCCGAAATATTTCTCTTTTTATCTCGCCTGGTGACAGTGATTTGGAGTTGGACCCTTGTTTATCTAGATTGATTTGATATTACGTGGTTAGAAATTATTTTCACCGTCGTATGCCACAGTTTATGAATAACTGTATGAATTCAAAAGTAGATATAAACACTAAAAAATTACAAATTTCAGACTTTTGAGCAATGAATGTTGAAATTTTACACGTTTTTTTAGTACACATAATGCGTACTATTTTGTATAACGTACACGAACTCCCAGTGTTACTCAAGGCAACACCCGGAAACATCATCCAAGGCAGGTAAAGGAAAAGAAAAGACACATAAATTACAGAGACCTGCTCCTACTCAATTCGCACTAAACTTCTGGCTCCTGCAAGTATCCATTGCTGAAGCTGTTGGTAAATGATATCTCCTAGCCTAACTTCAAGAAATACTTGGTGATTGTTACCAAAGACACGAGCATTACGTCCAGAAAGTTTGCATGACAAAAGAATCAAACCCCTTCCTTCTGATCGTACAGAGTTGCACTCTAGAAGTGTGCCACCATTCAAGCATTGTATTTGAGGGATACTGTTGGGAGCACTCATTGAACAAGCAAGTGGTCCGTTGTTTCATCCTCCTGAAGACAGAGAGAACACGGCCAGATGGTCGCTTGTAGGCCCTTGGAAACCCTGCAGTCAGACTTCCATATCCTGTACTTGAGAGAAAACCAGATGAAAACGTTACAATTCATTGATGTATAGCTCTTCCAGATAGCATTAGCAAGACAAAAAAGCTCCTTGCTCTGACATAGGATCTTGTAGCTGGATTCTTCAGAATAGTAGCCTGACGGTGACAAGCGCCAGGCAAATGTGTCTTCAGTATTCCCCTGAATCTGAATCCTATTAATCGCAATCCATAGCCTAAAGTACTGAAGCAGATCAAGGATAGAGAGATTATCAGCAATGTCTAGTACAGTATCTAACACAAACAGAGATCTTTCCTCGTCAATGGATAGAGAGATCAATCTGATGTTTTCCTCCGAGGCTCAGGACCCTGTAGGCTTCCTTGATTCCTTGCTGCAGGTCAGGCCAATACTCGATGCTGGAGGCCAAAAACATAACGCAGCAAAGGCAGGCAGGCGGCGGGGCGCGCGTCGTGCAGCGAGCGCGGTCGCGGGAGCGCCCAGCGAGGCACGGCAAGGCATGCGGGACAACGCGGGCAGCAGGCGGCCGTGGTCGACAGCCAGCAGGACGAGCGGCGGTGCGCGCTCCTGCACGCGGCATCGCAGGCACCAGCGCGGAGCATGGTGCATGGAGCTCGGCGACTACTCATGCTCCAGACTGGACGCGGAAGAGGACGAGTAGGAGAAGAGAAATCGATCGAATCTTGCACTGCAATTCGATCCAAATCAGACAAGGGTCTCGTGCGCGAGCACGGCGCCGCCCACGGTCCGCAGCCCCTGAAGCAAGATGTTAACGCTCGCATCGTCCCGATGAAGCCGCTGTCGCTGGCTCCAGGATGCACCTCCTCTGCTTCGTCCGTCAAACCACCGCCCCGGCCCCACGCCACCTGCAACGGCCCGACGCCGTGCTGCCGCCCGAGCCCCGGCGAGGCGGCCTCCATCCTCCCAAGCGAGCACGCCGGCTGCCTTATCGTCCTCCGCCGGTGGTAGGCCGCGGGTGTGGGGCACTTGGGTAGGGTAGGCGCGCCGGCGGGGTAGGCGATGACGGCGCGTGGTGACGGGCGGGGGGACGGCGGCATGCAGCAACGGGGGGCGGGCCGGCGGCGCATGGTGAGGCGGGGCGTGGCGTGGGAGGAGGCGGCGACGCGCTGGAGTGGAGATTGGGTCGTGCGGGCGGCTGCGATATTTTTTTCTTTTTCTCGCCCGAATCGGTTTGACTTATTAGGCGGACTGCGGGTTGAATATGGAAAATCACATGGACCTTTGTGTGAAAATGTCGTGACGGTGAACCCGAAGACTCAATTCGTGCTTTATTATTATTATTATTATTATTATTACTAGCAAAAATGCCCGTGAGTTGTAACGGGAGGATATCACAAACTCTAACCCAATATGCATGGCTCAAAATCCCCACATATTCAAATCATCCATTGCGAGATGACACCTATTTTAAAAATATAGTAGTTCGGTCAGATACTGACTCGTTCATTCCTCTACAAAGAAATTAAAGATGAATTCTTTATCCCTTTGAATACTATATTGTTCACCTTTTGTGATGATTTTATTGGATGTTGAACTTCAAAAACTCGCCTGATTTATCCATCTTCCTAACGTATAAAAGAGCCCATGCTTTGTAAGAGGAAACAAAAATATTGAAATATTTATGTTATTGTGATAAACACCAACATCTTGTTCATGTCCCTTTTCTTCATCGATCTGACGACACCACACCAATAGATTACTTTTCTCTATATGGGATATGTCTCCATCTTAACCCTCATAAGAATACTACTCATGCAAGAATCATTAATTTTTAATATTTGTAAAATTCAACAATGAAGCAATGAATGAATCCAACCCATCACAGTATGTTCCGTAAACAGGGTCAGCAATCCTATTGAACCCGCATGACCTGAGCGATATGATCAGGTCGTCCTGCAGGCACACCGAGCACGGGCGTTTGCTTTGCTTTTCTTGGTTGTGATGGTCTCTTTCCCACGGATATGAACGTGAGTCTTCCTACTTTTTTGTGGTTTAAATCTTGCACGCCTCAAGTTTTCACATATGTATCTCTCCCTCTCTCTTACTTATCTTTTTATGCCTCTATCTCTCTCATGTTTCACTCACTTTTCATGTACCCTTCTCTCTCATGTGTCTCTCTCAGACTCCCAGATCTCTCTCTCTCTCTCTCCTATATTTGGCTAACCTAGACGACATACTAAAAAGCCTGGATGACCAAAAAACTATGAACATTTTCAGAAAATTATTTGAGCCTTCCTTCTATTTTATTTAATTGCCTTTTCAAATTCCTTTCGAGGCTTCAAAAAATCCCATGCCTTTTTCTACTTCAAGGTAGACTTCCAAACTTTGGCGACATTTCTTCTATCTTTTTCCCAAATTCCACAAAAAAATCTCAATATTTTTGGACACTTATAAAACCTAGTCCTAGAGTTTGAAGTTAAACTTTCAATCATGTCCATTTATATTTTATGGATCAAGATCATTTCTATGAGTCCAGAGAAAATAACCCCATGCCGAAACTCTTTTCCTAGACCTCCTTTTCTTTCTCCAAACCTCTCATTTTTTCAGAAATAGAAAAAAAATGAAAAACCGAAGGAAGAGAGAGAGTGCGCCAGCCGATCCTTTTGGCCCAAGGCCCAGCCGCACCTCGTCAACCCTAAGCCGCCAGGGGATAGCCTCGCCCGATCCCGATCCCCACTCTTCCGAGCCCCCTCATCCTCCTCTCGGTCCCCAGCCACCAGAGACAGGCACATGAGAGAGAGAGAGGTTCGGCTGCCGCCGCCACTCGCATGCTTGCCTCCTGCCAGAAACGCCGCCGCCCAATGTCATGCCTCCGGCGAGCTCCGCCTCTCCTCCTCCCGTTTTCCCTCCCCGCGCCGTCCTGCTCGAAGGAGCCATGCTCTGCCGCGGTCCACGGCGAGCGTCGCTAACCCCGCGCCTGCCATGCCGCTCCCCTCCTCCCATGGTGCGCCCCTACCCCGTTGAGGACGAGCCTGGCGAGTCCTGCCATGCCGTCGTCCCGAGATAATCCGCTGCCATCCTTCTCTTCGTTCCCTTTATCTTCTCTGCCATGGCCACCCGCAGGAGCTCGAGCTCCCCCTGCACCTCCTTCCTGTCGTCCTGCTCGCCGTCGCCTGGATCCACACCTCCCCTTACCCTGCAAGTCCCGTGACGCCACCCTCCTCTGCATCGAGACGCGTCGCCGCCTCAAGTGCCTACCTCGCCTCCCCATGCGTGGATCCGGTCGCCGTCGAACCATTCCTGCCGGAATCCGGCGTGATCCGGCCAGAGAATGAATGCCGCCACATCGCTAGTCTTCTTCCACTACGGCGCGGCCTGGAACCTCCCATGCCCGCATCTTCGTCGCTGCACGCCGGCGCGGCCTGGAACCTCCTGCTTGCATCTTCGTCGCTGCACGCCCCATGTTTTTTAGTATATAATCGAAACGTTTTTGTCAGATTAAAAAAGGACTGCGGGTTAGATAACTAAAACAGCAGGGACTTTTCTGTAAAAGTGTCACGACGGTGAACCCGGAGACCCAATCCGTGCTTTATTATTAGGGAGAGACTAGCACATATACCCATGCGTTGCATCGTAAGATAAAATCAATATGTATTCAAATGTAATTAGAATTTTATGGACAAAATATAACGGCTCATGAACAATTTAATGTTTACAAAGATCTATGGACGCACATTGTCACAAAATAATTAAATCAATCAAGTTTTAAGTAGGAAAGCAATCAAGCTGCACTAATTAAATCATTGCCTTCCCGTGGAGTCAACTTCTTCATTTGCCTTTTTTTGGCGTTATTCCTTCCTTTTTTGTCTTTCTAATTGCAGAAAATCATTTATTTCTTAGACTCTCGGGGCAGCTCTGCTTATTTCCCAGGAAATTCATAAGCTAACGCTTGCCTGGCTTTAGCCAGTTGGTTGTGCACGTTGAGATTAAATGGCAGGTCTTGAGTTCGACTCCCATGAAAATCAACTAATTTTTGCTGCGCTCCTCTACAATCTCGGCCCATATGCAAGGGTGAAGTCGCAGCTCACAATCTCGGCCCATGTGGGGCAAAGCCCGCGACGGATAAAAATCGTAATTTGTCAAATCTATACCAATGGCAACATTAATACCACCTCGTGTATATGTTCGACTCCCATGAAAATCAACTAATTTTTGCTGCGCTCCTCTACAATCTCGGCCCATATGCAAGGGTGAAGTCGCAGCTCACAATCTCGGCCCATGTGGGGCAAAGCCCGTGACGGATAAAAATCGTAATTTGTCAAATCTATACCAATGGCAACATTAATACCACCTCGTGTATATGTTTTAAATTCAAACTGAAAGCGTAAATTTACAGAAAGAAAGCGTATTGTGACGGTGAACCCACGGAGTCAATCCGTGCTTTATTATTAGGGATAGACTTAGTCGAAAGCACTTCCTAGATTTCAAACAAAATGTCAAACTCTATGGTTCACAACAATGTTCCTCAATTGTCAACACACCCCGGGTATTGCTTAAAATCGACACAAAGCGCCCCTTCTTCTGCCAAATTGTGACAAATTCTATATCTATATTGATAGAGAAGGTAAAAAAATTTGAAAAAAAATCTAGTGCACTCTATATCTTAAAAAAGTCACAAATATGGTTACTCACACCACCAAAAAAGGTTACTTTCCTCTCTAATGATTGTTCTTGATAGTCTAAACATAATGTAATTCTTGTCATGTCTGCCAGAGTTTTACTAAAAGGGAAAAAAGGAAAAATTAGCTAAAATTAGGAACCAAGGAAGAAAATTATGAAACTTAGAAACTTTTGTTCAAAATTGTACAATTAAAAAGCTTGATTTTATCTAAAAATCAGATTAATAACAGAAAGTTAAAATATAAAATAATTTAATTTAATGTTGGATTTCCTACTAATTAATTTCGTGATATGCATATATATGCCCGCTTTTTAAATAGGAAGGCAATCAGCGACAATAATTATCCAGCGTGCATCTTGCTTTTTTTAGATCTGCATCTCCGCTTTTAAGTAGGAAAGCAATCAAGCTGCACTAATTAAATCATTGCCTTCCCGTGGAGTCAAACTTCTTCATTTGCTTTTTTTTTTTCTTGGCGTTATTCCTTCCTTTCTTGTCTTTCTAATTGCAGAAAATCATTTATTTCTTAGACTCTCGGGGCAGCTCTGCTTATTTCCCAGGAAATTCATAAGCTAACGCTTTCCTGGCTTTAGCCAGTTGGTTGTGCGCGTTGAGATTAAATGGCAGGTCTTGAGTTCGACTCCCATGAAAATCAACTAATTTTTGCTGCGCTCCTCTACAATCTCGGCCCATATGCAAGGGCGAAGTCGCAGCTCACAATCTCGGTCCATGTGGGGCAAAGCCCGTGACGGATAAAAATCATAATTTGTCAACTCTATACCAATGGCAACATTAGTACCACCTCGTGTATATGTTTTAAATTTAAACTGAAAGCGTAAATTTATAGAAAGAAAGAGTATTGTGACGGTGAACCCACGGAGTCAATCCGTGCTTTATTATTAGGGATAGATTATTATTATTATTATATTATTATTATTATTATTATTATTATTATTATTATTATTATTATTATTAGGG
>NC_041382.1:744240197-744278705 GCF_002162155.2 Triticum dicoccoides | reverse complement strand
CCTATTGTTTGATATATCTTCAATGTTGCAGGCTGAACTGAGTAATAAAGATGCCCGAAATGCTGACTTGCGAGAGAATATGAAGACACAACAAGCAGAAGCTGCGAAGCCCAAAGAAGAGCTGACAAAGCCCTGGCTGCAATGGAAAAACTGAAAGAATCTTTCAACAAAGATCATGCTGATTGGGAAACCGAAAAATCCGGTTTAACAAAAAGAGCTGAAGACGCCGAAGCAGCCCTGAAACCAGTTGTGGATGAACTAGCTAGTTTGAAACGACAAATCAACGCTATGACTTCTGCTATCTTTGGTAAGTATCTTCTTATGTATTTTGTGCAAGTCATGGAACCTTATCATTGATCAGACTGCCGATGTTTAACCGTGACAGGCACCCGGATTGCTCATCTTGGTACAGACATGCGCATGAAGCTCAAAGCGGCATATACTTTGATTGAACAGTTGTACTCTGGGTCTCAGCGGGCTATCTGCACGGCGGATTTCAACAATCCGGCACCAACCCTGATAAAGGAAACAATTGAGAAACTGGCCATGTTACCAGCCTGGATTGTCGAACTAAAGAAGGTAGCTGCAAGAGCTGGAGCTTTAACTGCCCTTATTCGAGCCAAGGCCTGGATTCCAGACCTTGAAGCGGAGGATATCATTAAGGGATACCCAGGCGTGAAGGAGGATGGTTCAAACTTCAACAATGATGACCTCCGGAGGCTGACCAAAGAGATGTGGCCAATAGCCAGCAAGCTGGCTGACGACACGGACTTGTCTCATTTCCAACCGGCCTATGACGCTGAAGGGAAAAGACAGCCTGCCGAAATCCATGAAGTTGAAGAACTTGTGCCTCTGATTCGTAAGCATACTTACGCTCCTGATATTAACCCATCCAGTCTTATCCATGAAAAGGCAGTATTTCAAGCTTTAACTGGAATCAATTGGTCGACGGTTGATTTCCAGCGTTTGGGGAGGGATGAAGAAGTGCCCACACCAACTGACCCTCAACCATCAAGCCGTCCAGACGAAGCGTCTTAAACCGGTCCCCGGTTTACTGGCTAGTGTGTGCCGATACTTTAAAAAACAATTATGCAATTGGAGCCGCTTTGAAAACTTCTTGTAATAGGATAGCCAAAACTCCTTTATGTATCATGCCATCGAGCATGTTTTGTAACACCTCGTGACAACTTGTCCCATTTTTTGGGATGTATTGATGCATAGCTCATGATGAGTTGTGTTCCTGAGTATAAGAACTGAAAAGTATCCATCGGTTCACCGCTGGACGGGACATGATGCCCAACAAGTATACAAAACTTAGATGAATAATCGAAGTTTTTGTAAAAAATAATATGTGCAACATACCTCAGTGGTTGACCAACAGCGTGTACGGCAAAGGTGTCAATACCAATCCGGAATGTTGATAACTTCTGTCCTCATTTTGTCGGATTATAATAATAAACCGTACTAGGATATAATAATCACCGGGTTTTCTTTATAGTACTGGCGATTTAATCAAACCAGACCGCAGCGATGAAATGCCGGTTTATAACTGATCATGGACAAACAACTTTAAAGTTGAAAGCCAATCCGGGCCAAGGACACCGGTTTGTCAGAACATATTATGAACCTCAATAAAGGCGAAAAAGACTTAAATAAAACTCAATAGAAAAAATGTGAGGCTTTTTACGAGCTGCCAGGCTCCAAATCGAGGCTTTTCATGGGCTGCCAGGCCTCTGAGTTAAACCATTTAACAAAGCCTTTTAAGATGGGCCTCCAATTTAACCAATCGTCATTTTAACTTTGACAAGTTGAGGGTCTATAGAAGATTGAGTTGTCAAACGTTCGGCGGGTCATACCAGGATTACCTGGACAAGAGTGGCTTACTTGATGAAGGCAGGTTAACCCGGGGTTTTAGGTGAATACACCAGGCTTCCAAGCCGTGGCTTGATAGCCAATTACCAGGGTCCTTTCAAACTCTTTGTTGCGTTGCACAAAGAGCCCCCTAGTAACTTGTGAGCTTTTTGCTCAGTGTGTGCCCATGTTTGAGTTTGTGCTTTGTGCAGCACTCTCTTTGGCTCCACATGATCCTCTTTTGTGGCTTTAGAGCCCATGAAAAGGTGTAGCTATGGAGTAATAACAACCAAGCCCCCTAGTGAACTTCCCTTCCGGTTGTTAAACCAATCAAAAGGTGTAGCTATGGTTCAAATATGACCAAGCCCCTTAGTGACTTTGTGCGGCTGCAAAGGCCGGTTCAACAAAATTTTGCTTTGTTAGCAGAAACCCTTGTAGGCACACACATGATGTAAAAAGAACAGAGGCCCCGCTTTATTTGAGGCTCCGGTTTATTAAAGAATATATACATTGTCATAAATATGTACATATGAAAAAGCCCATGGCTCAAGTATAGTAAGGCCGAAGAAGAGCTATATTCCACGACCGCTTGGAATCCTCCTCCGATTTACGTGAGTCTTTGTGATCTCGAACATCAATGAGGTAGTATGACACGTTGTGTAGATTCTTGCTGACCACAAAGGGTCCCTCCCAAGGTGGGGATAACTTGTGCATATCAGTTTGATCCTGGGTGAGCCGGAGCACCAAATCGCCTTCTTGAAAGGTTCTGGTCTTAACCCGGCGGCTGTGATAACGTCGGAGATCTTGTTGATAAATCGCCGAACGTGCTGCTGCAAGATCACGCTCTTCATCTAACAGATCCAAGGAATTCTGACGTGCCTTCTCATTGTCAGCTTAAACATAGGCTGTCACATGGGGTGAGTCGTGACAGATGTCACTAGGAAGAACTGCCTCCGCTCCATAAACCATGAAGAAAGGTGTGTAACCCCTAGACCTATTGGGTGTGGTGTTGATGCTCCATAACACAGAAGGTAGCTCCTCAACCCAACAACCCGGTGTCCGCTTCAAAGGAACCATAAGCCTGGGTTTGATACCTCTTAAAATTTCTTGATTTGCGCTCTCCGCTTGACCATTAGACTGGGGGTGAGCCACTGATGCTATATTGAGCCGGATGTGCTCATGTTGGCAAAATTCCTCCATCTCCCCTTTTGACAGATTAGTACCATTATCAGTTATAATACTGTGTGGAAAGCCAAACCGGAATATCACCTTTTTGATGAATTTAACCGCCATGGCTGCATCACACTTACTGACTGGTTCTGCCTCCACTCATTTGGTAAATTTATCAACTGCTACTAACAGGTGGGTCTTTTTGTCCTTGGATCGCTTGAAGGGTCCAACCATATCAAGCCCCCAAGTCGCAAACGGCCAAATTATTGGAATCATCCTCAACTCTTGAGCCGGAACGTGAGCACGACGTGCAAATTTTTGACAGCCGTCACATTTTTTGACCAAATCCTACGCATCGGCATGTGCTGTTAACCAGTAAAAACCGTGGCGAAAAGCCTTAGCAACCAAAGAGTTTGAGCCGGCGTGATGACCGCAATCTCCTTCATGGATTTCTCGCAAAATCTCACAACCCTCTTGAGGAGAAACACAACGCTGAATTACTCCTGAAACGCTATAACGATGTAACTCCCCTTTAAGTATGGTCATGGACTTGGAACGCCGGATTATCTGTCGAGCCAACGTTTCATCGTCTGGTAACTCGCCCCGGTTCATGTAAGCCAGATATGGGATTGTCCAATCCGGTATGACGTGCAAAGCTGCCACTAATAGAGCCTCCGGATCGGGAATAGCCAACTCTTCTTCTGTTGGTACTTTGACTGACGGATTATGCAATACGTCAAGAAAGACATTTGGTGAACCGGTTTACGCTGAGAACCAAGACGACTTAAAGCATCTGCCGCTTCATTCTTTCGCCGGTCTATATGGTCCACCTGATAACCCTTGAAGTGACCAGCCACTGTATCCACCTCTCGTTGATATGCAGCCATGAGTGGGTCTTTAGAATCCCAAGTGCCAGACACTTGTTGAGCCACCAGATCAGAATCACCGGAGCACTTAACCTGACTTAAGTTCATCTCCTTAGCCATCCGAAGACCATGGAGCAAGGCCTCATATTCAGCAGCATTGTTAGTACAAGGGAACATTAAACGAAGGACATAACAAAACTTGTCACCTCGTGGGGAAGTTAGTATGACTCCATCCCCCGAGCCCTCCAACTGCCTGGATCCATCAAAATGAATAGTCCAATACGTATTATCTGGTTTCTCTTCTGGTGCCTGTAACTGCGGCCAATCATTGATGAAGTACACGAGTGCTTGGGATTTGATTGTTGTGTGGGGTATATATTTGAGCCCATGAGGTCCAAGCTCGATAGCCCACTTGGCAATCCAGCCAGTTGCTTCTCTGTTTTGAGTGATATCTCCCAGAGGGGCTAAACTGACCACTGTGATGGGATGGCCCTGAAAATAGTGTTTAAGTTTCTGGCTTACCATAAACACTCCATATACCAGCTTCTGCCAATGTGGATACCTCTGCTTTGACTCAATGAGCACCTCACTGATATAATAAACCGGCCGTTGAACCGGATATCCCTTGCCAACCTCCTTGCGCTCCACCACGATAGCCACGCTAACAGCTCGGGCATTAGCAGCCACATATAGCAATAACGGCTCCTTATCGATCGGTGCTGCAAGCACGGGAGGTTCAGTTAACTGCCTCTTCAGATCCTGGAATGCTTAATCAGTTGCCTCGCTCCAGACAAAGTTATCTGTTTTCTTGAGCATCTGATATAAAGGGATGGCCTTCTCCCCGAGACGACTGATAAAACGGCTCAAAGCTGTAATCCGACCGGCCAGACGTTGAACGTCATTGATGCACATCGGTTTAGCCAAAGATGTGATCGCTGAATTTTTTTCCGGATTAGCCTCAATGCCTCTGTTTGACACCAAAAAACCCAAGAGCTTGCCTGCCGGGACACCAAAGACACACTTCCCCGGATTGAGCATCATCTTATAAACCCGGAGGTTGTCAAAGGTTTCTCTCAAATCATCTATCAATGTTTCCTCCTTTCTGGACTTTATCACAATATCATCCACATATGCATGAACATTGCGCCCAATCTGCTTATGAAGGCAATTCTGAACACAACGCTGATAAGTTGCCTGGGCACTCTTGAGTCCAAAGGGCATGGAGACATAGCAGAAGGCTCCAAAGGGAGTTATGAAAGTTGTCTTCTCCTGGTCCTTAACCGCCATTTTTATCTGATGATAACCAGAATAAGCATCCAGAAAACACAAACGATCACAACCTGCCGTAGCATCAATTATCTGATTAATGCGAGGGAGAGCAAAGGGGTCTGCAGGGCAAGCCTTGTTTAAATTTGTGTAATCCACACCCATACGCCAAGTGTCATTTTTCGTAAGAACCAACACCGGATTAGCCAACCACTCTGGATGAAAGACCTCCACGATAAACCCTACGACCAATAAACGGGCTACCTCTTCACCAATAGCCTTACGCCTTTCTTCATTGAAGCGGCGGAGAAATTGCTAGACTGGTTTAAATTTAGGATCAATGTTAAGTGTGTGCTCAGCAAGTTCCCTCGGTACACCTGGCATGTCAGAAGGTTTCCATGCAAAGATGTCCCGGTTCTCACAGATGAACTCGATGAGAGCGCTTTCCTATTTGGGATCCAGGTTAGCGCTGATGCTGAATTGCTTGGATGAGTCACCAGGAACAAAGTCAATCATCTTAGTATCTGTAGCCGATTTGAACTTCAACGCCGGATGATGCTCTGTAGTCGACTTTTTCAAAGAGGTCATATCTGCCGGATCAACTTGCTCCTTATAGAATTTCAATTCCTCCGTGGCACAAACCAACTCATCATAAGCCGCATCACCTTCCTCACACTCCAAAGCGATCTTTCTGCTTCCATGTACTGTGATAGTCCCCTTATGACCTGGCATTTTAAGCTGTAGATAAACATAACACAGCCTCGCCATGAACTTAGCATAAGCCGGCCGCCCAAACAGGGCGTGATACGGGCTTTTGATTTTTACCACCTCAAAAGTCAATGTTTCTGACCTCGAATCATAGTCATCTCCAAAATCCACCTCTAAGGCTATCTTGCTCACTGGATATGCAGATTTACCAGGCACCACAGCATGAAAAACGGTATTTGACGGTTTAAGATTCTTATCTGTCAACCCCATACGATGGAATGTATCATAATATAAGATATTGATACTACTTCCCCCATCCATGAGCACTTTGGTGAACTTGTACCCCCCAACTTGAGGGGCCACCACCAAGGCCAAGTGACCTGGATTGTCAACCCGGGGCGGGTGATCCTCTCTACTCCACAAAATGGGTTGCTCAGACCAGCGCAAATACTGAGGTACTGCCGGTTCAATAGAGTTTACTGCCCTCTTGTGAAGCTTCAGATCACACTTACACAAACTAGTAGTGAAGACATGATATTGCCCGCTATTTAACTGCTTGGGATTGCTCTGGTAACCTGACTACTGCTGCTGCTGCTGGTTCCCCTGATGGTTGTAACCTCCCTAGTTGCCTTGGTGCCCTTGATTGATGTGTCCGGTTTGGTTGCCTTGAAACCCTAAACCGGAACCGCCACCTCCGTAACCCGGCCCGTGGAAACCACCTCCTGAACTGCCGGGCGGGCCATTATCATACTAGAACATATTGGAGTTCTTGAAATCTCGCATGATATAACAATCCTTCCAAAGATGTGATGCTGGCTTCTCTTTGGACCCATGCTTCGGACAGGGTTGATTTAACAGGCGCTCCAAATTAGGACCTGAATCGCCGCCTCTTTGGGGCTGCTTACCTTTACGACGCTGACCATTCTCCTGAGCGTTGGTGTTAGCCACAAAGTCCAAACTGTTGTCATCCTTGCGCTTACCATTGTTGCCATGGCCTGCCAGATTATGCTGCTGCCCTTTAGCTGATCTGCTCTTTTTCCCTTTCCCCGGTTTGTCCTCCTCAGAGTCGGGGTCCTTGGTAGTATCTGAATCGGCGTACTTAATCAAAGCGGCCATAAGCGTTGACGTATCATTGCAGTGTCGTTTGAGCCTTCCCAACTTCTGCTTGAGCGGTAAAAAACGGCAATTGCCCTCCAACGTTAGCACTGCGGTATCTGCATTGATACGATCTGATGAATGCAAAATTGTTGAGACCCGCTTTACCCAATGGGTCATTGACTCCCCCTCCTCTTGGACACAAGCGGCCAGATCCACAATTGACATGGGCTGCTTACAAGTGTCTTTGAAGTTCTGGATAAACCGGTGCTTCAACTCGCCCATGATCCGACAGAGTTAGTTGGTAAGCTCTTTAACCAAGTACGAGCTGTTCCCTCCAACATCATGGTGAAATATTTAGCACATACCACTTCATCCACATCTAGCATCTCCATTTCCATCTCGTAACTTTCAACCCACGCCTCTGGTTGCAAATCAGTGGTGTAATTGGGCACCTTACGAGGTCCTTTGAAATCCTTAGGCAGTCTCACATTACGCAAAGAGGGGGTGAGGCATGGCACCCCTAAGGAGCTGAATACCATCCCTGTTTCGACCGAAGCGGCGGGCTAAACGGGAGTAGGTTGACGAGCTCCGTGTCGAGCTGCCAACTCAGCCTCCCGACGTGCGTGACCATGATCCACTACATCCTGTGCATTAGCTCCTCCTCCTGCCAGGTTGTGTCCTCGTGGCGAATTACGGCGACGTGCACTGCTCGATACGGCCGGTTCATCCTCAATGTGTGTGCTATAGCTCCGGCTTGGACGGGGAGTGGAATGAATCCTCTCACGACTGTGTGAATATGCCTGCTGCTGATTTAGCGCCGTTTGAAGGAGATCTCTGGCCTGATGTGCCTCAATTGCCACTGGTGATTCGCCGTCGGTCGGGAGGGCTGCCAAGCGTGAAGCGGCGGCCACAATGTTATCCAACGGGTTGGAATAATGCCCGGGAGGTGTTGGTACATACTGTGGCACAACGTTGTTCTGACAAGGCGGGTCCATTGTGCGTGGCTGAACCGGTGCTCCGGTTCCTGGTGCCTCCGTCCAGTTCAGTATTGGCTTGTTACTGGTTCCTGCTCCTGGCGTATTGAAAAGATTTCGTGGCTCATAACCCGACGGGAGATGCGATCGGTACCTTCTTCTCATGACTTCTTCGGAAGCGTTCTGATCCAGCCTAATCCGGTAGGCCTGAGCCTCTAACTCAGCCCGCTCTGTAGCCATCCTAGCGTTTTCCGCCGCTAGGTCTGCTTTAGCCTGTGCTATCTGATCCTTTACCTTTGCAATCTTCACGTTGTGCTGCTCCTGGGCTGCTGCATCCACCTCTGCGGCCATCAGCGTCGCCAAAGCATCGAACAAATCAGACAGGACCTGAGCCGGAGGTGGTGCAGAGCTTCCTGCCCCCGCCGGCGGAGCCGTTGTTGAACCGGATAGTATTGCTGCGGCAGCTGATGAATGAGGCGCTGACTGTGTGCCGGCCATGAAGATAGCAGTCCGGTTTGGCAGATCAGGGGAATCCGGAATACTGTTGCCCTCGGATACCCCGCCAATCCGGCCATCCTGCAATTGATAGAGCGACTCGGTCTGTCCGGAAGACTCTCGTCGGAACAGACAATGGTTTCTCCATCGGACGCTGGTCCATCCTCGTATTCTGCTCCATGGATAGCACCTACGAAGACGTGCTTCATCACAGGCTGAACTGGCGAAGAACTTTTATGTTGAGCCGTTTCGATGATGTCGGTGCACATGTCTGGCTCAGGGGCCAGTTTGCCAATCTTGCCGATGAAAACATGAATCCCACCAAAGGGGACCCGGTACCCATATTCAATTGAATCGGCCTTGGGACCCCATCCTGCGTTGTCGATGTAGAGCTTGCCACGATGACTCTTCGTCATCCGGCCCACAATGTATCCCTTGAGTCCATCAAAGCTGCCCTTCAAGAACTCGAAACCATCGTGCGATAGCCCAACGGTGGGTGCCAACTGTCGTGGGTTTGTCACGATAGATGTCCTTGTGAAAGGACTTAGTCTTGGAGGCATCGCAACGGGTTAGCTTAAAGGGGTTAAACCGAACAAGGGGACACGGGAAGTTTATACTAGTTCGGCCCCTTCGAGGAAGGTAAAAGCCTACGTCTAGTTGTGATTGGTATTGCTTGGGTTTTGAAGGCCAGGGAGGGAATCCGCTTTGTCTGGCTCTCGAGTTGTTGTCTGTCCCTTGAACCGCTGCCGGGTCGTCCCCTTATATACATGGGTGGCGCCCGTCGGTTTATAGAGTCCCGAAGCCGGATCATAAACGTAACCGGTTCGGTCTCTACACTTCCTATCTTACAAAGCAAGTTACATGACTAAGCCGGTTTACATCTACAGGCCTTAACTCTCTTCTGGGCTTTGGGCCTTCGTAAAGCGCCATCATCTTCACATCTTCATGGGCTTCTAATCTTCATAAAGTTAATCCGGCTACTCCTGGCCGGTTTACGTCCAGTAGTAATATCCCCAACACCAAGGGACGCTCCAGCGCGGCCTTGTGAATGGCCTTCAAAGGACTTCATGGATCAAGCTGAAATTAAGGAAGAATTTAATGCATACTTGCGTAACGCTGATCTTGTGAGCTTCGAGGCAGAAAAGTGCCGTCAGTACCACTATCTCACTAGTTCCTTTGTGAGGAGGTTTGAATTTTCATCTTCACGCAATTCTCAAACTGTCCTGTTTGATCTCTATGAAAATTCTTATACTATGGACCTAGAGGATTTTAATACTGCTTGCAAACTTCCACAATGGGGCAGTACTAGTGAGCCTCGCAAATCTGAGTTTAGAGACTTTCTTGCTAGTATAACTGTGGAGGAATCTAGAGATATAACACAAGCTACAATAGGGATCATTCATTTTCCTACTATACATTATTTTGCTCTATTCATAGGTAGATGCATTAATGGTAAAGATGAAGCATGTCACATGTGTGTGCCTGATCTTAGCATTCTCAGAAGTGTTGTTTTAGGAGATAAACAATACAACTTGGGGGCTATCGTTGCGCGTAGGTTGCATAATAATCGTATTCATGGAGATTTCTTTGGTGGAATTTAAGCAACCCGTCTAGCTAATTTTCTTGATATACCCATACGTGGGTATGATATTGAGTTGCCTCCTATTTATTTAGATTATGAGGCCATGGTTCATCATCAGTTTGTTGAGAGGAACGATCAGTTCCTCCAGTATCGAGTAATCTTTGACAGACGACGCACCTATCACGTCGCTCTCCCTGCTCCTGCTTTCTTTGACTCTCATGCAAAAGGGAGATATATTATAACCAGGGAGGAGGCGGACGAGTATAAGAGGAGGACGGAGACGGCCCGTCTCCAAGCGGCAGCTCATGAGGCAATAGCTGCTGCATCTCAGTACGACCCCAACTACAACTTTGGATATCTGCCAGGCCAGCAGTGGCAATAGACCAACTTAGGCCAAAAGCCTAAACTTGGGGGAGTACGTATTTCTCACTAACATTATATTCATGTTCACACACTATAACACCCACGGTGCGGCTATATCTCCCACGTGTCGGGGCATGACTTAGAGGCATAGCCGCATGGTAGGCTTGTCGCAAGAGGGGTAATCTTCACACATCCCATGTACTGAATAAGAAAGGGATAAAGAGTTGGCTTACAATCGCCACTTCACACAAATACAAGTTAAACATACATCGTCCAGAATACAATCAAGGTCCGACTACGGAACCAAAATAAAAGAAGAAAACCCCAAATGCTAGATCCCCGATCATCCCAACTGGGCTCCACTACTGATCAACAGGAAACGACATAACACTCAAACAAGATCTTCATCGAGCTCCCACTTGAGCTCGGTTGCGTCATCTGCACTGGTATTGTCGGCACCTGCAACTATTTGGAAGTATCTGTGAGCCACGAGGACTCAGCAATCTCACACCCGCGAGATCAAGACTATTTAAGCTTATGGGTAGGAAAGGGTAGTGAGGTGGAGCTGCAGCAAGCACTAAGCATATATGGTGGCTAACATACACAAATAATAGCGAGAAGAGAAGCAACACAATGGTCGAGAAGCTATAAGTGATCAAGAAGTGATCCTGAATCTACTTACGTTCAAACATAACACAAGAACCATGTTCACTTGCCGGACTCCGCCGAGAAGAGACCTTCACGGCTACACACGCGGTTGATGCATTTTAATTGAGTTAAGTGTCAAGTTCTCTACAAACCGACATTAACAAATTCCCATCTGCCACATAACCACGGGCACGGCTTTTGAAAGTTCAAACCCTGCAGGGGTGTCCCAACTTAGCCCATCACAAGCTCTTGCTACATCTTGAGCTTGCGTTGGTTTTCCCCGAAGAGGAAGGGATGATGCAGCAGAGTAGCGTAAGTATTTCCCTCAGTTTTTGAGAACCAAGGTATCAATCCAGTAGGAGCCCACGCTCAAGTCCCTTGTACCTGCACAAAGCGATAGCTACTCGCAACCAACGCGATTAGGGGTTGTCAAGCCCTTCACGGTCACTTACGAGAGTGAAATCCGATAGATAGAATACTTTTGGTATTTTTGATATAAAGATGCAAAGTAAAAAGTAAAGGCAAAGTAAATAGCAAAACAATATAAAAGTGATGGAGATTGATATGATGAGAATATACCCGGGGGCCATAGGTTTCACGAGTGGCTTCTCTCAAGAGCATAAGTATTCTACGGTGGGTGAACAAATTACTGTTGAGCAATTGATAGAATTGTGGATAATTATGAGAATATCTAGGCATGATCATGTATATAGGCATCACGTCCGTGACAAGTAGATCGAAATGATTCTGCATCTACTACTATTACTCCACTCATCGACCGCTATCCAGCATGCATCTAGAGTATTAAGTTAAAAACAGAGTAATGCCTTAAGCAAGATGACATGATGTAGAGAGATAAATTCATGCAATATGAAATAAACCCCAATGATACAATACGTGCCTTGCTGCCCCTTCTGTCACTGGGTAAGGACACCGCAAGATCGAACCCAAAGCTAAGCACTTCTCCCATGGCAAGAACTACCAATCTAGTTGGCCAAACCAACCGGATAATTCGAAGAGACTTGCAAAGATAACCAATCATGCATAAAAGAATTCAGAGAAGATTCAAATATTATTCATAGATAGACTGGATCATAAACCCACAATTCATTGGTCTCAACAAACACACCGCAAAAAGAAGATTACATCGAATAGATCTCCACAAGAGAGGGGGAGAACTTTATATTGAGATTCAAAGAGAGAGAAGAAGCCATCTAGCTACTAACTATGGACCCGAAGGTCTAAGGTAAACTACTCACACTTCATCGGAGGGGCTATCATGATGTAGAAGCCCTCCGTGATGACGTCCCTCTTTCGGCGGAGCTTCGGAACAGGCCCCAAGATGGGATCTCGTGGATACAGAAAGTTGCGGCGGTGGAATTAGGTTTTTGGCTCCTGTTCTGATCGTTTGGGGGTACGTGTGTATATATAGGAGGAAGGAGTATGTCGGTGGAGCACCAAGGGGCCCACAAGGCAGGGGGGCGCGTCCTGGGGGGGGGGGGCGCCCCCCACCCTCATGACCTCCTCTTTGATCCCTTGTAGTAGGGTCCAAGTCTCCTGGATCACGTTCGGTGAGAAAATCACGTTTCCAAAGATTTTATTCCGTTTGGACTCAGGTTTGATATTCTGTTTATCCAAAACACTGAAATAGGCAAAAACAACAATTCTGGGCTGGGCCTTCGCTTAATAGGTTAGTCCTAAAAATAATATAAAAGTGGAAAATAAAGCCCAATATAGTCCTAAACAGCAGATAATATAGCATGGAGCAATCAAAAATTATAGATACATTGGAGACGTATCAGGCATCCCCAAGCTTAATTCTTGCTCGTCCTCGAGTAGGTAAATGATAAAAAGAGAATTTTTGATGCGGAGTGCTACTTGGCATAATTTCAATGCAAATCTTCTTAATTGTGGTATGAATATTCAGATTAGAAAGATTCAAGACAAAAGTTTATATTGACATAGAAAATAATAATATTTCAAGCATACTAACAGAGCAATTATGTCTTCTCAAAATAACATGGCCAAAGAAAGTTATCCCTACAAAATCATATAGTCTGGCTATGCTCCATCTTCCCCACATAAAATATTTAAATAATGCACAACCCCGATAACAAGCCAAGCAATTGTTTCATACACTAACTTTTTCAAAACTTTTTTCAATCTTCACGCAATACATGAGCGTGAGCCATGGATATAGCACTATAGGTGGAATAGAATGGTGATTGTGGAGAAGACAAAAAAGGAGAAGATAGTCTCACATCAACTAGGCGTATCAACGGGCTATGGAGATGCCCATCAATAGATATCAATGTGAGTGAGTAGGGATTGCCATGCAACGGATGCACTAGAGCTATAAATGTATGAAAGCTCAACAAAAGAAACTAGTGGGTGTGCATCCAACTTGCTTGCTCACGAAGACCTAGGGCAATTTGAGGAAGCCCATCATTGGAATATACAAGCCAAGTTCTATAACGTAAAATTCCCACTAGTATATGAAAGTGACAATACATGAGACTCTCTATATGAAGAACATGGTGCTACTTTGAAGCACAATATATGAGACTTGCTATATCATGGTGCTACTTTGAAGCACAAGTGTGGAAAAAAAGGATAGTAGCATTGCCCCTTTTTTATTTATTTATAATTTTTTTGGGCCTTCTTTTTTTCTCTGGCCTTGCTTTTTTTGGGACAATGCTCTATTGAATGATGATCATCACACTTCTATTAATTTACAACTCGCTACTAACACAAAGTATGACTCTATATGAATGCCTCCGGCGGTGTACCGGGATATGCAATGAATCAAGAGTGACAAGTATGAAAGAATTATGAACGGTGGCTTTGCCACAAATACTATGTCAACTACATGATCATGCTAAGCAATATGACAATGATGGATGTGTCATGATGAACTAGATGGTGGAAAGTTGCATGGCAATATCTCTCGGAATGGCTATGGAAATGCCATAATAGGTAGGTATGGTGGCTGTTTTGAGGAAGGTATATGGTAGGTGTATGATACCGGCGAAAGGTGTGCGGTATTAGAGAGGCTAGCAAGGGTGGAAGGGTGGGAGTGCGTATAATCCATGGACTCAACATTAGTCATAAAGAACTCATATACTTATTGCAAAAATTTAGAAGTTATCAAAGGAAAATATTACGCGCATGCTCGTAGGGGGATAGATTGGTAGGAAAAGACCATCGCTCGTCCCCGACCGCCAATTATAAGGAAAACAATCAATAAATAAATCATGCTCCGACTTCATCACATAACGGTTCACCATACGTGCATGCTACGGGAATCACAAACTTAAACACAAGTATTCTTTAAATTCACAACTACTCAACTAGCATGACTTTAATATTATCACCTCCATATCTCAAAACAATTATCGTTCTTCAATCTTTTCTTAGTATTCAACACACTCAAAAGAAAGTTTCACAAATCTTGAATACCAAGCATATTATTATTAGGAAAATTACCATGCTATTAAGAGACTCTCAAATTAATTTAAGTGAAGCATGAGAGATCAATAGTTTCTTTAAAATGAATCCACCACCGTGCTCTAAAAGATCTAAGTGAAGCACATAGAGCAAAATTATCTAGCTCAAAAGATATAAGTGAAGCACACAGAGCAAAACTATCTAGATCAAAGATATAAGTGAAGAACATAGAGAAAAACTATCTAGCTCAAAGGATATAAGTGAAGCACATAAAGCAAAACTATCTAGCTCAAAGGATATAAGTGAAGCACATAGAGCAAAATTATCTAACTCAAAAGATATAAGTGAAGCTCATAGAGTATAATATCAAATTTTAATTCATGTATGGCTCTCTCAAAAGGTGTGTACAGCAAGGATGATTGTTGCATACTAACAAACAAAGACACAAATAATACAAGACGCTCCAAGCAAAACACATATCATGTTGGTGAATAAAAATATAGCTCCAAGTAAATTACCGATGGAAGTGGACGAAAGTGGGGATGCCTTCCGGGGCATCCCCAAGCTTTGACTTTTTGGTGTCATTGGATTATCTTGGGGGTGCCATGGGAATCGCCAAGCTTATGCTCTTGCCACTCCTTGTTCCATGATCCATCAAAAGAATTCACCCAAAACTTGAAAACTTCACAACACAAAACTCAAGATAGAAAACTCGTGAGCTCCGTTAGCGAAAGAAAACAAAAGACCACTTCAAGGTACTGTAATGAACTCATTATTTATTTTTATTTGTGTTAAACATACTGTATTCCAACTTCTCTATGGATTATAAACTATTTTACTAGCCATAGATTCATCAAAATAAGCAAACAACACACGAAAAACAGAATCTGTCAAAAACAGAACAGTCTGTAGTAATCTGTATCTAGCACAAAATATGGAACCCCAAAAATTCTAAAATAAATGTCTGGACGTGAGGAATTTATCTATTAATCATCTGCAAAAAGAATTAACTAAATAGCACTCTTCAAATAAAATCTACAGCAGTTCTCGTGAGTGCTAAAGTTTCTGTTTTTTACAGCAAGTTCAACAAGACTTTCCCCAAGTCTTCCCAACGGTTCTACTTGGCACAACCACTAATTAAACACAAAAAACACAACCAAAACAGAGGCTAAATAATTTATTTATTACTAAACAGGAGCAAAAAGCAAGGAACAAAAATAAAATTGGGTTGCCTCCCAACAAGCGCTATCGTTTAACGCCCCTAGCTAGGCATAACGAGCAAGAATAGATCTAGGTATTGCCATCTTTGGTAGGCAATCCATAAGTGGCTCTCATGATAGTTTCATATGGTAATTTTATTTTCTTTCTTGGAAAGTGTTCCATGCCCTTTTTTAATGGAAATTGAAATCTAATATTCCCTTCCTTCATATCAATAATCGCACCAACCGTTCTAAGGAAAGGTCTATAAAGAATAATAGGGCAAGAAGGATTGCAATCTATATCAAGAACAATGAAATCTACAGGCACATAATTCCTATTTGCAACAATAAGAACATCATTTATTCTTCCCATAGGTTTCTTAATAGTGGAATCCGCAAGATGCAAGTTTCGAGAGCAATCATCAAAATTACGGAAATCTAGTAAATCACACAAAGTCTTGGGAATAGTAGAGACACTAGCACCCAAATCACACAAAGCATAAAACTCATGATCTTTAATTTTAATTTTAATAGTTGGTTCCCACTCATCATAGAGTTTTCTAGGGATAGAAACTTTCAACTCAAGTTTTTCTTCATAAGATTGCATCAAGGCATCAACAATATGTTCGGTGAAGGCTTTATTTCGACTATAAGCATGTGGAGAATTTAGCACGGATTGCAACAAGGAAATACAATCAATCAAAGATAAATTTTCATAATTAAATTCCTTGAAATCCAATATAGGGGGTTTAGGAACATCTAGATTTTTATTTCTTTCCATCCCACTTTCATCAATTTCATCATTAAGATCTAAACACTCCGAATTTTTAGAACGCCTTCTAGGTAAAGGAAGATCATATTCAGTTTCATCAAGATTCATGTTGCAAAATAAAGATTTAATAGGAGACACATCAATAACTTTTAGATCTTCATATTGATTTTCATAAGAATTAGAAGAACTCGCTTTAATAAAGGCATCTTTGGAAGCACGCATCCTAACGGTTCTTTCATTACACTCATCAATTGAAATTATCATGGCTTTTAGAGACTCATTAATATCATGCTTAGGTGGAATAGATCTAAGTTTCAAAGCATCAACATCAAGAGCAATTCTATCAATGTTCCTAGCAAAATCATCAATCTTAAGCAATTTTTCTTCAATCATAGCATTAAAATTCTTTTGCGAAGAAATAAATTCTTTAATATTAGATTCAAAATCAGAGGGCATCTTATTATAATATCCATAAGAGTTGTTGTAGGAATTCCCATAATTATTAGAAGGATTACTAGGATATGGCCTAGGATTAAAATTCCCTCTATAAGCATTGTTACCAAAATTATTCCTACCAACAAAATTCACATCCATAGACTCATTGTTATTCTAAATCAAAGTAGACAAAGGCATATCATTAGGATCAGAAGAAACACTCTTAGTAGCAAATAATTTCATAAGTTCATCCATCTTTCCACTCAACACATTAATTTCTTCTATCGCATGCACTTTTTATTAGAAGTTCTTTCAGTATGCCATTGAGAATAATTAACCATAATATTATCTAGGAGTTTAGTAGCATCTCCTAAAGTGATTTCCATAAAAGTGCCTCCCGCGGCCGAATCTAAAAGATTTCTAGAAGCAAGATTCAATCCAGCATAAATTTTTTGTATAATCATCCACAAATTCAAACCATGAGTAGGGCAATTACGTATCATTAATTTCATTCTCTCCCAAGCTTGTGCAACATGTTCATGATCAAGTTGTTTAAAGTTCATTATATCATTTCTAAGAGAGATGATCTTAGCGGGAGGAAAATACTTAGAGATAAAAGCATCTTTGCATTTATTCCATGAATCAATACTATTCTTAGGCAAAGACGAAAACCAAGCTTTAGCACGATCTCTAAGCGAAAAAGGAAATAACTTCAATTTAACGACATCATTATTGACATCTTTTTTCTTTTGCATATCACATAAATCAATGAAGCTATTCAGATGAGTAGCATCATCTTCACTATACTAGTAGAAAACAGGGCTTTGGTCATGGGGCAATATTCACATTGGTCCCGGTTCAGTCACGAACCGGGACTAATGTGAGCATTGGTCCCGGTTCGTGCGGCTAAGGCTTTAGTCCCGGTTCACCTGAGCCCTTTAGTCCCGGTTTGAGACACGAACCGAGACTAAAGGGTGCGATGCCCTTTAGTCCCGGTTTGTGTCTCAAACCGGGACTAAAGATTAGACCTTTAGTCCCGGTTTGAGACACGAACCGGGACTAAAGGGTGCGATGCCCTTTAGTCCCGGTTTGTGTCTCAAACCGGGACTAAAGGTCCCATTTTCAAACTCTACCCCCCAGTGGATCGCCTTTTTTGTTTTGAAAAAATCAAAAGAAAATGATAAAAACTTCAAAAAATAAAATCCTTTGAGAGGTAGTTATATTACTACATCTACTAGTTAGGAAAATTTAAAAACTTAAATTTGGACATGTTTTGCAAAAAATGTAGGGAAAATTTAAAACGGCTATAACTTTTGCATACGATGTCGGAAAAAACGTATAATATATCAAAATGTTCAGAACGAAAATCCGCATTATTTTTAGAATCCTGTTTGCAAATTTTTAGAATCCTCAAATTCTAAAAGGAAAAAAAGTTATGCTCAAATTTCAGTTTTTTTTGAATTTTTGTTAAATCTGGTCAAACTATGTCAAACTACTTATTCAAGAAGTATTAGTGTTACTAAATAATTATTCAAGAATATTAGTGTTACTAAATAATTATTTCAGTTTTTTTGAATTTTGGTCAACTATGGTCAAATTGTGGTCAAACTGTGGTCAAACTACTTATTCATGAAATATTAGTGTTACTAAATAATTATTGATTTTTAGAACAATAGTTTCAAACTCAAACAGTGAAATGTGTGACTTCATGCTCAAGCTAAATTCCTGAGGGTTAATAGGATTGACATCTTACTATTGTCAGGAAAACAACAAGTGCAGACTTGGAAACGAGGGAGAATAGAACCCGGAAGTTAAGCATGCTCAGGCTGGAGTAGTGAGAGGATGGGTGACCGTTCGGGAAGTTAGATGATTTGGAATGATGAGGGGTGATTAGAGATTAAAGGTTAAATTGAGCAGTGATGAGGGATGATTAGAGATTAGAGGTTAAAATAATTCAAAAATTTGAAATTCAAAAAAAAATTCAAAAAAAATCATAAAATTTCCTTTAGTACCTGTTGGTGTTACCAACCGGGACTAAAGGTGGACCTCCAGGCAGCGGCCACGTGGAGGGCCTTTAGTCCCGGTTCCAGTTAGAACCGGGACTGAAGGGGGAGGCTTTAGTACCGACCCTTTAGTCCCGGTTCCAGAACCGGGACTAAAGGCCCCTTATGAACCGGGACTAAAGGCCCTTTTTTTTACTAGTGCTAGGAAGGCCGGCAAATTGATCTTTCATAACAAGATTCAACAAAGCAGTATTAATTTCACAAGATTCAACTTCGGTAAGAGGAGCAATTGGAGTTCTAAGGAAATCATTATTATTGGTATTGGTGAAGTCACACAATTTGGTAGTATCTTGAGCCATCGCGACAAACAAGCAATCTAACACACGAGCAAACAAAAAGCAAGCGGACAAAAAGAGGCAAACAGAGAGGGAGGATAGAGAGAGAGGGCAAATAAAACGGCAAGGGTGAATCGAGGGGAGAGGAAAACGAGAGGCAAATGTGTGACACCCCAAAATTTTTACCTTGTTTTATTAATTAAAATTTTGCCAGGAGATTTAAACTTTTATTTACTTGATTTTTCTTTTGATTTCAGAGCCATTCTTTTCTTTGTTATTATGGAGTTTTTACCCCAAGTGAAAACTTTCCAAATGTTTTGTTGGACTTGTATACCCTCTCAAGAAAACTTTTCTTTTTATCAGAGGAATTAATTATATAATTATTTTCCTGATCCTTATTTCTTGAAAGTGGTTTCCCATGGTTTTAGGGTCCTATTTGAACTACAACCCTTTGATAAATTTATTTAAAATTCCAACCAAAATTTGGGGATGTCATGTGATGTTTTTAAATCACTTTTATGCAAAAATATATTTCATTCATTGTATATTTTGAGCTCTACTCCAAGTTTTCAAATCTGGTCCAGTTGGCAATTTTACACTACAACGTATTTAAATATTTGTTTAAAGCTTCCACCAAAATTATGGGATATCAGTGGCAGTATATAATTCAACTTTATGCAAAAATCCACTAATGTTCTTTGAAAAATTTGAGTAAATCAACCCCATATTCATTCTGGTCCAGCTTGGTGATTTGTACTGCAACCATATTTTTACTTACTCTTTTACCCATGATTCTTTTTCCTGCTTTTAGACCACCCTACAAAACACTTAAGTCCAGGAGAGTGGACCCATTGGAGGATTTTAAGTGCATGCAAAAATACCCTTATCTTTCTGTCCAGATTTGGCTTTCTCAAAATCTTGCACTATCAAGTTTTGATTTTTCCCAAACCAACCATGCCATGTCTTCTAGTACCTAAAGAGACTCTAATCTGGAAACTTTGGTCACTTGCAAAACCTTTTGGATGCCCCTAGCATTTCGTCGAACAGTTGGAGTGCGTGAACTGTTTTGGCATAGATTTTAGTTAGCATTATAGAGTTGCTTTACTTGCCTAGCCAGCTTGTCCACTAGAGGTTTAGTAACCACCCTAACTAGTCTGGTAACTTGCAGTATCATCCAAGCCCTCTGGGGTGCCATGGCATTTCGCCGAGCAATTGGTGGGCGTGCACTGGGCGCGCCCAGAGCGTGCCAACTGCAGCCACGCGCCCGAGCCGCCGCGTCACGCTTACTCCGTGCCTCCTGGCCTTTCCTTGCCCGAGGGACCAAGCCACAATCTTGTCCGTTCGCCTGTGGCATGCGGCCACCCCTGGCTCCTCGCAGCGCCGCCGCAACGAGCCTTTTGTCGGCACGCAGGCGTCATCAACCGCCCCTGCTCAGGTCGGCAACGCCCAAACCACCGCAGCGCGCCAGCTCGCCTCCTTGGACAGTGGAGAGTTCGTCGTTAGCCCCTGAAGCCAGCCAGCCCCTCGCCACGTCTCCGGCAAGCCAGAAGCTAGCCGCCATCGCCGCCTGCTGTGGTCAGTGCCGTACGGGCCACCTGGTGCGTCCCCGAGTACCCCCGTCCGCCGTGCTCATCCACAACCCCGTCGCCTACCTCTGCAAGCCCTGCCAGCCAGCCCCCACCTCCCCTGCTCTGCAATAGTGCCGCCACCGCCGTCCTGACAGCTCTGCCATGGACGGCGCCGCCCGAGCCGCCCTCGTTCGCCAGCTGCCCTCTGGAGCAGCTCAATCTCATCCGCAAGCTCGTCTGCTAGCACACGTCACCGCCACGTCGCCCTGCAACTACAGAATGGCGGTCGCCGACGATCCTATCCACGACCGCCGCGAACCGACCTAGCCGCGCTATAAAAGGAGGCCCCCGAGCTCGTCCAGCCACTCAGGCAGCCTCAGGTCATCCTCTCGAAGCCCCCACGGCCAGAAATCGTCGGGGGGAAGCCTTCTCCCCCGACTCCGGCCGGTTCGGCCGCCGCCACGCCCCAGCGCCATGCTTCGCAACCAGGGCCTCCCCCGCCCATCCAAAGCCACCATCCCCTTCCCCTAAGTCTTGCGGAGCTACCCACCCTCTCAATCGTGACCGGGAACCACCGTAGAGCAAATCCCCAAACCCACCCGAAGCCTCCTCCGCCGCGAAGCTCGCCGCCGGCGACTCCCTCCACCCCCGCCGACCCAACAACCACCGGGAGGACCACCCCAATCTTGCGGATCCATCCCTGCCCTTAGATCCCCGTGGGGAGCCTCCGTTCGTCGTGACGATCGCCGGAGCCCCGCCTCGGCTTGGGCAGAGGAGGAAGGAGGCGGGGAACGACTGGTCAAACCTGACTAGTGGGCCCCCTGGACCCACTGTCAGTGACCAGCCCCGCCGCCACGTGGTTTAAGTGGAGGCGTAAAACACTGAAGTACGTCTCCTCTGCTTCAAAAACGTATTCTTCCCGAAACGTTTTTCTTTTCTGGTTTTTATTAAAACAGAATTTTGACTAAACTTTGACTGACTATAACTTTTTAAATATAAATCCAAATGACTTGGTTCTTTTTCTATTGTTTCCCAAATATTGTCTAGTTTATTTTCATATTTATTTGAAAATTTTCCAAACAACTTTTTTGTACTGTTTTTAAAGTATGTGTTGATTCAAATTTATTTAAAATAGGAATTTGGAGAGGGAGAAGAAAACTTTCAAAAGTTTTGGAGAGCACCTCACCTCTCCACACCTTGAAGGCAAGCATTTTTGAACCCTGGCATAATATTATTGTGTGTTGTTTGATACGATCGCAATACCACGTCGACACGAAGTTTCCATTACTTCATGTGATGATGTGATCATACTCATAAGTGCATATTGATGATTCTGTGCTATTGGCATTCGATATATTGTGATAGTAGACACCCTTGTATACCTTTCATGCCTACCGGGAGGAAGTCGGGAGAGCCTCTGTCTTGGGTAGACACGAGCTTGTCTCCGGTCTTCGTTGAGACGGTTGTGTCCGGTACGGCAAAGTGAGGCATGACGAGTGGTGACTTTGTCTGTTGGTTGAAACATATTTGTTATGCTAACCATGCAGGAAATACTTAAACCTCCTGAGTCGACCATAGATCGAGTATTGTTCCAGTAACCCCCATACTTGTTTCGTACTACCACTTGTCCCTGCCACAGGTAGGGTACGGTTCAGTAAGTTGTCAACCCCTTTCCTAGCACACACCGTATAGAGAGGCCATGGTGGAAGATATCAGAGGCCTCTTGTAGGCATGCCACCTGGTCCGGGGGCATGGGTGTTTTCAGTTGTAGCCGAAGGGGGTAGCTCCCCCAGTTTGCACGCGGTATAAATTTTGTGATCCCATGCTAAGTCAAGGCTGTAGCCTCCCCACTCAGAGTTTTGCTTAACGGGTGTCAAGGGTGATTCCAGACACCGGTGAGTTTGGCTGGTGTGTGCGGTTAGGTGGGTTTTCAATTAAAAGACCGTAGACGGAATTAGTCCCGATGGACTAAAGGAATCTGTTACTCGTGGGTAAAGAGTACATCCTCTGCAGAGATTATACCTATTCGATTAGCCGTGTCCATGGTTAAGGACTACAGTCTGGGATGGGTCAAGTGTCGGTCTTAGTGTCGGTCTTCGAAGGAAAAGCTACTGAACTAGAACATTAGTTATGATCTGTGACATATGATGATTATGATTGTTATTATTATGGACTAATCATTTTTATTATTTGAAATTTATGAGTATCCCTGGGACGGTTCTACCTCCTGGATATTCACTGTGATTATTCTTATATAAGCCCTTTATTGGTGTCGCTTAGACGCCCGACTGAGGCATACTTTATATTGTTATCCTTTCGAGGCGTCGCTTCAGACACCCGATCGGTGCATTCTATTTATACTCACTGATTGCATATTCATATATGACGTGATTGACCTGCTTGCATGCATCATGAGTTTCATTTATGACTGACATAGTGATCATGGCATGTTTCAGATCATGATTATCTGTTGATATATTATACCAGTGTTCATGATGTTTGCAAGTACATTCAAAGTACTCATTGGCTTGTCCCTAGCCACTATTGTCTTGGCCAGATTTCTTGCGTGGAGAGGAGCGTTGCGATGACAACCCCGGAACCTACGCAATGGAGATAGTAGCCTCGCGAAGATAGGAGTTATCCTGGTCAGCTGTTCCTGTGGGAAATGGAGTCCCATAGACACTGATGACCCGCAAACCGCTTCCGCCATCAACCACTAGAAACCATTCATTGTACTCATAGGCCAAAATGGTCTTGTACTACATATCTTGTATTTTGCTTGGAGTTTCTGTAACAAGTTGGTGCCTCATCAGCTAACAGTAATCCTGGGGCTGGTGAGCACAAGGGCCGCTTTTGGGAAATTAATACCCCAAAAATCCGGTCCTCACAAAATGGCAAATAATGTAATGCGAGAGATAGGGATTGTGATGGGTACTTGGTACATTGGCTTTTTGCGTAGACTCCCCAGCAACGGCGCCAGAAATTGTTCTTGCTACGTCTTGAGCTTGCGTTGGTTTTCCCCAAAGAGGAAGGGATGATGCAGCAGAGTAGCGTAAGTATTTCCCTCAGATTTTGAGAACCAAGGTATCAATCCAGTAGGAGCCCACACTCAAGTCCCTCGTACCTACACAAAGCGATAGCTACTCGCAACCAACGTGATTAGGGGTTGTCAAGTCCTTCACGGTCACTTACGAGAGTGAGATCTGATAGATATAATATTTTTGGTATTTTTGATATAAAGATGCAAAGTAAAAAGTAAAGGCAAAGTAAATAGCAAAACAATATAAAAGTGATGGAGATCGATATGATGAGAATAGACCCAGGGGCCATAGGTCTCACTAGTGGCTTCTCTCAAGAGCATAAGTATTCTACGATGGGTGAACAAATTACAAATTACTGTTGAGCAATTGATAGAATAGTGCATAATTATGAGAATATCTAGGCATGATCATGTATATAGGCATCACGTCCGTGACAAGTAGATCGAAACGATTCTGCATCTACTACTATTACTCCACTCATCGACTGCTATTCAGCATGCATCTAGAGTACTAAGTTAAAAATAGAGTAACGCCTTAAGCAAGATGACATGATGTAGAGAGATAAATTCATGTAATATGAAGTAAACCCCATCTTGTTATCTTCGATGGCAATGATACAATACGTGCCTTGCTGCCCCTTCTGTCACTAGGTAAGGACACCGCAAGATCGAACCCAAAGATAAGCACTTCTCCCATGGCAAAAACTACCAATCTAGTTGGCCAAACCAAATGGATAATTCGAAGAGACTTGCAAAGATAACCAATCATGCATAAAAGAATTTAGAGAAGATTCAAATATTATCCATAGATAGACTGGATCATAAACCCACAATTCATTGGTCTCAACAAACACACCGCAAAAAGAAGATTACATCAAATAGATCTCCACAAGAGAGGGGGAGAACTTTGTATTGAGATTCAAAGAGAGAGAAGAAGACATCTAGATACTAACTATGGACCCAAAGGTCTGAGGTAAACTACTCACACTTCATCGGAGGGGCTATGATGATGTAGAAGCCCTTCGTGATGACAGCCCTCTTCCGGCAGAGCTCCAGAACAGGCCCCAAGTGTTGGGGAACGTAGCAGAAATTCAAAAATTTTCCTACGTAACACCAAGATCTATCTATGGAGAGACCAGCAACGAGTAGAAAGGGGAGTGCATCTACATACCCTTGTAGATCGCTAAGCGGAAGTGTTCAAGTGAACGGGGTTGATGGAGTCGTACTCGTCGTGATTCAGATCACCGATGATCCTAGTGCCGAACGGACGGCACCTCCGCGTTCAACACACGTACAGCCCGACGATGTCTCCCACGCCTTGATCCAGCAAGGGGAGAGGGAGAGGTTGAGGAAGACTCCATCCAACAGCAGCACAACAGCATGGTGGTGGTGGAGGAGCGTGGTAAACCAGCAGGGCTTCGCCAAGCACCATGGGAGAGGAGGAGGAGGAAGACGGGCAGGGCTGCACCAACGAGAGATCAAATCACATGTTATGGGCAGCCCCTAGGCCTCATATATATAGGGGAAGGGGAGGGCTGCGCCCCCTTTAGGGTTTCCCACCCCAAGGGGCGGCGGCCAGCCTCCAGATGGCATCTGGTGCGGCGGCCAAGAAGGGGGGGGAGGAGTCCATCCTCCCCAAGGCACCTCGGAGGTGCCTTCCCCCTTGAGGACTCTTCCCTCTAGGGTTCCCTAGGCGCATGGGCCTCTTGGGGCTGGTGCCCTTGGCCCATGTAGGCCAAGGCGCACCCCTACAGCCCATGTGCCCCCCCGGGGCAGGTGGCCCCACCCGGTGGGCCCCCGGGACCCTTCCGGTGGTCCCGGTACAATACCGATGACCCCGAAACTTGTCCCGATGGCCGAAACAGGACTTCCTATATATAAATCTTTACCTCCGGACCATTCCGGAACTCCTCGTGACGTCCGGGATCTCATCCGGGACTCCGAACAACATTCGGTAACCACATACAAGCTTCCTTTATAACCCTAGCGTCATCGAACCTTAAGTGTGTAGACCCTACGGGTTCGGGAGACATGCAGACATGACCGAGACGTTCTCCGGTCAATAACCAACAGCGGGATCTGGATACCCATGTTGGCTCCCACATGTTCCACGATGATCTCATCGGATGAACCATGATGTCAAGGACTCAATCGATCCCGTATTCAATTCCCTTTGTCTATCGGTATGTTACTTGCCCGAGATTCGATCGTCGATATCCAATACCTTGTTCAATCTCGTTACCGGCAAGTCACTTTACTCGTTCCGTAACACATCATCCCGTGATCAACTCCTTGGTCACATTGCGCATATGATGATGTCCTACCGAGTGGGCCCAGAGATACCTCTCCGTTTACACGGAGTGACAAATCCCAGTCTCGATCCGCATAAAACAATAGATACTTTCGGAGATACCTGTAGTGCACCTTTATAGTCACCCAGTTACGTTGTGACGTTTGATACACCCAAAGCACTCCTACGGTATCCAGGAGTTACACGATCTCATGGTCAAAGGAAGAGATACTTGACATTGGCAAAGCTCTAGCAAACGAACTACACGATCTTTGTGCTATGCTCAGGATTGGGTCTTGTCCATCACATCATTCTCCTAATGATGTGATCCCATTATCAACGACATCCAATGTCCATAGCCAGGAAACCATGACTATCTGTTGATCACAACGAGCTAGTCAACTAGAGGCTCACTAGGGACATATTGTGGTCTATGTATTCACACGTGTATTATGATTTCCGGATAATACAGTTAAAGCATGAATAAAAGACTATTATCATGAACAAAGAAATATAATAATAACTTATTTATTATTGCCTCTAGGGCATATTTCCAACAGTCTCCCACTTGCACTAGAGTCAATAATCTAGTTCACATCGCCATGTGATTAACACTCACAGGTCACATCGCCATGTTACTAATACCCAAGAGTTTACTAGAATCAGTAGTCTAGTTCACATCACTATGTGATTAATACTCAATGAGTTTTAGGTTTGATCATGTTGCTTGTGAGAGAGGTTTTAGTCAACGGGTCTGAACCTTTCAGATCCGTGTGTGCTTTACAAATATCTATGTCATCTCCTAGATGCAGCTACCACGCTCTATTTGGAGCTAATCCAAATAACTGTTCTACTTGGAGCTATTCTAAATTGTTGCTCCATTATATGTATCCGGTATCTCTACTCAGAGCTATCCGGATAGGTATCAAGCTTGCATCGACGTAACCCTTTACGACGAAATCTTTTACCACCTCCATAATCGAGAAAAATTCCTTAGTCCACTAATTTCTAAGGATAACTTTGACCGCTGTCCTGTGAGCCATTCTTGGATCACTCTTGTACCCCTTGACTGACTCATGGCAAGGCACACTTCAGGTGCGGTACACAGCATAGCATACTGAAGAGCCTACGTCTTAAGCATAGGGGACGACCTTCGTCCTTTCTCTCTATTCTACCGTGGTCGAGCTTTAAGTCTTAACTTCGTACCTTATAACTCAGGCAAGAACTCCTTCTTTGACTGGTTCATCTTGAACACCTTCAAGATCATGTCAAGGTATGTGCTCATTTGAAAGTATTATTAAGCATTTTGATCTATCCTTATAGATCTTGATGCTCAATGTTCAAGTAGCTTAATCCAGGCTTTCCATTGAAAAACACCTTTCAAATAACCCTATATGCTTTCTAGAAATTCTACATCATCTCTGATCATCAATATGTCAGCAACATATACTCATCAGAAATTCTATAGTGCTCCCACTCACTTCTTTGGAAATACAAGTTTCTCATAAACTTTGTACAAACCCAAAATCTTTGATCGTCATCAAAGCATACATTCCAACTCCGAGATGCTTACTCCAGTCCTTAAAAGGATTGCTGGAGCTAGCATACCTTTTAGCATCCTTAGGATCGACAAAACTTTTCTGATTGTATTGCATACAACCTTTCCTTACGAAAACTAGTAAGGAAACTTGTCTTGACATCCATCTGCCAGATTTCATAAATGCAGCCAATGCTAACATGATTCCGACGGACTTTAAGCATCGCTACGAGTGAGAAAATCTTATCGTAGTCAACTCCTTGAACTTGTCGGAAAACACTTCGCCACAAGTCGAGCTTCATAGATGGTGACATTACCATCCACGTCCGTCTTCTTCTTAAAAGATCCATTTATCTCAATGGCTTGCCGATCATCGGGAAAGTCCACCAAAGTCCATGCTTTGTTCTGATATATGGATACTATCTCGGATTTCATGGCTTCTAACCATTTGTCGGAATTCGGGCCCACCATCGCTTCTCCATAGCTCATAGGTTCATTTTTGTCTAGCAACATGACCTTCAAGACAGGATCACCTTACCACTCCGAAGTAGTACGTGTCCTTGTCGTCCTACGAGGTTTGGTAGTGACTTGATCCGAAGTTTCATGATCAATATCATAAGCTTCCACTTCAATTGGTGTAGGTGCCACATGAACAACTTCCTGTGCCCTGCCACACACTAGTTGAAGAGACGGTTCAATAACCTCATCAAGTCTCCACCATCCTCCCACTCAACTCTTTCGAGAGAAACCTTTCCTCGAGAAAGGACCCAATTCAAGAAACAATCCATATTGCTTTCGGATCTGAATTAGGAGGTATACCCAACTGTTTTGGGTGTCCTATGAAGATGCATTTTATCCGCTTTGGGTTCGAGCTTATCAATCCTGAAACTTTTTCACATAAGCGTTGCAGCCCCAAACTTTTAAGAAACGACAACTTAGGTTTCTATAAACCATAATTCATACGATGTCATCTCAACGGAATTACGTGGTGCCCTATTTAAAGTGAATGTGGTTGTCTCTAATGCCTAACCCATGAACAATAGTGGTAATTCGATAAGAGACATCATGGTACGCACCATATCCAATAGGGTGCAACTATGATGTTCGGACACACCATCACACTATGGTGTTCCAGGCGGTATTAATTGCGAAACAATTTCCACAATGTCTTAATTGTGTGCCAAAACTCGTAACTCAGATATTCATCTCTATGATCATATCATAGACATTTTATCCTCTTGTCACAATGATCTTCTACTTCACTCTGAAATTACTTGAACCATTCAATAATTCAAACTTGTGTTTCATCAAGTAAATATTCTCAACATCTACTCGAATCATCTGTGAAGTAAGATCATAACGATATTCACTGCATGCCTCAGCACTCATTGGATTGGACACATCAAAATGTGTTACTTCCAACAAGTTGCTATCTTGTTCCATTTTACTGAAAATGAGGCTTTTCAGTCATCTTGCCCATGTGGTATGATTTGCATATCTCAAGTGATTCAAAATCAAGTGAGTCCGAACGATCCATTTGCATGGAGTTTCTTCATGCATATACACCAATAGACATGGTTCGCATGTCTCAAACTTTTCAAAAACGAGTGAGTCCAAAGATCCATCAACATGGAGCTTCTTCATGCGTTTTACACCATTATGACTTACACGGCAGTGCCACAAGTAAGTGGTACTATCATTACTATCTTATATCTTTTGGCATGAAAATGTGTATCACTACGACCGAGATTCAATAAACCATTCCTTTAGGTGCAAGAGCACTTATTCAGGTTTAATACTAATCTTGATGGTAGAGGGAGCGTGCGATGTTAGATCACATCAAACTTGGAAACACTTCCAACACATATCGTCAGCTCACCTTTAGCCAGTCTCCGTTTTATTCCGTAGCTTTTATTTCGAGTTACTAACACTTAGCAACCGAACCGGTATCTAATACCCTGGTGCTACTAGGAGTACTAGTAAAGTACACATTAACACAATGTATATCCAATATACTTCTATCGACCTTGCCAGCCTTCTCATCTACCAAGTATCTAGGGTAATTCTGCTCCAGTGGCTGTTCCCCTTATTACAGAAGCACTCAGTCTCGGGTTTGGGTTCAACCTTGGGTTTCTTCACTTGAGCAGTAGCTGATTTGCCGTTTCATGAAGTATCCCTTCTTGCCCTTGCCCTTCTTGAAACTAGTGGTTTTACTAACCATCAACGATTGATGCTCCCTTTTGATTTCTACTTTCGCGGAGTCAAACATCGCGAATATCTCTAGGATCATCATATATGTCCTTGATATATTATAGTTCATCACGAAGCTCTAGCAGCTTGGTGGTAATGACTTCGGAGGAACTATCACTATTTCATCTGGAAGATCAACTCCCACTTGATTCAAGTGATTGTTGTACTCAGACAATCTGAGCACAAGCTCAACGATTGAGCTTTTCTCCCTTAGTTTGCAGGCTAAGAAAATCGTCGGAGGTCTTATACCTCTTGATGTGGGCACGAGCCTGAAATCCCAATTTCAGCCCTCGAAACATCTCATATGTTCCGCGACGTTTCGAAAACGTCTTTGGTGCCTCTACTTAAACCATTTAATCGAACTATCACGTAGTTATCAAAACGTGTATGTCCGATGTTCGCAACATCGACAAACGACGTTGGGGTTCAGCACACTGAGCGGTGCATTAAGGACATAAGCTTTCTACTGATCGCATAATCGCTACTATCAACTTTCAACTATATTTTCTCTAGGAACATATCTAAACAGTGGAACTAAAGCACGAGCTTACGACATAATTTGCAAAAGGTCTTTTGACTATGTTCAGGATAATTAAGTTCATCTTATGAACTCCCACTTAGATAGACATCCCTCTGGTCATCTAAGTGATCACATGATCCGAGTCAACTAGGCCGTGTCCGATCATCACGTGAGACGGACTAGTCATCATCGGTGAACATCTTCATGTTGATCGTATCTACCATACGACTCATGCTCGACCTTTCGGTCTCCGTGTTCCGAGGCCATGTCTGCACATGCTAGGCTTGTCAAGTTAACCCTAAGTGTTTTCGCTGTGTAAAACTGTCTTACACCCGTTGTATGTGAACGTAAGAATCCATCACACCCGATCATCACGTGGTGCTTAGAAGCGACGAACTGTAGCAACGGTGCACAGTTAGGGGAGAACACTTCTTGAAATTTTGTAAGGGATCATCTTATTTACTACCGTCGTCCTAAGTAAACAAGATGCATAAACATGATAAACATCACATGCAATCAAAATAGAGTAGTGACATGATATGGCCAATATCATATAGCTCCTTTGATCTTCATCTTCGGGGCTCCATGATCATCTTGTCACCGGCTTGACACCATGATCTCCATCATCATGATCTCCATCATCGTGTCTTCATGAAGTTGTCACGCCAACGACTACTTCTACTTCTATGACTAACGCGTTTAGCAATAAAGTAAAGTAGTTTACATGGCGTTCTTCAATGACACGCAGGTCATACAAAAAATAAAGACAACTCCTATGGCTCCTGCCGGTTGTCATACTCATCGACATGCAAGTCGTGAATCCTATTACAAGAACATGATCAATCTCATACATCACATATCATTCATCACATTCTTCTGGCCATATCACATCACATAGCATACCCTGCAAAAACAAGTTAGACGTCCTCTAATTGTTGTTTGCATGTTTTACGTGGCTGCTATGGGTTTCTAGCAAGAACGTTTCTTACCTACGCAAAACCACAACGTGATATGCCAATTGCTATTTACCCTTCATAAGGACCCTTTTCATCGAATCCGTTCCAACTAAAGTGGGAGAGACTGGCACCCGCTAGCCACCTTATGCACCAAGTGCATGTCAATCAGTGGAACCTGTCTCACGTAAGAGTACGTGTAAGGTCGGTCCGGGCCGCTTCATCCCACAATACCGTCGAAACAAGATTGGACTAGTAACGGTAAGCATATTGAACAACATCAACGCCCACAACTACTTTGTGTTCTACTCGTGCAAAGAATCTACGCAATAGACCTAGCTCATGATGCCACTGTTGGGGAACGTAGCAGAAATTCAAAAATTTTCCTACGTAACACCAAGATCTATCTATGGAGAGACCAGCAACGAGTAGAAAGGGGAGTGCATCTACATACCCTTGTAGATCGCTAAGCGGAAGCGTTCAAGTGAACGGGGTTGATGGAGTCGTACTCGTCGTGATTCAGATCACCGATGATGCTAGTGCCGAACGGACGACACCTCCGCGTTCAACACACGTACAGCCCGACGATGTCTCGCACGCCTTGATCCAGCAAGGGGAGAGGGAGAGGTTGAGGAAGACTCCATCCAACAGCAGCACAACGGCATGGTGGTGGTGGAGGAGCGTGGTAAACCAGCAGGGCTTCGCCAAGCACCATGGGAGAGGAGGAGGAGGAAGAGGGGCAGGGCTGCACCAACAAGAGATCAAATCACATGTTATGGGCAGCCCCTAGGCCTCATATATATAGGGGAAGGGGAGGGCTGCGCCCCCTTTAGGGTTTCCCACCCCAAGGGGCGGCGGCCAGCCTCCAGATGGCATCTGGTGCGGCGGCCAAGAAGGGGGGGGAGGAGTCCATCCTCCCCAAGGCACCTCGGAGGTGCCTTCCCCCTTGAGGACTCTTCCCTCTAGGGTTCCCTAGGCGCATGGGCCTCTTGGGGCTGGTGCCCTTGGCCCATGTAGGCCAAGGCGCACCCCCTACAGCCCATGTGCCCCCCCGGGGCAGGTGGCCCCACCCGGTGGGCCCCCGGGACCCTTCCGGTGGTCCCGGTACAATACCGATGACCCCGAAACTTGTCCCGATGGCCGAAATAGGACTTCCTATATATAAATCTTTACCTCCGGACCATTCCGGAACTCCTCGTGACGTCCGGGATCTCATCCGGGACTCCGAACAACATTCGGTAACCACATACAAGCTTCCTTTATAACCCTAGCGTCATCGAACCTTAAGTGTGTAGACCCTACGGGTTCGGGAGACATGCAGACATGACCGAGACGTTCTCCGGTCAATAACCAACAGCGGGATCTGGATACCCATGTTGGCTCCCACATGTTCCACGATGATCTCATCGGATGAACCACGATGTTAAGGACTCAATCGATCCCGTATACAATTCCCTTTGTCTAGCGGTATTTTACTTGCCCGAGATTCGATCGTCGGTATCCAATACCTTGTTCAATCTCGTTACCGGCAAGTCACTTTACTCATTCCGTAACACATCATCCCGTGATCAACTCCTTGGTCACATTGCGCATATGATGATGTCCTACCGAGTGGGCCCAGAGATACCTCTCCGTTTACACGGAGTGACAAATCCCAGTCTCGATCCGCATAAAACAATAGATACTTTCGGAGATACCTGTAGTGCACCTTTATAGTCACCCAGTTACGTTGTGACGTTTGATACACCCAAAGCACTCCTACGGTATCCAGGAGTTACACGATCTCATGGTCAAAGGAAGAGATACTTGACATTGGCAAAGCTCTAGCAAACGAACTACACGATCTTTGTGCTATGCTCAGGATTGGGTCTTGTCCATCACATCATTCTCCTAATGATGTGATCCCATTATCAACGACATCCAATGTCCATAGCCAGGAAACCATGACTATCTGTTGATCACAACGAGCTAGTCAACTAGAGGCTCACTAGGGACATATTGTGGTCTATGTATTCACACGTGTATTACGATTTCTGGATAATACAGTTAAAGCATGAATAAAAGACTATTATCATGAACAAAGAAATATAATAATAACTTATTTATTATTGCCTCTAGGGCATATTTCCAACACCAAGATGGGATCTCGTGGATATAGAAAGTTGCGGTGGTGGAATTAGGTTTTTGGATCCTATTCTGATCGTTTGGGGGTACGTGTGTATATATAGGAGGAAGGAGTACGTCGGTGGAGCACCGAGGGGCCCACGAGGTAGGGGCGCGCCCTAGGGGGGTGCCCCCACCCTCGTGACCTCCTCTTTGATCCCTTGCAGTAGGGTCCAAGTCTCATGGATCACGTTCGGTGAGAAAATCACATTTCCGAAGATTTTATTCTGTTTGGACTCCGTTTGATATTCCGTTTATCCGAAACACTGAAATAGGCAAAAAACAACAATTCTGGGCTGGGCCTCCGGTTAATAGGTTAGTCCCAAAAATAATATAAAAGTGGAAAATAAAGCCCAATATAGTCCAAAACAGTAGATAATATAGCATGGAGCAATCAAAAATTATAGATACGTTGGAGACGTATCAGCTCTCATGGTCAATGAAGGATATTCCTTCTCCCAGGAAGACCTGATCAGACTCGGAATCCCGATTACAAGACATTTCGACAATGGTAAAACTAGACCAGCAAGACCGCTCGATGCGCCGACATCCCGATAGGAGCTGCACATATCTCGTTCTCAGGGCAACACCGGATAAGCTAAGCGTACAGGTACCAACATAACCCAAGTTGCCAAGGGACGGTCCCGCACAGTGCTCTAGTTCGGACCAACACTTAGAGAAGCACTGGCCCGGGGGGGGGGGTTAAAATAAGATGACCCTCGGGTTAATTACTCCCAAGGGAAAGGTATAGGTTGTTAGGCAAATGTAAAACCAAGGTTGGGCCTTGCTGGAGGAGTTTTATTCAAAGCGAACTGTCAAGGGGTTCCCATAACACCCAACCGCGTAAGGGACGCAAAATCAAGGAACATAATACCGGTATGACGGAAACTAGGGTGGCAAGAGTGGAACAAATGTCAGGACCCCGATTCCATATCACATCGATCAAGCCGGTAACACCTCATATAACATTGCGGCCTCACGCATGGTATCCCACGGGTGTCGCCTTACCATGGCCCGGGACCGTTTGCGCCTTTTGGCTCACGTATATGATAGTGTCGCTAGCATCCATATGACAGAGAACCCGGGCCAACATGGCTAGTCGTGAACCCAAAGCGGCACAGACCTATGAAGACATGCATACATGAATCACATCGAACATGTCGGTCATCAGCGAGTGAATCCGGGCTGTAGCACTGGGCTAACAGGACTCCGGGGAGCCCGGGCTGTAGCAGGCTAGGAAGGACTCCGGATGTCACCGCGTGACATTTGCCCGAAGGGACAAACATAGGAACGAGGTGAAACACATGCCGGCCAGTCAAGTGTCCAGAGCAGTAGTGCTGGGCTAGCAGGACTCCGGTGAACCGGGCTGTAACGGACTACTATCGCTCAGGAAGCACTAGACTACATTTCCCCATATGAGAGGCTGCCAAGGATAAACAACTAGATTGTCGGATCCCGCTCATACCGAGCATTTCAATCATACACACAATATGCCCGATACGAGTGCATACAACATGGCATCACAACAAAACTCTACAACTCAAGTACTTTATTTAAAGGCCCCAGAGAGCCATACATAACATGTTCATACAGGTAGGGGTCACACGACCCGACACTCAAGTCATACAATCATACAAGCACAAGCAGAAGCAACTAGTCTGAGTACAGACACTAGAAAGAAAGAAGGCTTCTCGAAGCCTGTCTATCTACATAGGGCCCTCCATGGCCAGGATCACCACCTGGGTGGCTAGTCACTCGTCGACATCAAGGTCTACGTAGAACCCATCGGAGGGGGCGGTGTTGTCGTCTGAAAACAGTAATTAAGCAAACATGAGTACAAAGGTACTCAGCAAGTCTTACAACAGAACCTACTATACATGCTCATTCTCAAGAAGGTGGTGGAGTTATTGCAGCAAGCCAGCTTTGACTCTTGGCTAAGCTATCCTACGAGACACCACTAGTAAAATAGTTTTCGCACACGAGTCCACTACTCACCAACACAATACTCCACCGGGGATCCTCTCTCGTCATCCTACGAGAGGGCCATCCTCAGTACTCACACTTATCTTGAGTCTTTTAGTAGTAACCATTAACTTGTCTATGAACTGTATAGGCAACCAAGTAGTCCTTTACCATGGACGCGGCTATTCGAATAGATGATATTAACCCTGCAGGGGTATACTTCTTCATACATGCTTTCACCACTTACCGCCGTTTACACGACATGTACTCGGCAACCTTCAAGCGGAAGCCCAACGAGGGTGTCGTCCACGGCCTACCTAAACACTTAAGTGTCTAGTCCAGGTTTATTGCCTATCCAGGTTCCATCCGCAGGGAGTCCGGCCGAGGTTTCCACGTACGGCCCTGAACGATGTGAATAGGGTCCCGAGACGCCAAACGGGCGCCCGGCATACCTGGCCATGGTGTATGTACCGCAACATAGCCCACCCCTAGGGTCGCGCTACGCACGACCGCCAACACATAACCTACAAACACCAGAAACTATTTGCAACTCCGGGACAGAGTACTAGGGTGATTAAGAAGACGAGAGGGTCAATTAAGGATCCCAATGCATGGTAGTAGCTGATACTTAAAATCACACATACAGATCTTAGTTCTTAGGGACGACCTCAATGAAACAACCCACCATGTACTCCTACATGGCCTCTCATCGATACCTTTACCAATTCATGTTCAACACATCCCTCACATTACAGACATAAACATTTCACTCTAGCCCATCACCCGGATGAACCAAACCTGACACAACTCTAAGCATAGCAGGCATAGCAAGGTAGGAATCACATACATGGCCCAATCAACTCCTACACATGCTAGTGGGTTTCAACTAGTTACTGTGGCAATGACAGGTCATGCAAAGGATGAGGGTTCAACTACCGTAGCACACAGCAGTTTGAATCGCGTTGTCTTAATGAAGTAAACAAGAGCAGAAGCGAGAACATGGGATTGTATCGGAAGGATCAACGGGTTGCTTGCCTGATGTAGTGGTAGTAGGGTACTGCCCTTCAGACGGATACTCGGGGTTATCCTCGGAGGCGGAACCTACCATGAAAGACACACCGAAACATAATCAACACATGACAATATGCAACAATATGATGCATGCCATGACATGGCAGAAATGAATGTGTCTTGGCCTAATGCAAGCTAAAACAGGAAGGAATGAACTCATTTGAATCAAAGATTCAAATGTTAGCTCATTTAACATGGCCTTATTAGTGCATTATCTTATTATGCTTAAACAGCAAGGTTAACTTGTTTTGTCATGCATGAAACCATTACAGATGGATAGATTGAATTTTTCTGATCATTTTTCATATATAAATTGTTTGATTTGGAGCTATGGTTGATTTTCTATGATTTTTAGAAGGTTTGGCTATTTTCTGGAATTTCCTATATAAGAATAATTCCAGTAACTGAATTAATGCGTCACCATGACATAAGTGTGACGTTAGCGGTCAACTGGGTCGGCCAGGTCAAACCTGACTGGTGGGCCCTGTCTGTCAGTGACTCGGCTAACTAGCAGGATTAAATTAACACTAATTAACTGTCAGTGGGGCCTGGGCCCACATGTCAGTGACTAAAGTAATTAAAATTAGTTAGTATTAATCCTAATCTAATTAACAAAATGGCCCCACCTGTCATAGGCTCAGGGGGAGGTCAACCTGGGCCCACATGGGGTCAAACAGGGTCAACTCGCCGGCGTTTAGCCGCCGGCGAGGCCAGACGCGGCGGAGCAGTGCGGGTTTTGCACTCCGGCGACCAAAAGGACGGTGGAGACCATCTACGTGATGCGGGGAGGGAGCCGCGTCGAGTGGTGGCAGTGGGTGGAGCTGGGGTGGCCGGAAATGTCGTTGGCGACGAGTTTGGCGGTGGCCGGAGCTCGGGTAATGTTGAACTAGTCGCTAGGTTGCATAGGGAGGCGCGTGGTTTGGTGCGTTGGGCTCCTGGGCGTGCGGTAGGGCTAGTGGATAGGGTGGCGCGGCCATTGGGTGGCCGGAGCCTCGTCGGCGACGAGCTCCGCGGCGGTGCGTGCGGGTAATCTACATGCAGTCGCATACGGGGCTCGAGAGAGGGAATGGAGAGGGTGGGGAGGTGGCTGAGTTCACGGGGGTCATGTCAAGGCAGTTGGCGAGGTCGGGGACGAGCTGATGCGGCGGGGACGGCGGAGGGGATCTCCGGTGGCCGGAGTTGAGGACGAGCTCGGTGCGGCGTCTCCGGGGCGAGCGAGCGCTCGGGGCTCGTCCTACTCGATGTAATCGACGACGGCGGAGCTCGTGGACATGATGGCGCGGCGCGAGGATGATTGAGGGCATGGCTACGACGACGGTGCGGTGACAGGGGCGTCGGCCATGGTGGGGAACGGCGAAGGGAGAGAGGCAGGGGGGAATGGCGTGTCCAGGGGCTTCGGTGTGCGACGTGGAGGCGTCCAGGCATCCAGGGGCATGTGCGCAAGCAGGTGGCGCCATGGCGAGCTCAGGCACACCGGCGTCACCTCCCTGCCTGCCTGGCGGGGAAGAAGCAGCTGGCTGGCGCGGGCCAGCACAGTGCTAGGCCGCCAGGTGGGCCGGCTGGTAGGTTAGGTGGGCTGCGCCAGGTACGTTCCTCTCTCTCTTTCTTTCTGTTTTTTATTTATTCTATTATTTCTGTAGCTTCAGGGCTTTTTAAAAAATGCCAGGGCATTTCCATAAATCATAAAATTAATCATGGCTACTGCTTAGAATATATCCAACAACAAACATTTTAGTTTATGATTATTTGAGCATTTAAAATATTTTATAGCATTTAAATGCCCAAATGCAAATACTATAAGAATTAATCCAATGACCTTAAGATGTCCTAGAAAAATGTGCACCATTTTTGTCAAAGGTTTTAACCCAAAACAAAAAGGGTGGGCTTTTTAGAAGGGCATTTCAGGTTCATTGAAAAAGTTTTTAGTAAACCCTAGTTGTTC
>NC_041382.1:744215118-744239708 GCF_002162155.2 Triticum dicoccoides | reverse complement strand
ATATTTTATAGCATTTAAATGCCCAAATGCAAATACTATAAGAATTAATCCAATGACCTTAAGATGTCCTAGAAAAATGTGCACCATTTTTGTCAAAGGTTTTAACCCAAAACAAAAAGGGTGGGCTTTTTAGAAGGGCATTTCAGGTTCGTTGAAAAAGTTTTTAGTAAACACTAGTTGTTCCGGGGGGGGGGGGTGCTGGGGATTCTGTCATCCCCATTTCAGTTTTCTGGGAATTTAAGCATGATGCACATGTTCAACCAATCCTAATGCATGACTAACACAGGGATGTGACAACTCACCCCCACTCAAAAGAATCTCGTCCCGAGATTTACGATCCTCCGGGAAGAAGGTGGGGTACTTGAGTCAGAGATGATCCTCGCTTTCCCAAGTGGCTTCTTTCTCGGAATGGTGTGACCACTGAACCTTGAGAAACTTGATATTGTGGCGTCGAGTGGTATGCTCGGCTTGATCAAGGATACGAACGGGATATTCCCGATATGAGAGGTTATCTTGTAGATCAAGTGTTTCGTGGTCCACTCCACGGATAGGATCCGCGAAGCAACGCCTGAGTTGGGAAACATGGAAGACATCATGAACTCTGGAAAGATGCAGAGGTAGTTCCAATTGGTAGGCAACTTCTCCTCGTTTGGCAAGAATGTGAAATGGTCCAATGTAACGAGGAGCCAATTTTCCTTTGATACCAAAACGATGGGTTCCCTTTAACGGAGTAACCCGAAGGTAAGCCTTCTCACCGACTTCATAAGTCATGAGCTTATCTTTACGATCTTATTGACTCTTTTGACGAGATTGGGCTGTTTTCAATTTCTCACGAATCACGCGAACTTGCTCTTCTGCTTCCTGAATCATATCCGGGCCAAAGAGTTGTCTTTCCCCGTTTTCTAACCAGTTAAGAGGCGTTCGACATTTTCGTCCATAGAGAACTTCAAAAGGAGCTTTGCCCAAGCTAGCTTGATAACTATTTTTATAAGGAAACTCCACGAATGGAAGGCATTTCTCCCAACCCATTCTGAACAAGATGACAGAAGCTCGGAGCATATCTTCCAGAATTTGATTGACTTGCTCTACTTGACCACTTGATTGAGGATGGAAGGCGGTGCTAAAAGAGAGGCGAGTCCCCATAGCATTTTGGAAACTTTCCCAAAAGCGAGAGGTGAAGAGACTCTAACGGTCTGAGTTAATTTCCAATGGGACACCATGAAGAGATACTATTCGGGAGATGTATAAATCGGCTAGCTGGCTAGCGGTGATACTCTCACGGACAGGTAGAAAGTGGGCTACTTTGGAAAGACGGTCGATCACGATGAAGATGGCATTATTCCCTCTCTTGGTCCTGGGAAACCCAGTAATGAAATCCATACTGATTTTATCCCATTTCCACTCAGGAATAGCCAATGGTTGAAGGGTGCTAACAGGCCGTTGATGCTCTGCTTTAACACGACGACAAACATCGCAATTAGCAATGTATTGAGCGATTTCTCTCTTCATCCTAGTCCACCAAAACCTCTGGCGTAGGTCTTGATACATTTTAGTACTACCAGGATGAATGGTGAGAGGGGATTCATGAGCTTCCTTAAGGATCAACTGGCGTAAATGTGGTTTCTTGGGAACCACCAAGCGGTTCTCGAAGAAGATAGCACCTCGCTCATCCATGGAAAAACATTTAGCAACTCCGCTAGCGATGTTTTCCTTAATCCAGGATATGCCCTTATCATACCGCTGGGCGGTTATGATCTGATCCATAAGATTAGGCTTCGCCACCAGGGTGGATAGGAATCCTCGAGGAACAATGTGAAGATTAAGCTTATGAAATTCCTCATGGAGAAGTGGTTGACTTTGTTGTAACATCAGATTGTTACAATAGGATTTACGACTTAGTGCATCAGCCATGACATTGGCTTTGCCCGGGGTGTTAGTTATTCCTAAGTCGTAATCCGAGATCAACTCGACCCAACGTCGTTGCCTGAGATTCAAATTTGGTTGGGTGAAGATATATTTCAAACTTTGGTGATCGGTGAAGATCTCGCAACGATTACTGAGGAGGTAATGTCGCCAAGTTTTAAGTGCATGGACTACAGCTGCAAGCTCTAGATCATGTGTGGGATAATTTTCCTCATGTGGGTGTAATTGCCGTGAAGCATAGGCAATTACCTGACGATCTTGCATGAGTATGCAACCTAGTCCTTGTCGCGAGGCGTCACAGTAGATAATAAAGTCCTTGGAGAAATCTGGTGGTACCAGTACGGGAGCAGATGTCAGGCGTCTTTTCAGTTCCTGAAAGCTGAACTCGCACTGTGGAGTCCAGTCGAACTTTTTATCTTTCTTGAGGAGTTCAGTTAGAGGTTTAGCAACCTTGGAGAAATTCTCGACGATGTGGCGGCAGTAGCTCGCTAAGCCAAGGAAGCTCCGAACTTGCTTGACCGTCTCAGGTGGAGTCCAATCAAGGACATCTTGAACTCGCTCGGGATTGATGGAAATACCCTTACCAGAGATTACATGGCCTAGATAGGTCACTTCTGGCAACCAAAATTCACACTTGGAGAATTTGGCATAAAGGCGATGCTCTCGAAGTTTCGTCAATACCAGCCTTAGATGTTCGGCTTGTTCCTCTTCATTCTTGGAGTAGATGAGTATGTCATCGAGGTATACTATGACGAATTTATCCAAATACTCCATGAAGACCGAGTTCATTAACCGAGAGAAAGTGGCTTGGGCATTGGTTAGACCGAAGGACATAATGGTGTACTCGTATTGGCCATAGCGAGTAACAAAGGCCGTTTTGGGAATGTCCCCATTTCTGATTTTGATTTGATGGTAGCCCAACCTCAAATCCATCTTGGAAAAGACTGAGGATCCAGCGAGCTGATCATACACATCATTGATCCTGGGAAGCGGATACTTGTTCTTGATAGTGACCAAGTTGACAGGTCGGTAATCTACAACCATTCGATCCGTTCCATCCTTCTTCTTGGCGAAGAGGACGGGGCAAACCCAAGGAGAGGAACTAGGACGGATGAAACCCTTTTTCAAGGACTCATCGAGTTGGTTCTTAAGCTCGGCTAGTTCTAAGGGTGCCATCTTATAGGGTCTTCTAGAAATTGGAACGGTTCCTGGAACAAGGTCTATCACAAACTCGACATCCCTGTCAGGTGGAACACCTGGCAGTTCTTCTGGAAAGACATCCGAAAAGTCTCGGACTACCGGAACATCCTCAAGGTCTGGAAGGGGGTTGGCATTTAGGGAGTAAAGCTGGCGCTTGGCCACTCGAGTTAAGACATTGACTGTCTTGCCCGATGGGTGAGTAAGTTGAACGGTTCTAGTGGCACAATCAATCTTAGCATAATGAGCTGACATCCAGTCCATACCCAAGATGATGTTTATGTCCGAGGACTTGAGAGCTATTAAGGATGCAAGGAAGACAATTCTATCGACAAGAATTTCGTTCCCATGGCTTACTCTAGAAGTTTGCCATCTAGAGCCAGGGGTTTGAATTTCCATGGTAGCGGCCATGTCATAGAATGTCGTGTTATGCAATCGAGCATAGTTCTCGTATATGAATGAATGAGATGCTCCAGTATCGAAAAGAACAGATGCCGGATGGCAATTAACAAGGAGCATACCAATGACGACGTTAGGATCCTCATGAGACTCCTCGGCTGAAACATAGTTAACATGGCCACGTGCAGTGGTGACCGGCTTGGCGTAGATTGTCTTTCCCACTGGCTTACCACGACCAACGGACTTTCCAGACTGATTAGGGTTGTTGTTCTGAGGACACTCTCGGCTATAGTGACCCGGCTTTCTACACTTGAAACATGTCACAACATTGGGGCGTGGAGCAGCATTAGCAACGGGGCCACCATAGGGTTTGGGCGGTGCAAACTGCTGGTTGGGATGAGGCGCCTCAAAGGATGGCCTCGGAATGAACCTGGGTGGCAGTGCCATGCTTGGAATCCACACCCAACGCTTCTGAGATCCAGAGCCGGATGAAGAGCCGAAATCACGGGAGTGCTTGCATGAAGCGTCATAATCAATCTGGCCTGTCTCAGCACTGATGGCTTTATTGACCAACTTCTGAAAGGAGGTGCACTCGTGCAGACGAAGATCGAGGCGAAGCTCAGGGCTAAGTCCCTTGCGGAACCTTGCCTCCTTCTTAGCGTCGGTAGATACTTCTTCAGGAGCATAACGTGCCAGATTCCCAAATTCACGACTATATGCATCCATAGTCAGTCTTCCTTGGGTGAAATCGCAGAACTCCTCCCTCTTGCGATCTATGAGACCTTCCGGAATGTGATGCTCACGGAAAGCCTCACTGAATTCAGCCCAAGTAGTGATTTGGCCGACCGGGCGCATGGCTTCAAAATTTTCCCACCAAAGGCTAGCAGGGCCTTCGAGGTGATAGGCAGCATAAGTAACCTTATCAGCTTCGGCTACGTTGGCAGAACATAGCTTGTGGGTGATGCTGCGAAGCCAGTCATCCGCGTCGAGGGGCTCGACGGAATGGTTAAACTTTGGTGGGTATAGCTTGATAAAGTCATTGATTGACACCAAGTCATTTCGCTGATGGCGTGCAGTGTTCTGCTCAATCCGCTCCAACAAGCGGTTAGTCTCACGCTTGTTTCTTTCCGCCTCCAGCATCACTTCGGCCAAAGAAGGCGGGTGAGGTAGATTTTCACCCCTAACTGCACTGGCTTCCCCCTGCTCTGGGGCAGCAAGGTTGCTGCGGGTGTTGACCATCCTAGGGGAAAACAAGACAACGGTTTAGATAAGGATGGCACAAACTTAGCAAGGAAGTGCAGCATGTAATGGATAACACAGAATGCAGAGATGTTCATCCATATGTCATGGTAATATAGAACTGCCATATATATACCAACGGTTATACATACCATACATAGTTTAGTACAAGCCCAGGCTACAGTACAACTATTATGAAAGACGTTACATCTCATCGGAGGCATTCCAAGCTCCTATACATTATTTGTCTACACCTCCGATATTGATTACACACAAAGTCATATTCCACAAGTCACGCAGGACAGTGGAGATACAACTATTACAATACTAGTGATACTACTACTAACTCAGACAACTCCGTAGTAGTCCTCATAGAAGTCACCTCCATAGCCTGGAAGTTCAACGTGATCATCCGGGAACAGACGGTCCTGAGGAGCTTGTGGACCAAAGGGGCTAGGATGAGGTCTTGGACCAACAAACGGTGGCCTGTGGGGACCACGGGGTGGGGTGATGCCTCCCACATCATGCCAATCCACCATGTCTGGCAGAGCAGATCTCACAGGATACAGATCCCTTGTATCCATACATCCAGCTTGCACCGCAGGTGCAAACCAAGTCAAACTGGCCCAATGATCAGCACGGGTGTTGAAAAGCTCCATCCTCAAGGCCCGATTCTCTCGGTCCTTATCCTCGAGCATCTCGGCAGTGGTACGAGTTAGTGAGTCCTCCTGAGTGGAGTCAGCATAGATAGCCTAGAGATACCCTTGCGCTCCTGGAAGTGAAGCTGGCATGTGACGGAAGTCGGTGTTCCGAAGCAGGCCAGTCCGGACTCGCATGATGGTCATCATGGAATAGGCAGCATCCTGCACAGCCATCTCAACAGTAACCCCGAGTCCATAGGAATAGTGGAGGGGCTCGGTAGATCCAGGATAAGAAGGAAATATCCTGACGGTGCAGAAATATTGGCTTTGATTAAAGTCTCGGAACTGCTCTTCGACAGTGTATTTGGGATACCAACGGTAACCCGTCTCGATCATTACCTGGACTAACATAGCAGTATGACCGGGCACATCAAGGCACCAGGTCAGTCGAACCACTTGGTTTTGAGCACGAGTGGCCATCTGAAAGCACAACCACAATGCAAAGACATTAGAATTTCTAGGGAAAATTGGACAGCATAACAGCTGTAAATGCTCAGAAAAAGATTTGAGACATCCACAACAGTTTGCAATACCACTCAACAACATCATATCAAGGTTCTGATTCAACTAGAAACATACTAAAAGTAGTAGAAACTGTACTGAGGCTTGTAAAAACAATCCTATAAGCTACTACGGATTAGTAACACATGAACCTGACAGAAGAAGAGAGCCTTGTCCTTAACCCACGTTGAATGAGAAGAGAATGACTCAGATCAGAGGGCATAAGGTAAAGGAGTAAAACAGCCTTACGTTCCCTCCCACAATCAATTCCCCTACATATAAATAAAGCATTTCTAGACTCGACATCGACCAGTTTGGCTCAATGAACCAACAGGCAGTCCGGCTCTAATGCCAACGCTGTCAGGACCCCGATTCCATATCACATCGATCAAGCCAGTAACACCTCATATCACATTGCGGCCTCACGCACGGTATCCCACGGGTGTCGCCTTACCATGGCCCGGGACCATTTGCGCCTTTTGGCTCACGTATATGATAGTGTCGCTAGCATCCATATGACAGAGAACCCGGGCCGACATGGCTAGTCGTGAACCCAAAGCGGCACAGACCTATGGAGACAGGCATACATGAATCACATCGAACATGTCGGTCATCAGCGAGTGAATTCGGGCTGTAGCACTGGGCTAACAGGACTCCGGTGAGCCCGGGCTGTAGCAGGCTAGGCAGGACTCCAGATGTCACCGCGTGACATTTCCCCGAAGGGACAGACATAGGAACGAGGTGAAACACATGCCGACCAGTCAAGTGTCCAGAGCAGTAGTGCTGGGCTAGCAGGACTCTGGTGAACCGGGCTGTAGCGGACTACTATCGCTCAGGAAGCACTAGACTACATTTCCCCATGTGAGAGGCTGCCAAGGATAAACAACTAGATTGTCGGATCCCGCTCATACCGAGCATTTCAATCATACACACAATATGCCCGATATGAGTGCATACAACATGGCATCACAACAAAACTCTACAACTCAAGTACTTTATTTAAATGCTCCAGAGAGCCATACATAACATGTTCATATAGGTAGGGGTCACACGACCCGACACTCAAGTCATACAATCATACAAGCACAAGCGGAAGCAACTAGTCTGAGTATAGACACTAGAAAGAAAGAAGGCTTCTCGAAACCTATCTATCTACATAGGGCCCTCCATGGCTAGGATCACCACCTGGGTGGCTAGTCACTCGTCGACATCAAGGTGTACGTAGAACCCATCGGAGGGGGCGGTGTTGTCGTATGAAAATAGTAATTAAGCAAACATGAGTACAAAGGTACTCAGCAAGTCTTACAACAGAACCTACTATAAATTCTCATTCTCAAGAAGGTGGTGGAGTTATTGCAGCAAGCCAGCTTTGACTCTTGGCTAAGCTATCCTACGAGACTCCACTAGTAAAATAGTTTTCGCACACGAGTCCACTACTCACCAACACAATACTCCACCGGGTATCCTCCCTCGTCATCCTACGAGAGGGCCATCCTCGGTACTCACACTTATCTTGAGTCTTTTAGTAGTAACCATTAACTTGTCTATGAACTATATAGGCAACCAAGTAGTCCTTTACCGCGGACGCGGCTATTCGAATAGATGATGTTAACCCTGTAGGGGTATACTTCTTCATACACGCTTTCACCACTTACCGTCGTTTACACGACATGTACTCGGCAACCTTCAAGCGGAAGCGCAACGAGGGTGTCGGCCACGGCCTACCTAAACACTTAAGTCTCTAGTACAGGTTTATCGCGTATTCAGGTTCCATCCGCGGGGAGTCCGGCCGAGGTTTACACATACGGCCCCGAACGATGTGAACAGGGTCCCGAGATGCCAAACGGGCGCCTGGCATACCCGGCCACGGTGTATCTACCGCAACATAGCCCACCCCTAGGGTCAGCGCTACGCATGCCCACCAACACATAACCTACAAACACCAAAAACTATTTGCAACTCCTCGACAGAGTACTAGGGTGATTAAGAAGCCGAGAGGGTCAATTAAGGATCCCAATGCATGGTAGTAGCTGATACTTAAAATCACACATACAAATCTCAGTTCTTAGGGACGACCTCAATGAAACAACCCACCATGTACTCCTACATGGCCTCTCATCGATACCTTTACCAATTCATGTTCAACACTTGCCTCACATTACCGACATAAACATTTCACTCTAGCCCATCACCCGGATGAACCAGACCTGACACAACTCTAAGCATAGCAGGCATAGCAAGGTAGGAATCACATACATGGCTCAATCAACTCCTACACATGCTAGTGGGTTTCAACTAGTTAGTGTGGCAATGACAGGTCATGCAGAGGATGAGGGTTCAACTACCGTAGCACACAACAGTTTGAATCGCGTTGTCTTAATGTAGTAAACAAGAGCATGAGCGAGAACATGGGATTGTATCAGAATGATCAACGGGTTGCTTGCCTGATGTAGTGGTAGTAGGGTACTGCCCTTCAGACGGATACTCGGGGTTATCCTCGGAGGCAGAACCTACCAGGAAAGACACACCGAAACATAATCAACACATGACAATATGCAACAATATGATGCATGCCATGACATGGCAGAAATGAATGTGTCTTGGCCTAATGCAAGCTAAAACAGGAAGGAATGAACTCATTTGAATCAAAGATTCAAATGTTAGCTCATTTAACATGGACTTATTAGTGCATTATATTATTCTGCTTAAACAGCTAGGTTAACTTGTTTTGTCATGCATGAAACCATTACAGATGGATAGATTGAAATTTTCTGATCATTTTTCATATATAAATTGTTTGATTTGGAGCTATGGTTGATTTTCTATGATTTTTAGAAGTTTTGGCTATTTTCTGGAATTTCCTATATAAGAATAATTCCAGTAATTGAATTAATGCGTCACCATGACATATGTGTGATGTCAGCGGTCAACTGGGTCGGCCAGGTCAAACCTGACTAGTGGGCCCTGTCTGTCAGAGACCCAGCTAACTAGCAGGATTAAATTAACACTAATTAACTGTCAGTGGGGCCTGGGCCCACATGTCAGTGACTAAACTAATTAAAATTAGTTAGTATTAATCCTAAACTAATTAACAGGCCAGCCCCACCTGTCATAGGCTCAGGGGGAGGTCAACTTGGGCCCACACGGGGTCAAATAGGGTCAACTCGCTGGCGTTTAGCCGCCGGCGAGGTCAGACGCGGGGGAGCAGCGCAGGGTTTGTACTCCGGCGACCAAAAGTACGGAGGAGACCATCAACGTGATGCGGGGAGGGAGCCACGTCGAGTGGTGGCAGTGGGTGGAGCTGGGGTGGCCGGAAACGTCGCAGGCGACGAGTTTGGCGGCAGCCGGATCTCGGGTAAGGTTGAACTAGTCGCTAGGGTGCACGTGGAGGCGCGTGGTTTGGTGCGTTGGGCTCCTGCGGGTGCGGTAGGGCTAGTGGATAGGGTGGAGGGGCCATTGGGTGGCCGGAGCCTCGTCGGCGACGAGCTCCGCGGCGGTGCGTGCAGGTGATCTACGTGCAGTCGCATACGGGGCTCGAGAGAGGGAACAGAGAGGGTGGGGAGGTGGCTGAGCTCACGGTGTCACGTTGAGGCAGTCGGCGAGGTCGGGGACAAGCTGATGCGGCGGGGATGGCGAAGGGGATCTCCGGTGGCCGGAGTTGAGGACGAGCTCAGTGTAGCGTCTCTGGGGCGAGTGAGCGCTCGGGGCTCGACCTACTCGATGTAATCGACGACGGCGGAGCTCGTGGACACGATGGCGCGGCGCGAGGACGACGGAGGGCGTGGCTACGACAACGGCGTGGCGATAGGGGCGTCGGCCATGGTGGGGAATGGTGAAGGGAGAGAGGCAGGGGGAATGGCGTGTCCAGGGGCTTCGGTGTACGACGTGGAGGCGTCCAGGCGTCCAGGGGCGTGGATGGCAAGCAGGTGGCGCCGTGGCGAGCTCAGGCACGCCGGCGTCACCTCCCCGCCTGCCTGGCGGGGAAGAAGCAGCTGGCTGGCGCGGGCCAGCATAGTGCAAGGCCGCCAGGTGGGCCGGCTGGTAGGGTAGGTGGGCTGCGCCAGGTATGTTCCTCTCTTTCTCTCTTTCTCTCTCTTTCTTTCTGTTTTTTATTTATTCTATTATTTCTGTAGCTTTAGGGCTTTATTAAAAATGCCAGGCATTTCCATAAATCATAAAATTAATCATGGCTACTGCTTAGAATATATCCAACAGCAAACATTTTAGTTTATGATTATTTGAGCATTTAATATATTTTATAGCATTTAAATGCCCAAATGCAAATACTATAAGAATTAATCCAATGACCTTAAGATGTCCTAGAAAAATGTGCACCATTTTTGTCAAAGGTTTTAACCCAAAACAAAAAGGGTGGGCTTTTTAGAAGGGCATTTCAGGTTCATTGAAAAAGTTTTTAGTAAACCCTAGTTGTTCCAGGGGGTGCTGGGGGTTCTGTCATACCCATTTCAGTTTTCTGGGAATTTAAGCATGATGCACATGTTCAACCAATCCTTATGCATGACTAACACAAGGATGTGACAACAAAACACTAGGCATAAGGCCGAGCCTTCCACCCTTTACCAAGTATATAGATGCATTAATATAAATAAGAGATATTGTGATATCCCAACATATCCATGTTCCAAACATGGAACAAACTTCATCTTCACCTGCAACTAGCAACGCTATAAGAGGGGCTGAGCAAAAGTGGTAACATAGCCAAACAACAGTTTGCTAGATAAGGTGGGTTAAAGGCTTGACATGGCAATATGGGAGGCATGATATAGCAAGTGGTAGGTATCGCGGCATAGCAATAGAGCGAACAACTAGCAAGCAAAGATAGAAGTGATTTCGAGGGTATGGTCATCTTGCCTGAGATCCCGCAAGGAAGAAGAATGAGTCCATGAAGAAGACAAACAGACAAAGTCGAACGAATCCTCACAAATGCGACATTATAGGAACTACCCCGCAGAAGCAACACCGGAAAGAAGCAAACCACATGGTAAACAACCATCACATAATCATGGCATGATGCACAACCAAGTATGATGCATGTCCGGTCTAAAGAGGCATGGCATGGCAAAGTGCACAAGCAAAACTACAAGTTAAGTGGAGCTCAATATGCAACGAGTTGCATATTGACGAAACACCAAAACAATTATTTAGTTCTCTCCTGTTTAAGTACTCAACAAAATTAAATGTTGGTTAGCATGGCAAGATGTGAAGCACAATTAACTAACTATCTAGTCAAGTTTAAATGAGGCCGAAAATAACAAACAACAATTCCGGAAAATCCTCATGTGCATATTTTTAGGTTTGGTACTGTTCTGCCCTAAACCATATTTTAGAGTTATTATATATGCAAGATTAGTGCACCATGTTAAACTAGGCATTTTTCTACCCCATTTACATATAAAGTTTGTTAGGTTTGGAGCTACAGTTATTTAGTTATGAATTAAATCATTTTAACATGGCAATTAAGCAAATAAATAGAAACAGCAGTTTAAACATTTTAAACATGGTTGGAAGTTGGATATTACGAAACTAGAAAAAAATCTAAGCAAGTTACATATATAAAACATTTTTAACCGATGCACGGTTTCTGACAAATTATATGCATGAAGTTAGAGGGTTTTTCTGTAAAACTGCAATTCCCTGGAAAGATGACAAAACCGCCAGTGACAAGAAAATAACATTGTCGGGCCGAAACTGAGTTGTACTGGGCTGAGGGGAGTTGCTCGCATGGGCCTGCGATGCCTAGCTGGGCCAAGCCGGGGAAAGGTAGGCCGGCTCCTGGCCCTTGCGCAAGGCGCTGGTTAGCGAGGCAGCGACTGAGCTGCTGCTGCTCGATGCAGAGGCGAACCCCATGGTGGCGCCCATGCCTGATGGTGGAAGATGGCAATGGAACTCGAGGGCGGACGACGGCGACATGCGGATGGGCGGATCTGGTCCCTTGGGGGCGTGGGGTCGCGGATCCGGCCGGCGGCGCCTGCTGTGCGGCTCCATGGCGCTCGGCTGCTACTGCCGTGATGGGGAGAGAGGAAGGTTAGAGAGAGAGAGAGAAGAAGAAGGGAGAAAGGGAAAGGACAGTGGGGCGACGCGACCTGGGTCCAGCAGGGTTGCCACGGTCGCCGGCGGCGGCTGGCTCCGGCGAGGCCGTCGACGGGTGGTGGCGCTCGGGGCAGAGGTGAGCAGGCAGTTGCCTCTACGGGAGGATGCGGGAGGCGAGGCAAGCACTCCCGCGCTGCGGGCGACGACGCGGTTCCAGGCCCGGGCGGGCCCCATATGGGCCTGGCGGGCCTGCGGTGAAGTGGGGCGCGAGGAGGACGCGTGGAGGCTTCCGATTGGCTGCACACGATAGCTGGCGGCGGCCTGGCCTATGGGACGGCGCCAAGTGGCGGAGAGGAGGTGGCTGGCACCGGATTACGAGGAGAAGGTGGGAGGTGGCGGCGGCTGATGATTTGGGGGCACTGAATTCGATGAGGGGGGATTAGCTGCTGCCCAAAATGGCAAAGGGGAGGTTTAAATAGGAAAGGAGGGGGGGGGTTAGGATTAGGGTTAGGAGGGGGTTTTCATCCGTTTTCAGACCGTTCGATCACCATCGGATGGTCCTAGAGTGGACAAGGCTAGGTCGATGGACTAGGTGGGCTGTGTAGGAGGGTTGGGCTGAGAGGAGAGAAGAGAAAGCTGTCCGGCATGGGTTTTCGGAGACCGAAAACGTCCGACGTTCGACCGGCTATAATGCCGCTATATGTTTAACGGTTGGGCTATCAAACGAACTCCTAATGCGATGAAACTTGGCAGGCGGCCTAATGATAACATAACAACACCACATGCCAACTTTCAACCCATTCCGGAAACATTTTTCGGCCACTTATAAAATACTATTTCGGACGTGCCGCGGGCGCGTGCAACTGTGTCTTGGCTCAGAATGGACAACGGACGGAACTAGGGAACCCGGACGAATGCCAGTTTTGAAAACATGATGATCCAATTCATATGATGACATGACAAGATGCAACATGCAAGCGAATGACAAGGCAACAACAGCGAATAACTGGAAGACACCTGTCGCGTCGTTCTCGGGGCGTTACAACACTCCACCACTACAAGAGGATCTCGTCCCGAGATCTAGGATGGCATCGGAGGGAAACGGAAGAGGAAGAGAAGAGGTAAAACTAAGTTGCTTCCTTGACAAATGAGTGAAACCAAAGAACCTTGCGAGGTTGAACAAATTGAAAGAAAGAATACAACGAAGATGAACAAAGTTGAAAACACTCCGTTAGAAAATAGGAACAAGGAACATTACGGGAACCTTGTAGGTTGAAAGACACGAGAAAAGGGTTGTAATGGACAAGAAGTACATGAAAGCACTCTGGTTGAAACGAGATGTACACGGAACGATAAAGATCAATTATGACACACTCCGGTTGGAAATGGAAGGCATAGAATATGAACTTGACAAGATGAGAGGATACTTGGTGAAATCAACAACACACTGCCTCCGGAACTATTGAAAGAATGGCACAAGGGGCAAGAATGATTTTAGACAGCACTCCGTTTGAGAAGGGAGGCAAAACTTGACAGAATGGGAAGAACTTGAAAAGAGGGCATGACACTCCGGTTAAATGGATAAGCACGAAAAGAACATGATCTTTGACAAAACGAGATGATGGGTGAATATAGCAACAATACAATGCCTCCAGAATGAATGTAAGAATGGAATCAAAAGAACGGAGGAGAAAACCACATCTTCTGCCTCAAATGAGCTTGAAAAAGTATCTTTAGGAGAAGAGTCGAACGGAGTTGTTGGAAAACCACCAACGAAATGAATAAGCTTGTAGTGGGCTTATGGAAAACTTCTCAAAATTATGAGGTGAAATTATGCCACTACATAAACAAAAGATTGGATTGATATCCCCAAGGAGACGAGAAACTTATTACACCAGGGGAATAAATGAAGAGTTTGGATCATTTATAAGCACCATAAATCGCAACAATCCTTAGGGAAAGCTTTAGGTGAAATATAACCCAAGATAATTCCAATGAAGAGATTGATGGGTTGCAAAGCATCTCATGAACGAATTGAAAATGATGGGTTTACAATATGTCATCCCGGACAACTTGTGAATCTTGAAACACCAAGCAATTGTCAAAAATGACATAACACCACCTCAAAAGATAAGGTAGAACGAATTTCACTTAGGAATGCAAGATGAAGAATACATGAGCTCCTCTGAAAAGAATCTCGATGAACACTTCGAGAAGGAATTAAATCCTTCATGAGCCACCATGAAGAAACTCTCGAAGAACTCCGGTAATAAAAGAATGGTCAGACGAAAGGAAAGCTTAAAGAACTCCGGTAATAAAAGGATGATGAAAATAAATAGAAGTTGAAAACACAAGGTGAAGCCTTGCGATGATTAGATGGAGCTTCGCGATGATATAACCAAGAAAACTTGGAACTCCGAAAAAGAAAAGATGAAACACTAGAAACCAAGAATTTTGATGAACCTCCGGAATAAGGAATTGAATTCACTCGACGAAACAAGAATAAGAATTACATTATGCTTATCCTTCATCAATTAAATTGATGACACACAATGGATTTGGCATACTACTCATTCTCATTGGAAAGGATTCAGGAGAGATATAGCCTACTCTTGAGAAGGTCTTCAACGAACCACCGGTAGGATTGAAACAACGAATGAATTGATATGACAACCAAGGAAGAGAACTCTTGAACGAACCACCGTAAGAATTGAACATGAAAGTATCAAAAGCACAATTCAGCAGGAAGAATTGGAAAATGAATGAAGATACTTTCTAGGATTTAGATACATGAGAACGAAGAGATCATGAATTGATTAAAGGATATTTGAACGATGCACCAGTAAGATTTGGAGAACGAGAGCTGAAAGCTGGAATGAATAATTCTAAGATGATGGGCTTCGGAGAATCAAAATTAAAAGACTCTTGAATTGCTCCAGATGGGTGAAAAGAATTCTCACAATCGAAAAAAATTATGAGAGGTTGGCATAAAGCTAGCACCATGAATCTTGAAGAGAATGGAGCAAGATTTAGAGGAAACACTTCTTCTTCGGCCTTCAAATGATGAGAATGGCAATGAGAAACACCTCCATGAATTGTTGAGGCACTCCGGAATGAAAAATTAGAAAGGTTAAACCAACAATGAAAAGAATTTGAAAGATCTTGGAGAAAGACATTTGATTGATGAAAATTCATTCTTACGTCAAACTTTAGAAGATTTGAGAATTACCCGGGAAAATAAGAAGAGTCAGGTAAGATCCTGGGAAAAGACCTGTGGGTTAGGGCCCACTCAAAAGATACACCGTTGAAAAGATTGCTTGAAAAAAAAGAGATTGCACCGGTTGAATTAAATGGCTTGAATGAGATAACATCCTCGAAAGAGCTTCAACGAATGCAGAGTGGAAACACGAATCTTCAAGATATCATCAGCACTCCGGAACAATTGAATTGAGAGAAGTGGATAGTTGAGAGGTGCACCGGCATGAGAAAACGCTTGAAGCGAGGAAGGGGATAAGATCACAGCTACAACTTGAATTGAATCCACCGGAGAAGAAAAAGAACAAATAATGATGAACTTGAGGCTCCGTTAGTATCTTCCCGAGGATCGCCAGATAAGAACATTGACGGAAAAGAATGGAGAGGCTTCACCTTCATAAAATAGATACTTGATTAAAAAATCTGAGTCCTCGAAGAAAAAGGGTGGGAGGGTGGGAAAACAAGGCATCTTGGGGACAGATGAAACAAACACCATTGAGAAAAACTTGAGTTGATCTTGCGGATGTTGAAAAAGATCGGATCCACTTGAAGAGAAACAGGCCGATTGAAAAGAATTGGCATGACAATCTCGATTAGCATGAAGGATTAGTATTCAGATAGAAATATGAGAACACCGCTTAGGAAAGGTATGGAATCCACATTTGACTTCGAAGCAACTCGAATACCACAATTGAAAAGAAAACAAAGGATTGGCTTAGAAAATAAGCCAGAAACAAACATATGATAGATCCCATATCGTATCATGTGTCTGTTGGAAAGATATCCTACGATATACTTGAATTCCCACTTAGAAACTCCCGAAACTTTCTGGTTATGCAATCAGGTGTTGGGGATACAGGGGGAAGCATAATATCTCACCCAAACTAACAATTCCTACATCCAGATGTATCCATCCTTCAACACATAACCAAGAAACCTTTGGAAATCATTTACCTCAACCTTCCAAAAGCATCCGTTATACGAGTTATGGAAATACTCCCGAACTCCCGCCCCAGTACTGGGTGGCGTCGAGGTTATCTCACCAACAACTGCATAAAAGAGATTTTTGATGTCGGCGAACTCAGGTATTCCAGAACTGCAACGATAAAATTGTGACGACAACACCACGGAGCTCAACTCCCCGGGACACTACCACAACCCCTAAATGTCAGGAGGTACCAAGAACAATGTTCTCGTCACAAGACTATCGGAACAATTCCAAGATACCCGCGTGATCCTAAAAAAATTCGTGAAAATTTGAGGAGAGAAGAGCCAAAACTTCTACGTCAGGAAGCCTCACCAGAGCGATGAAGGGACTGAGAAGTAAAAAGAATCCTACTCTCCGATATATATAATCCTAAGACTCAAAACATTTTGTTCTAGACTCAACAACGTCAGCGATTCGATCAAGCAAGGGGCTCCTAAGTCGGGGATGGCTCTGATTACCAACTTGTTACACCCAGGATGCGGCTATATCTCCCACGTGTCGGGGCACGACCTAGAGGCTTGGCCGCATGGTAGGCTTGTCACAAGAGGGGTAATCTTCACACATCCCATGTACTGAATAAGAAAGGGATAAAGAGTTGGCTTACAATTGCCACTTCACACAAATACAAGTTAAACATACATCATCCAGAATACAATCAAGGTCCGACTATGGAACCAAAATAAAAGAATAAAACCCCAAATGCTAGATCCCCGATCGTCCCAACTGGGCTCCACTACTAATCAACAAGAAACGACATAACACTCGAACAAGATCTTCATCGAGCTCCCACTTGAGCTCGGTTGCATCATCTACACTGGTATCCTCGGCACCTGCAACTATTTGGAAGTATCTGTTAGCCATGAGGACTCAGCAATCTCACACCCGCGAGATCAAGAGTATTTAAGCTTATGGGTAGGAAAGGGTAGTGAGGTGGAGCTGTAGCAAGTGATAACCCACAAGTATAGGGGATCGCAACAGTTTTCGAGGGTAGAGTATTCAACCCAAATTTATTGATTCAACACAAGGGGATCCAAAGAATATTCTCAAGTATTAGCAGCTGAGTTGTCAATTCAACCACACCTGGAAACTTAATATCTGCAGCAAAGTGTTTAGTAGAAAAGTAATATGATAGGAGTGGTAACGGTAACAAAAGGTAATGATAGCAAAAGTAATGTTTTTGGTATTTTGTAATGATGATAGCAATAGCAATGGAAAAGTAAATAAGCGAAGAACAATATGTGGAAAGCTCGTAGGCAATGGAACAGTGATGGAGAATTATGCCGGATGCGGTTCATCATGTAACAGTCATAACCTAGGGTGACGAAGAACTAGCTCCAATTCATCAATGTAATGTAGGCATGTATTCCGAATATAGTCATACGTGCTTATGGAAAAGAACTTGCATGACATCTTTTGTCCTACCCTCCCGTGGCAGCGGGGTCCTATTGGAAACTAAGGGATATTAAGGCCTCCTTTAGTTAGAGTACCGGAACAAAGCATTAGCACATAGTGAATACATGGACTCCTCAAACTATGGTCATCACCGGTAAGTATCCCGATTATTGTCACTTCGGGGTTAACGGATCATAACACATAATAGGTGACTATAGACTTGCAAGATAGGATCAAGAACTATCATATATTGATGAAAACATAATAGGTTCAGATCTGAAATCATGGCACTCGGGCCCTAGTGACAAGCATTGAGCATAGCAAAGTCATAGCAACATCAATCTCAGAACATAGTGGATACTAGGGATCAAACCCTAACAAAACTAACTCGATTACATGATAGATCTCATCCAACCCATCACCGTACAGCAAGCCTACGATGGAATTAATCACGCACGGCGGTGAGCATCATGAAATTGGTGATGGAGGATGGTTGATGATGACGATGGCGATGGATTCCCCTCTCCGGAGCCCCGAACGGACTCCAGATCAGCCCTCCCGAGAGGTTTTAGGGCTTGTCGGCGACTCCGTATCATAAAACACGATGAATTCTTCTCTCTGATTTTTTTCTCCCCGAAAGCAAATATATAGAGTTGGACTTGAGGTCGGAGGATCTCCAGGGGGCCCACGAGGTAGGGGGCAGGCACGCCCCCCACCCTCGTGGACAGGTGGTGGGCCCCCTGGTCTTCATCTTTTGCAAGAATTTTTATATTTTCTGAAAAGGTGTTCCGTGAAATTTCAGGTCATTCCGAGAACTTTTGTTTGTGCACATAAATAACACCAGTCAGGTAATTCTGCTGAAAACAGCGTCAGTCCGGGTTAGTTCCATTCAAATCATGCAAGTTAGAGTCCAAAGCAAGGGCAAAAGTGTTTGGAAAAGTAGATACGACGGAGACGTATCAACTCCCCCAAGCTTAAACCTTTGCTTGTCCTCAAGCAATTCAGTTGACAAACTGAAAGTGATAAAGAAAAAATTTTACAAACTCTGTTTGCTCTTGTTTTTGTAAATATGTAAAGCCAACATTCAAGTTTTCAGCAAAGATTATGACTAACCACATTCACAATAACGCTTAGGTCTCAAGTTTACTCATATCAGTGGCATAATCAACTAGTGAGCAATTATAATAAATGTCGGATGACAACACTTTCTCAAAACAATCATGATATGATATAACAAGATGGTATCTTGCTAGCCCTTTCTGAGACCGCAAAACATAAATGCAGAGCACCTTTAAAGATCAAGGACTGACTAGACATCACTAGTGCAGAACCGGGCAATAGCACCGGTTCGTAAGGCCCTTTAGTGCCGGTTCCATAACCGGCACTAAAGTGTGGGCACTAAAGGCCCCCCCTTTAGTACCGGTTCAGCACGAACTGGTGCTAAAGGGCAACCACGTGGCACGAGCCAGCTCCGGGGGCCGGGAGCCCTTTAGTACCGGTTGGTAACACCAACCGGTACTAAAATGTTTGGGTTTTTTTGGTTTTATGATTTCTTTTTCATTTAATTTTGTGTTTTCCATTTTAATTCCTTTTCGTTTGCTGGTATTTTACGATACTACACATTGTACACGTTATGCATATATATATAAATAGAATTTCTAGTAGAACCAATCATATATATATCATCAATGTCTCACAAACCACCATATTAATTCACACATACACACGTGTATAGCTATATACAATTGCTCCTACATATGCATGTTGCCTTCGGAGCCAGTGGCATTAGCCTAATTGGTGCCTTTAGAGCACGATGACAATTGGAAGTGGTTCATGACCTGGTCGATGGGGGCGGTAGCGGGTAATAGTATTCTCCCTTCGGATTTATGACCTGGTCGAGCAAAAATCCCGCTATTTCCTCTTGAAGTGCTTCTACGCGCTCCATTTCTAGGAGCTTGTCCCGCACCTCTGTGAACTGTTAAGAAGGAGATCAATATGCATGTGTATTAGTTGTGTGACTAGATATCGATAATGGTGTAAAAATTGTGAATAGTGTTCTGACAAGCGTACCCATTCCTGTCTTTGAGATCTGCTCCTTTCGGACGCCATCATGCGAATGTTCTCGCAAACGCAGAATGCACACAGATCAGTCCCTGCGCCTGCTTCAGGGCCTTTATTACGTGAATGGATTTAATTTGATCAGATAATAATTAATCAAGCATGATAATTAAAAAGATGGCAGCTAGCTAGCTAGCTAGTACTACTTAATTACTTACCTTGGGTCGAAACCATTTCAGCTATGGTTTCCATTCGCCTTCCGTGACGCTGATGAACCTTGCCCAAGCCCTGCCCGCCGACAAAGAAAATGAATAAAGGGGTTATTAAATAGTTCATATCATGAAATGACGAACTAAATAGGCCGAGATATATAGTTAATAATGATTGAAATTACCTGTTGACTATCCCAAACAAGATGTTATAGTCACTATGTGCTTTGAGTAGTGAGTCCAGTATTTCAACTGTTCCGGCATCAACTTTAATGATACACAAGATCCAGTGAAATCTGCATGCACACACGTTTGCATGTATTAATTAAGCGGGCATATGTAAGCAAAAACATGTAGGTAGCTAGTAGGCAAAAACAGAGAATTTGTAGTACAAGAAAGTGTGAATCACTGGAAGTTGTAAGGAAGTACTATATCTTCATTGTATTTGAGGCGCTTCAAGAACTCTAGCATGCTGTCCTCTACCTGCTTTTCATGATGCTTGTTTATTTTCCATGTGTATTTATTAACGATGTTTGGGTCAATGAACCCAATGCCATAGCGTCCACCTTTTCTCATTTCATACATCTTCATCCTTCATAATACCATAGAAAAGAATATAGTGAGGATAATTACAGGTAATGATTGATCAAAAGGATCACTACAGCTAGCTTGAGACTTAAATTACGAAAAGAAATCACTTACAAACAATAGCAACTGACGATAGATTTGTCGAGTGCGTCTTGATTGTATAACTGAAACAGTTCAGAATACTCAATGGTCACATGTTTCTGATGGTAGTAATGATCCTTCTTGACTTGCACCATGAGGGACTCTCGATCGGATCTCTTGGTAATGTCCATGTACCATTGATGCAATTCATACATTCTCGTTGGGAGCTTCTTGACCTCTTCTGGCTTGACCAAAGGTTGGCCCCGGGCATATTTCCGTTTTATTTCCTCCTCTGTAAGAACAGGCATATCCTCGATCTCGAGGAGTTGTCCAACAGTGATGTTGAGAGTTTCAGCCTGCATTATATGCTCCTGGGTTATTACCACATCGCCCACCTCGGGAACGTAAACCGTTTGCCCACAATAATATTGGGCGCGCGTACTGTCACGTGTTGTTGGCGGCACAATAAATAGGGGGATCGATTGCGCTGCCTGTTCTCCCAGCTGGGCAACGGTTTTCCCGCATTTTTTGACAGCTTCTTGTTGTTTGCTCGAGCTCGAGCTCGCCTCCTTCTGTAGACGTTGTTGATGTAACTTCCTGATGTGGCGCTCATAGTCTGTGTCAACAGGCTTAGGAGCTGGTGGTTGAGCCATACGAATGAAGTGGTCAACTACTTCCATAGGCACTTTCTCCCTTTGCGGCGGTGGCGGTTTCTGTCCAAAATGGGCGTCGACTTCTGCCCGCACTATGGCATTGGTTTGCTCCTCGGTCCTGTCGTAAGCCATCTCAGGAAGATGAGTAGTGAGGTTTGGACCATATTTATATCGCTTGCCTCCGCCTGTACTTCCTGTACTATGACCTCGACTCGTACCGCTACGCACCATAGCTGCGGGGTGTCTCTTCTGCGATTGCTAAGGCGGCGGAGACGGCTGATGGGGCTGAGTTGGACGAGGAGGAGTGGCCTGAAGCTGTGCCAGACTTGGAGGAGGAGTGGCCTGAGGTTGTGCCGGACTTGGAGGAGGAGTGGACGTCTGACGCTGTGTCGGACTTGGAGGAGGAGTGGCCTGACACTTTGCCGGACTTGGAGGAGGAGGAGTGGCCTCACGCGTTGGTGGACTTGGAGGAGCGGGAGTCTGCTGACTCGGTGGCGGACTTCGACGAGGAGTCGGGTGACGCGGTGTCGGTGGCCTTCGAAAGATGATGCAATCCTTTCTCCATAGGATGATACGATGTTTGGCATCTCCGAGTGTGTGCTCCTCGTCACCTCCAGGAATGTCAAGCTCTAGCCCCGAATATTGGTCCACCACCTCATCAACCACGACACGAGCATAGCCTGCTGGAATCGGGTTGCAATGGAAGGTTGCATCGAGGGAATTTGTATAAGCAACACCGTCCGCCACCTTCAAGGATATGTTCTTAATTTTGAAGTGTAGCTCGTCAAACGGGGCGGAACCCACACTGCTTCTCGGCATGGATGGGGCGGTGGTATCCAATGCTGGATCATCCGCTAGCTGCTGCAGCTGCTGAGACCCCCTTTGCTGGCTAAGTGAGTCGATCTGCTCCTGCTGCCGCTGGAATTTGACTACCAAGTCCGCGTGCGTTGATTCTAGGCCTTGAAGGCGTTCATAGTCCAGCTTTCTCTTCTCCTCCTCCATCTTCCTTTGCTTCTCCTCTGCAATCTTCCTTCTCGCACGGGTTCTATAGTCGGCGTTCCAGTCCGAAAACCCCTCATACCACGGAATAGCGCCCTTGCCTCGTGTTCTTCCCGGGTGTTCAGGATTTCCCAGGGCACGCGTAAGCTCGTCATTCTCTCTGTTGGGCTGGAACACCCCCGTTCGAGCCTCTTCTATTGCAACAAGTATATTATCGTCGACTCCGTTCAGACATGCCTTCGTCGAAACTTTGCCTGTCTTCGGGTCCAACTCCCCCCCATGCGCATAGAACCAAGTCCTGCACCTGGGGGGCCAGCTCTTAGTAACCGGAGTGACACCTGCATCCTCCATCTCTTTCTCAGACTTATCCTACTTAGGCATTGCCACCGTGTAGCCACCTGACCCCAGCTTATGGAACTTATCCTTTTTTCGGCACTCTTCTTGTTTATTCTCGACCGTTCCTTAGCTAATTCTGAATCCTTGAATTTCACGAAATCGTCCCAATGAGCACTTTGATTCTCTAGTGTTCCCTCGAATACTAGAGTCTTCCTTCCTCCCTTGACGTACTTGTCCCATTCACGATTCTTGTGGTTCTTGAATGCAACCGCCATCTTCCTAAGAGCAGCATCCTTGACTTTCTGCACATCTGGTTCTGCGAAATGATCTGGTAGGGTGAAATGTTCCATGAGAGTATCCCAAAGCAGACTTTTTTGTCTGTCGTCGACAAAAGTAAGATCTGGACGTGGCTTTGCTGGCTCTCTCCATTCTTGAAGGGAGATCGGGAGTTGGTCCTTCACAAGAACTCCGCACTGACGAACGAACTTGTCCGCAATCTCCTTAGGCGCTAATGGTTCGCCATTAGGTTTGATTGCCTCGATATTATACTTTACGCCCTCCTTCAACTTTTTGTTCGGGCCTCGTTTCGTCCTGTTGCCTGAAGATTTGTTCGATCCGGATGGCTGAAAGATGAAAGATCGATTCGTTAATATATCTTCAACTCATTTAAAACATGTGATGATCACCAGATGCCTGTTTATATAAATGTATATACCTCGCCGGTCATGACTTCATCAATTTGGTCATCGCGATCGAATATCATATCACCCGCTCCGGTGTTGTTTAGAAATTTGGAGCCATCATAATCTTCTTCATTCTGATCATCATCTGGCCCGCATATTATATCGAACATGGTCTGTTCTCCCTCTCTGTTGGTATTGTCCGCCATAGCTTTTATTTAACTATGCCAAACGAAATATAAAACAATTTAGTATTCAAATTACATCGTCTTGAATAATAGATATAATCTCGAATACATCGTCTCGAATAATAGATATAATCTCGAATACATCGTCTCGAATAATATATAATATTGAATAGTACATCACTGGCTAGGTAGCTAATTAAAGATCGAATATTACAGAAGAATCTAGGACACTCGCGGTTCCTGCGGCGCGGGCGGTGGACACCCAAAGAGAAGGAACCCTCACAGGATCATAGCTGAAGTGAGATCCCTGAAGAAACTGCCAGGTATTGGAGAACCTGCCGCCCTCTAACGCAACCATGTAGCGATGGACATGCTCGTTCTCCTCCCTGACACGGCGACGTACCACCTCCGGTGGGGCCGGCTCCCTCCGCACCGAAACTGGCCCATGCGAACGCCACCAAACGAGATCAGGGTCGACGACGGGACCCGGGGCCGGGTTCCTCATCAAGCGGTGCGCCCCTCCAGGCAGCACCTCCCAATGCCAGCCCGGCGGAGCCCAGTCCCGGACATGGGTCAGTCGGACATCGTCGCGGACGGGTCGACGGCGAGGATGCGGGCCGGGCATCGTCGAGAACAAATACTAGCTATATGCCTGCAAAAAGTAACATTTTTTTAATGATTGGATTTTTATAACTAAAATTTCTAACATTTCTATATAACACTAATTATGCTATCATTGCATATGTCAAAATTCTATATGCTATTTCATACTAATTAAGCATCTAACACTAAAAACAGAAAACACAACTTTTATACATCCATTAAAAAACTGAAAAACAACATTATATAAACAATTTCCATACTAATTAAACACTAATTATATCCATCTAACATGCATTCATACATATATACTAGTGAAAAAATAATAATCTAAAAATTCTAAACTAATTAAACATACAAAATACGTATATACTAATATATACATGCATTAATTCATACATATGTACGTGTGTGTGTGTGTTTTCATCATGCTTGTGTGTGTGTGTGTGTGTATTTGGGCTCGGGGAGGGGCGGCGCCCATGGTGGCCGCCGGGGGCGAGGGAGAGGGGTTAGAGGGGGAGAGCTCACAGCGGGGCGACGGCGAGTCGACGG
>NC_041382.1:744208956-744214832 GCF_002162155.2 Triticum dicoccoides | reverse complement strand
GACGGCGATGGCGTCGATCGATCGGGGCGCGCGGGCAGTGCTTCAATGGGGAAACAGAGGAAGAAACAGAGGGAGAATGAAATTTTCATAAGTGTTGTTTATATAGAAGGCACCTTTAGTACCGGTTGGAGCCACCAACCGGTACTAATTAGTACCGGTTGGTGGCTCCAACCGGTACTAAAGGCCCCCCTTTAGTACCGGTTGGTGCCATGAACCGGTACTAAAGGGGGTGCGCTGGCGCAGGTGCGATGCGCAAGTTTAGTCCCACCTCGCTAGCCGAGGGGCGACTGCACTGGTTTATAAACCCCCGTGCGGTAGCTCTCTCGAGCTCCTCTCCAAAGCAGGCCTACTGGGCCTACATGTTCTGTGCTGCCCTGTTGGCCTACTGGGCCTTTACGGGCCTGCATCCTGGCCCAACAACAGGTTGGGTTTCTAGTCGTATGCAGGCCGCTCTGGCCTAGTAGGCGGGCTTTTTTTATTTTTTTTGCTTTATTTATTTTTGAGTTGTTTTTTTTGTGTATTTAGAGTTTCTTTGTGAATATTTTTGCTTTAGGTACAAAAAATTACAAACTTTCTGTTAGTGCCCGTAGTTTTCAAATTTGAATAGTTTAAATTTTGAATTATTTGAAATTAGTGTGAATCACTAGTTTGTGAATAACTTAACTTTAAAAATTAGTAAAGGCATGAAAGAATTTTTTTGCACATAAAATTTCTTCGCGTTTCAAATGCCAAAACACATAATTAACTACCCTAACTATTACAGAGATTCCCTTCTGGGTGTGAAAGACAGAAGAAAGTGATGATAGTGAAGCCGATCACATCCCAGATCTTTGGGTGTGAAACTTTTTCTTCGCGTGTGTACCTTTGCGCCGTAACCATGGAAAATCTTCATCATTTAACGGGATGCTCGGGTCAATATTCACTGTGAATGGAGCAATTTCATCAAACTTTTCATAATCTTCTCACTTGTCTGTCTTGTCATCCACTCCCACGATGTTTCTCTTCCCAGAAAGAACTATGTGCCGCTTTGGCTCATCGTACGATGCATTCGCTTCCTTATCTTTTCTTTTTCTTGGCTTGGTAGACATGTCCCTTCACATAGAAAACCTGTGCCACATCGTTGGCTACAACGAATGGTTCATCTGCATACGCAAGATTGTTGAGATCCACTGTTGTCATTCCGTACTGTGGGTCTTCCGTTACCCCGCCTCGTGTCATATTGACCCATTTGCACCGAAACAAAGGGACCTTCAAACCACGTCGATAGTCAAGTTCCCATATGTCCTGTATATAACCATAATATGTTTCCTTTCCCATCTTGGTTTCTGCATCAAAGCGGACACCACTGTTTTGGTTGGTGCTCTTCTTATCTTGGGCGATCGTGTAAAATGTATTACCATTTATCTCATACCCTTTGAAATTCATTATATTCGAAGATGGTAACTGGGACAACAAGTACAAGTCATCTTCAATAGAGGTGTCATGCATGGTACGTGTCTGCAACCAGCTGGTGAAACTCCTGGTTTGTTCACGTGTAATCCAGTCATTAGACCGCTCCGGGTGTTTGGAGCATAGCAAATTCTTGTGTTCATCCATATACGGAGCCACCAAGGCGGAATTCTGTAGAACTGTGTAGTGTGCTTCAGTGAGAGAATGTCCGTCCATACATATTATTTGTTCCCCTCCTAGCGTGCCTTTTCCATCCAGTCTGCCCTTATGCCGCGATTCAGGAACACCAATCGGCTTAAGGTCAGGAATAAAGTCAATACAAACTCAATGACCTCCTTATTTTGACGGCCCTTGGAGATGGTTCCTTCTGGCCTAGCACGGTTATGAACATATTTCTTTAAGACTCCCATGAACCTCTCAAAGGGGAACATATTGTGTAGAAATACTGGACCCAAAACGTTAATCTCTTCGCATAGGTGAACTAGGACGTGCGTCATGATGTTGAAGAAGGATGGTGGGAACACCAACTCGAAACTGACAAGACATTGCACCAAATCATTCTCTAACCTTGGTATGATTTCTGGATCGATTACCTTCTCAGAGATTGCATTGAGAAATGCACATAGCTTCACAATGGCTAATCGAACATTTTTCGGTAGAAGCCCCCTCAATGCAACCGGAAGCAGTTGCGTCATAATCACGTGGCAGTCATGAGACTTTAGGTTCTGGAACTTTTTCTCTCCTATGTTTATTATTCCCTTTATATTCGACGAGAAGCCAGATGGTACCTTAATACTGAGCAGGCATTCAAAGAAGATTTCCTTCTCTTCTTTGGTAAGAGCGTAGCTTGCATGACCCTGATGTATGCCGTCTTTTCCGTGCATACGTTGCTGGTCCTTTCGTGCCTCAGGTGTATCTTTTGTCTTCCCATACACGCCCAAGAAGCCAAGCAGGGTCACACAAAGATTCTTCTTCACGTGCATCACGTCGATTGCGGAGCGGAACTCTAGGTCTTTCCAATAGGGCAGGTCCCAAAATATAGATTTCTTCTTCCAGACGGGTGCGCGTCCGTCAGCGTCATTCGGAACAGGTTGTCCACCAAGACCCTTTCCAAAGACCACCTTCAAATCGTTGACCATATCATGTACATCAGCACCAGTACGGTGGCGAGGCTTCGTCCGGTGATCCGCCTCACCTTTGAAATGCTTGCCTTTCTTTCTTACGGGATGCCTGCTCGGAAGAAATCGACGATGTCCCAGGTACACATTCTTCTTACAATTAGCCAAATGTATAATGTCGGTATCGTCCAAACAGTGCGTGCATGCGCGGTATCCCTTGTTTGTCTGTCCTGAAAGGTTACTGAGAGCAGGCCAATCATTGATGGTCACGAACAGCAACGCCTTTAGGTCAAATTCTTCCCCCATGTGCTCATCCCACGCACGTACACCTGTTCCATTCCACAGTTGTAAGAGTTCTTCAACTAATGGCCTTAGGTACACATCAATGTTGTTGCCGGGTTGCTTAGGGCCTTGGATGAGCACTGGCATCATAATGAACTTCCGTTTCATGCACAACCAAGGAGGAAGGTTATACAAACATAGAGTCACAGGCCAGCGCTATGGTTGCTGCTCTGCTCCCCAAAAGGATTAATGCCATCTGCGCTGAGACCAAACCATACGCTCCTTGCGTCATCTGCAAACTCCTTCCCATACTTTCTTTCGATTTTTCTCCATGCGACCCGTCAGCGGGTACTCTCAACTTTCCGTCTTTCTTACGGTCTTCTCTGTGCCATCGCATCGCCTTGGCATGCTCTTTGTTTTGGAACAAACGTTTCAACCGTGGTATTATAGGAGCATACCACATCACCTTGGCAGGAATCTTCTTCCTGGGGCACTCGCCCTCGACATCACCAGGGTCATCGCGGCTGATATTATAGCGCAATGCACCACATACCGGGCAAGCGTTCAAATCCTCGTACTCACCGCGGTAGAGGATGCAATCATTAGGGCATGCATGTATCTTCTGCACCTCTAACCCTAGAGGGCAGACAGCCTTCTTTGCTTCGTACGTACTCTCAGGCAATTCATTGTCCTTTGGAAGCATATCCTTTATCATTACCAACAACTTTCCAAATCCCTTGTCAGATACACCATTCTCTGCCTTCCATTGTAGCAATTCCAGTGTGGTGCCCAGCTTTTTCTTGTCACCTACACAATTAGGGTACAACAATTTTTTGTGATCCTCTAACATGCGCTGCAACTTCTTCTTCTCCAAATCACTTGCGCAGTCTCTCTTTGCATCGGCAATGGCCCGACCTAGATCATCAACGGGCTCATCTGATGCCTCTTCTTCAGCTTCTTCCCGCATTGCCGGCTCAGCTTCTTCCCGCATTACCGGCTCAGCTTCTTCCCCCATTGTTGTATCATCGTATTCATGGAACCCATGGCCAGGATAGCTGTCGTCGTCCTCTTCTTCTTCATTGTCTTCCATCATAACCCCTCTTTCTCCGTGCTTGGTCCAAAGATTATAGTGGGGCATGAAACCGGACTTAAACAGGCGGACGTGAATGGTTCTTGACGTAGAGTAATTGTGACCATTCTTATAGCCAGCACATGGACAAGGCATAAAACCATCCGCCCACTTGTTTGCCTCAGCCGCAAGCAGAAAAGTATGCACGCCCTCAATGAACTGGGGAGAACATCGGTCATCGTACATCCATTGCCGGCTCATCTTCATTACACAACACTGAATAGACCAAATTAATACAAGTTCATACATAAAGTTCATACAACACTTAAATGCGACAAACAAATAACTCTCTAGCTAAAGCATTTAAATGCAACACCAAATGCGATCAAGATCGCAACTAAGGTAACAATGGATCCAACAGCATAATGATACCAAGCCTCACTATCGATGGCATATTTTCTAATCTTTCTAATCTTCAAGCGCATTTTCTCCATCTTGATCTTGTGATCATCGACGGCATCGGCAACATGCAACTCCAATTCCATCTTCTCCCCCTCAATTCTTTTCAATTTTTCTTTCAAGTAATCGTTTTCTCTTTCAACTAAATTTAACCTCTCGACAATAGGGTCGGTTGGAATTTCCGGTTCACATACCTCCTAGAAAAAATTTCTATGTCAACTTGATGGGCATAATTTGTCATAAACACGAAACGCAACTAGTTTTAAAAGAGAATATATATACCACATCCGAATCATAACAAGGACGAGGGCCGACGGGGACGGATATCAAAACCATGGCACTATATGTATAACAAACAACGTACGGGTAAGATAATTATACGAGTAACTATATATCCAAGTCACACAAACATCAATTTTTATATAAAATTTCATGAACAAGAGGCTCACCACAAGGTGGTGCCGGCGACGGGACGGTGCGGGCGATCGACGGTGGTTTCGACGGAGATTTAGAAGGCACTAAGTAAACCACACCTACATATGCAAACTAAGTGTTATTTTTGACCTCAAATTGCATATAAATCAAATACTAGCACATATATATATACTCCCAAATTACTAAACTCACAAATTAATCACTATATAAAGCATTGCAAGAGCTAATCTAGCAATGAGAGATGAAAGGACAAAGTTGCTAACCTTTGTGATCATTTGAATGGATGGGGGCCTTCAAATCTTGACAAATTTTGGGCAAAATGTGTGATGAGCTCGAGAGGAAGAGGGGAAGAACAGAGAGAGGAGAGGGAAAAGGGGAAGAACAGAGCGAGCTCGGGTGGACGAAGGGTTTATGTAGGACGACCTTTAGTACCGGTTCGTGCCAAGAACCAGTACTAAAGGGGCTGGAGGGGCCCCAGTCTGACAACATCCTGCCACCACTCTCATTAGTACCGGTTCGTGGCACGAACCGGTGCTAAAGGTTCGCCACGAACCGGTAGTAATGAAACACTACTGGAAACAGGGAATTTGCCATCAGCCAGCTCTTTGCCATCTGCCAGCTGATGGCAAAGAACGTCTTTGCCATCTGCTTATAAAAAACATATGGCAAATAACTGACAGACGACAAAGAACATGGTTGCCATCAGCCAATTCTTTGCCATCTGCTAGTGGATGGCAAATAATCTTTGCCATCTGCCAGCAGATGGCAAAGAGGTTGGCCAATACTGTGGCCATCAAACATGTAACGGCGTACCAGCCCCACCTCTTTGCCATCTGCCAGCAGACGGCAAAGAATTTTTGCCATCTGCTGGCAGATGGCAAAGAGATGGGGTTATTTTTTTCCAGATAAAAAAACTGTGGGGTTATCCCCTCCCTCTCTCCCCTCCTCTCCCTCTCTCCCCTCCTCTCCCTCCTTCCCACGCATCTCACCCGCCGCCGCCCAAGCACCCCGCCACCCAAGCACCCCCACCACCCCGCCGCCGCCCCACCACCCCACCACCCCGC
>NC_041382.1:744129808-744208487 GCF_002162155.2 Triticum dicoccoides | reverse complement strand
CGCCGTTTCTCGCCGACCGGAGCCCAGGTGCCCCGCCCCTCCTTCCCGCCCTCCTGGATCCAGCCGCGCGGACGCGCTCCCCTGCGTGCGCCCCTGCTCTGCGCGGGCTTGGCTGCGCCCCTTCCCCGACCTCCTGGCGCCCCTGCCCTGCCCTGAGGGTTTGTGCTTATTCCCTTTTGTTTGGCTCGCTGCAGCTCAATGCTCTTTTTGTTTCTGCTACCAGCCTACCACTGATGTAGAATAGATAAACTAGCTCAAATTCAGCAGGATATTTATCTTTTATCATTTTCCTTCATTTCAGATTTCGTGTTCAGATTATGCTGCTCTGGTATGCTTCTTGAATGTGTGCAATGATGTCCGTTACTATTTGGCATCATAGACTTTAGCAAGCAACCAAGGTTTAGACAGGGTTCTATCTAAGATAGATTAAGCTATTTATATTTGTTTTTTTACTGCTTCTGGACCCCTTTCTTTCATTTTCTGGTAGTTTGTCAAGATTCATTCTTCACAAATTCTTCACAAATTGACGTGCTCATCCCGATATAGTGTTGATCTTCGTACCGTGCCGTGAAACTATATCGTAGTATTTGCAATGCAAATCTCTTTGCAATTGAATTTTATAATTCTTTGCTGGAAGTAGCAAACAATTGTTGTACTGATGTGTATATAAACATATTTTCATACAGAAACTGAAACTTGTAGAATGTGGATTCATTAATTAGTATCCCTGAATAAATATGACATGTCACCTATGTTAAGGGACAATACAAAGTGTTCAAATTTACTTAGCTTATACCAATAAGATTTTCTTACCTATTTCTATTGCTTTTCTGGAAGTTGGATGGGCGCGGCAACGCGCGCCCTTATGTTCTAGTGCCTACATGGAATAGAATAGTCACCAGGGTCCTCGGTGATGGAAGCTATCCAACCATGTCTAACAGCAGTTGTCAGAAAAGAATTGCTGAAACATCAGGATCAAGATGTTAAAGTTCTCTTGGCAACCTGCTTATGTGAAATTACAAGAATAACTGCACCTGAAGCTCCATATAGTGATGATGTTTTAAGGGTAACCCTATGCTCACAAAAAATGCTGAATAAATTACTTTGACTGAGCTTACAATGTTTGTTCAGTATTTGAGTATTCTTTTTTTCTTTCTTGCAGACCATATTTCGTCTGATTGTTGGCACATTTGGTGGACTCGCTGATGTTAATAGCCATTACTTTAGCAGGAGAGTTGCTATCTTGGAAACAGTTGCAAGATACCGGGCATGTGTTGTGATGTTGGACCTTGAATGCAATGATCTCATCACAGACATGTTCCGAACTTTTTTAGAAATCGTTAGGTAATTCTTCTATGCCATCTAAGCCAGGTCTAGTAAATACCTTGTGTTATGTAATGCCACCGTAGATGGACTAGTTTCCAGTCTTTGCATGAGCATGTAAGAAGTAACCTATGATTTTTGGTTCACTGTTTCACACTGTTAGGTTCACATGGAAGAACACTACAATGAATTTAGTTCTGTCCTTTCTGGATCATGACTTCTGCTATTTTGCAAATTAATTGTTTTAATTTCTGTTAAGGTTATTTGTGATGGTTTATAAGGGTATAATCGTTTGTAGGCTGGCTGAGAGACACTTGCACACTTTTCACTATGTGATTTGTGTGGTACCATGATTAATAGTATTTTGAGGATAGAAATTGTATGGACTTATTTGAAAGTTTACATTGCATGAATACACTAATTTGTGGGCTGAGAGAAACCGGAACGACTCGGCTAATTCTACGAACTGTTTTTTCTGGGGAAAATGATATTCATATATAAGTAATTTTTTTAAATTTGATCTAGTTTTTTATGGCTATCTATCATTTATATATATGTAAAGAATTTTTTTTGCTTGGCACAACCATTTATTTATTTCCATTGCTAGAAGTATATTGTCGAAGGCAGTTGTGTTTAGTCCATCTGGAAAAATGTGGTGAATTCTCTTTTTCGATATTCTCTTCATCCCTTGCTCATCGACTCTGTGAGCCCCTTAGCATCATATCTCATGAGGTCACTCTACCTCGAATTAACATAATTTCCTTTATCCTGACTTTTTACTCAACCCTCTTTTAGTGCGTTATGTCACCTCCCTCATTTCTTCTAAGAAATAAAATTTGACTCGATTTGTTTGCTCGCCACTCCAATGGTCTCCGTCATCACACTTACTATTGCAAATTAAACTTATGGAGCATAGATGACTGAGATGTCCATATGTACTTGAGAATCATCCACCTTTCCATAATAGTTGCATGTTTCTCTCTCATCTCCCTCATTTCTTTCCAGAATTAAAATTTGACTCGGTTATTCACTCGTAAATCAATCAGTATCCTTCAACGCAATTACTACTACAAATTTGAACTCATCGTGCATAAATGATCGGCATATTCATAGATTTGTCTTGAGGTGCTGACTTTTCGATGTTGGTTTACATGTCCTTCTCCTAATATTATTATATAATGTACCATCTGCTCCAAAATATATGTTACAATCGAGTATTTGCAGTTTATAGTTCATGATTTTTACTATGATTTTTCATTTATGATATGTCAGAAAAATAGCAAAATGGTGTACGGCATAAAGTAATTCTTACTTGTTCAATTCCTATACCTTAGCATATCTTACTGGTCAAAGTTCAAAATAAATTAATAGCATGTTTACTTATGTGTCTTATCTTAGGATGTACACTGTGTTGCTTTGATGTGGTCTTATTCATGACTTTCTGTCACGACAAATACTTATTTTACATTGAAGAATTTCCATGCCATGTTTTTTTCATCCATATGTAGAATTTCAACCATTGTAATCAGAACATAAATCATCATCCATTGCAAAATAAATAGAACATACATAAATTTGAGAGAATGAAAATATAAATTATTTGCACCTACAGATGCCCACGTATTTCTAGGGGAATGATTTGTTACCGTTAGCATATTCCTTATTTTTAATATTTTTTAACAAAAGGTGGTTTGCCAACTTTTTCTCCCACACTCTTTGTTGCGTAGGTACGCATCTTTTCTTATTATTTTTTTGACAGCACACATATTTTCTTCTTTATATTAATCTTGGTAGGGGATGTTTTTTGTTCCAACGTGAAGCACTATCTAAAGCAGGAGTACATGATGATTTTGGGAACACAGAAAAAAGGGGTCCAACTTCATTAAGTTGATGATCCGTATTCTGGCCGGACTCCTTTTTCTTTTTGGTGTGCCCGGACTCCTTTTTTCTGGGTACGTGCTCCGACTCTTCCATATAGTATTAGTAGGTTGACGTATTTGTAGTACTCATGTATGCCTATTCTTTTTTTAAAGGAAAAGATTACGACTTTGATGTAAGACGTGTTGGCCTATTCTTTTTTGTACATGTATATGTCTTTTACGTCTCCTTGTCCTATACATGTTTGTTCTTTGCTACTTGAATTCTAAATAAAAAAAGACATGTACGTGACAACATCTTATGTTCCAAAAACGACATCTATACAATATTTGTATGTAACGTTTACATCTTTAAATCTTAGCCTTTAATCTCTAAAACTAACGGTTGATATAATTTAATATATGTGGATGAACATGTTGTCTTATTTGTCTTCTGTTTTAATTATATAATAGATATGACTGACTCGTCAAAACCAAATGTGCAGTCCATGTGCGAGAAGAATGGCTAGACCCCTCCGCCGATGCCAGTCATTGCTCCGGCGGGCACGGTGAGTTTCATTTGAACGGTCATTAGTTACTAGTCTTCACATTTGAGTTGCATCATGCTAACGATACATTGAAAATAATCTTTGGTGAAACGTAACTCCTGACAAGCATCGACCGATCCTTCTTCGTCTGCCACTGGCGCGACCGGTCCTACACCTACACCTACACCTACACCTACACCTCCGTGATGATGGTAAGTTTCCCAAGTGTTTTGCTTAATAGAGTTCTGTTGTGATGCCATGTTGTATCTACACATATCGTGCATAATGTGTGTATGTTTGAAATGCATTGTATGTGTGGGATTCGACACCTAGTCCTGTGCCTTTGGTAGCCTTCCATACAGGGAAATGCCTCCTAGTGCTTCCACTGAGCCATGGTAGTTCGCTACTGCTCCGGAACACATGGATTGACCAGCATGTGTCCTTCTTTGCTCCTGTGTCTGTCCCTACGGGGAAATGTCACGCGATGTATCACCGAAGTCCTTGTAGCTTGCTACGACTTGGTTGCACTCGCTGATGACCGACACGTGCATTGCTGGGTCATGTATGCCTGTCCCTGTATGTTTGTGCCACCTTGGTTCTATGACTAGTCATGTCGGCCCGGGTTCTCTGCCATATGGATACTAGCGACATAATCATATACTTAGCATTTTTTCCTCCAAAATGACTCAATATGCTTAGCTAGCTCAAAAATGACATAATAAGCTTAATTAGTTCCAAAATGACATATTTAACCTAGGATAGCTCTAAAATGACCTATACTTAGCATTTTTCCTCCAAAATGACTTAATATGCTTAGCTAGCTTAAAAATGACATATTTAACCTAGGATAGCTCCAAAATGACCTATACTTAGCATCTTTTCCTCCAAAATGACTTAATATGCTTAGCTAGCTCTAAAATGATATAATATTCTTAAGAAATGACATATTTTAGGTCCTAAATGACTTCATATGCTTAGCTAGCTCCAAAATGACATAATAACCTTACTTAGCTCCAAAATGACCTATTTAACCAAGGCTAGCTCTAAAATGACCTATACTTAGCATCATTTCCTCCAAAATGACTTAATATGCTTAGCTAACTCTAAAATGACATAATATGCTTAAGAAATGACATATTTTAGCTCCTAAATGACTTCACATGCTTAGCTAGCTCCAAAATGACATAATAACCTTACTTAGCTCTAGAATGACCTTAGCATGGTTTACACCAAAATGACTTATTATGCTTAGCTAGCTCAAAAATGACATAATAACCATACTTAGCTCCAAAATGACCTATTTTATAGATATAAGTTGCATCATAATAATCTTCACATTTTAGTTGCATCATAATAATCTTCTTCTTCTAGTCTTCTTCTTCTAACTTTCTTCTTTCCCATTTTACAGATTTGTTTAAGATCACAGAAGGTTGGGTTGATGGAGTGCTTGTATTTAGTTTTTGTTTTGACCTTGTGAAACTTGCTACCTATGGATGAAATTGTGTAATATTGATGAAACTATGTATATGTACGGATGAAACTTGCTACTATTGGTAACATGTATTGGATATATGTGTTCATGATTGTTGGTAATATGTGTTGAATATGCTATATTGGTCTTATAAATATATTTGTGTTTGATTTTCTGTGAAAATGAATTGATATAAGAAAAAACAAAATTAAATGGGGCAATATAGTCACTTTGCCATCTGCTGGCAGATGGCAAAGAGCTTTGCCATCAGCTGGCAGATGGCAAAGAGGCCACTGCCATCTACATGTAACATTTGGGCTGGCCTATTTGGGCTCTTTGCCATCTACCAGCAGATGGAAAAGCTCTTTGCCATGTGCTGGCAGACGGCAAAGCATGCAGCCTTTGCCATCTGCTGGCACACGGCAAAGAGCCTGCATACTTTGCCATCTGCTGGCAGACGGCAAAGAGCCTGCAGCCTTTGCCATCTGCTGGCTGACGGCAAAGTATGCCGTTAGCCTTCTAACGGGGCTAACCCCGTTAAGAGGCTTTGCCATCTGCCAGCTGATGGCAAAGCCACAAGCTCTTTGCCATCAGCCAGCAGACGACAAAGAAGCCTTTGCCGGCAGGGTTTTAGACAAACTGTTTGCCATCTGCTGGCAGATGGCAAAGCCTTTGCCATCCACCGACCATGCATTTGCCATCTGCCATGGCAGATGGCAAAGTGCCAGATTCCAGTAGTGAAAGCGGCCTGGCTAGCCATTGGAACCGGCACTAATGTATACATTAGTGCCGGCTCAAATACAAACCGGCACTAATGTGCTTCATGTTTGACCCCTTTTCTACTAGTGCATTGTAATTCATGGTAAAAGAGATCCAGGTACTTTCGAGTACTTTCAACATATAATCATCTTTTTTCATATCATCTACTATGTCTGGCTTTTTTCATATCATTTTTTTATTTGATATGAAAAAAGCCAGGTATTTGATATGATATGAAAAAAGCCAGGTATTTGATATGACCAAACAAGTACATGTAAGAGAATGATAGAAATCATCTTTTGGAAGGGTTGGTCTGGAGTTGACGTTCAGGTACTTTCGAGTACTTTCAATATAATTGATCTACTTGCATAATTGTTTCTGTGATACATTAATTTTCTGCTTTCTAAGCATTTTTTTATTTTGTACCCGTTGCAACACACGGGCTCTTTTGCTAGTTACCATTAACATGAAAAGTGACATTGCCTTTAGTGCAATCAATAACAGCCCCTGCAGTATTCAAAAAGGGTCTTCCAAGAATAATAGACATACTATCGTCCTCGGGAATATCAAGAATAACAAAGTCCGTTAAAATAGTAACGTTTGCAACTACAACAGGCACATCCTCACAAATACCGACAGGTATAGCAGTTGATTTATCAGCCATTTGCAAAGATATTTCAGTAGGTGTCAACTTATTCAAATCAAGTCTACGATATAAAGAGAGAGGCATAACACTAACACCGGCTCCAAGATCACATAAAGAAGTTTTAACATAGTTTCTTTTAATAGAGCATGGTATAGTGGGTACTCCTGGATCTCTGAGTTTCTTTGGTGTTCCACCCTCAAAAGTATAATTAGCAAGCATGGTGGAAATTTCAGCTTCCGTTATCTTTCTTTTATTTGTAACAATATCTTTCATATACTTAGCATAAGGATTCATTTTGAGCATATCAGTTAATCGCATACGCAAAAAGATAGGTCTAATCATTTCAGCAAGGCGCTCAAAATCCTCATCATCCTTTTTCTTGGATGGTTTGGGAGGACAAGGCATGGGTTTCTGAACCCATGGTTCTCTTTCCTTACCATGTTTCCTAGCAACAACGTCTTGCTTATTATAATGTTGATTCTTTGATTGTGGGTTATCAAGATCAACAGCAGGTTCAATTTCTATATCATTATCATTACTAGGTTGAGCATCATCATGAACATTATCGTTAACTTTATCACTAGTTTCAGGTTCATTACCAGATTGTGTTTCAGCATCATAAATAGAAATATCATTTGGATTCTTAGGTGTTTCAGTGATAGGTTTACTAGAAGCATGCAAAGTCTTATCATTTTTCTTTTTCTTCCTATTAGAAGGACTAGGTGCATCTACATTATTTCTCTGAGAATCTTTCTCAATTCTCTTAGGGTGGCCTTCGGGATACAAAGGTTCATGAGTCATTCTACCAGTTCTAGTAGACACTCTAACAGCATTATCATTATTCTTACTATTCAATTCATTGAGAAAATCATTTTGAGCTTTAAGTACTTGTTCTACTTGAGTGGTAACCATAGAAGCATGCTTACTAGTTAGTTTTAGTTCACTTTTAACATTAGCCATATAATCACCCAAGTGTTCAAGCATATTTGAATTGTATTTCAGTTGTCTACAAAAGTAAGTGTCGGAGTAATGGGCCACGGGTAGGTTAACCCAGGCCCAGAACCTTTCAAGACATTGAGGTAGACTGCGCCCCTCGAGACCCCAGGACGAAGAGCCGCCTCCTGAGAGTCGGTGACGAGGCGGCCGGCTGCCCACTCATGGCCGAGTCCTAGTAACGACTTCAGGATGAGCTGACTCCTGACTGGCGACTTCCAGAGAAGCCGGCCTTGGGGAGTCGGCCCGCGACGCTAACAACCCCCATGCCCTCATAAAGAGGGACGGGACGGGGAGTGGCCATAGTAAGGTCCACTCCCACCCCTTTTTCAAGGACAGGCGTGGCTACAGTACGCCGTACCCGTGGAGATCTCCGCACAGCGCGACACTGTTGCCATGCCGACCCTGACATCAGCTCCAGGGGGCGGAGCCCTGTGCCCACGACGGCCTGCTGGTACGACCCAGGGATGATGGGTCCCACCAGTCGGCGGGCGTACGGAAGACGGCGAAAGCACCACCAGTCGATCCGGATGGGAGTCGGCCACCAGAAGTCGGCCGGCCCCTCCCACGGGCCCCATGCGCCATTAATCAGACACGCCAAGTAGTGGCCACAGTGATCGCCCGCCAGACGGCGGTGCTATCGCCACGACCTCATGACCGAGCCTGCGTCATTAGAGGCACGGCTACAGTAATCTACAGTCGGCAAGGACCCGCCCGCGGCGGACGCGGCCTGTCGGCTCCACACCAAGACAGTCGGCGGGGCCCACCAGTCGGCGGGCCCCAGGAGTCGGCGGATAAGACGGCGGCCAGAGAGACTGACGGCTAGACCCGCGCCCAGCCGGATTACCATTGTACCCCTGGGGGGTAGGCCTATATAAACCCCCCAGGGCATCCATGCAAAGGGTTGGACTCCATGAGCACTAGACCAGATCATATAGGAAGGAGAGAGCTAGCCTTGCCTTCTCCTACCTCCAGAAAACAGCTCAAGGAGCAACCGTGTAAACACTTTTCCATAGTGATCATGCGGAGACCCCGTAGAGCAGTAGTAGGGGTATTATCTCCCTGGAGATCCCTAAAGTTGGGTAAGATTCGCCGGCGTGCATGTCTTCGCCTTATCCCGTTTGCAGGCACCAGCGACGTTCTACTCGCCCCCACCATGATAAGCCATCCTTTGGCATATGTCGCACCCAACCCCCGACATTTGGCGCCCACCTTGGGGCATGGTGAACCATCGTCCGGAGACCTGCTCTAGACGAGAACCCTTTTTCTCCCTGGCGAGCGCAGCCAGCCCGGCACGCCAGACGGAGTTTGCGCTGACGCGCTGCATGGTGTTTAGATTGCCTGTGCAGCCAGCTGCCTCGCCGATCTTGTCAGCGAGGTTCGCCTCTCTGACAAACCTGCATCCAACGCAGGCACAGGCGGCCCCGAGAGCCTCCTCGCGGGCCTCCTCGACCAACTCCACGTCGGCGGCGAGCCTGCCATGGACTTGGAGTATGTAGGCTCCACCGACCCGATGCTGGTTGACTCCGACACCGCGTCGCTCGACGCGTTCCCCACCAATGTGGTGGTCTACGACGACCCTCCCCTCGCGCGGAGAGCGACAGAAGCACCGTCACCGAGGTGCTCGTCATCGGTCATGACGAGCCTCCCGGCGGAGGAGCGCATGACCCACTTGGCGCGGCACTACAAGACCTGATTGCGCCCATTCCGGAAGATGCTGACGCGGAGACGTTGGAGGCGCGCCGCCTTCAGCTCGTCGAAGGCGCGAAGATGCTGGCTAGCATGAGACGCTTGTCAGAAGCCTACCAGCGTGAGATGGATCGCGCTGTGGGTGGCTCGCCAGTCCCAGCTGGGCCCAGCCGCCTTGGCGCGGTCCAGCAGCGCGGCGTGGCCATCGTCAACCTGTTCGGGGCAAGTCGCCCTGTGTACGCCATGCCTGCGGAGAACATTCGAGCCGCCTAGGAGGCGGTGGACGAGCTGGACAACTTCGAGGGCGAAGAGCGCCGCCTGATGATGGAGCGAGTCCAGCGACTCCTCGACGCGGCTGCTGCGTAAAACGAGGCCGGCTGCCGCACGGAGGCGCCGCAGTGGCAAAACGACGACCTTCGCCGAGATCAAGGCGCGACATCTCGGACGCCGACTGGCGGCGCCCGAGGAAGGAAAGACAAGGATCCGGTTGTCAGCCACAGTCGGACTCACATTACCATAGAGCGCGACCAAGACGGCCGCCCGAGAGCAGTGGAACGACGGGACGACTGTCCGCCTCCTCCTCCTCTCAAGGAAAGGCGAGTCTCCCCGCCGCCTGTTGACCATCCGACTCTCGGCGACCGCCTTGGCCACCAAGAGGGAGTCGGAGAAAACGACGCCCGCCACCGGATCGACCGACTTCACCGATCCCTGGCGCTGGAAGAAGAAGACGAGTTGGGTCCACCTTTTTTCGGGCCCCGCATTCGAGACGAGCCCTTTCCCAAAGGGTTCACGCTCCCAAGAGACACGCCCAAGTACACCGGCTCCATGAAGCCGGAGGACTGGCTGGTTGACTACTCCACGGCTGTCAACATAGCGAACGGCAACAAGTGTCTTGCCGTAAAATATGTTTCGCTCATGCTCCAGGGCACGGCCCGGACATGGCTGAATAGCCTAAAACCCTGCAGCATCAACAGCTGGGTCGACTTCACCGAAGCATTCGTCTGCAACTTCACAAGCACGTAGAAGTGTCCTCCCAAGCCTCGTCAGCTTTCCTTGTGCATGCAAGGCCCCAACTAGTCGACTCGCGACTACCTCACGCGTTGGGCCGAGCTTCGGAACTCCTGCGAGGGCGTGCATGAGGTGCAGGCTATCGAGTACTTCACCGCCGGGTGCAGAGAAGGCACCCTCCTCAAGCACAAGCTCCTCTACGACGAGCCAGAAACCATCGACGAGCTGCTAATCATAGCAGACAAGTGTGCCACGACCGACTCCTCCATGAAGGCGGAGATTCAAGTTAGCGCAACTGGCAAAGTGGCCCCTCGGGCTCCTAGAACTCCGGCGAGAGACGCCAGTCGGTGGCAACAGCAGAACGACCACAAGCGCAAGGCCCCACAGCCAGCTTCCAGCAGCCGGCAGGTCGCGATAGTTGAAGACCAGCAGCCGGATGGGCAGCCTCCACCCAAGCGACAGAAAGGTGGCAAGCCCAACTGGTTGCCGGCTTTCTCATACGAGCAGACTCTAGATGGTCCTTGCAAGTTCCATAGCGGCGCGAAGCCGTCAAACCACACCACCCAGAAGTGCCACGGGCTCACCAGGATTGCCAAAGGAGACGGCCTCCTACGTCCCCCTCCTGCTGGGCAGCAGCCTCCGCCTCCGCCCCAGTAGCCGGCTGTCAGGCCAGTCGGCGCAGTACAAGACGAGTACCTCGAAGAGCACGGAGCCTACGTGATATTTACCAGCGTGGCTGATGATCGATGCAGCAGGCGGCTGCAGCGACAAGAGGTAAATGCAGTAGCATCAGAGACGCCAGAGTTCATGCACTGGTCCGAGAAGCCTATCAGCTGGAGCAGGGCTGATCACCCAGAGGTGATGCCGAGTCTGGGCTCTTATGCCTTGGTCTTGGATGCCACCTTTGCCATGGATAGACGAGATGCTCGTTTCTCGCGAGTTCTGATAGACGGAGGCAGCAGCATCAACATCCTGTACAAGGACACCATGGAGAAGTTAGGAATCAAGCAAAGACAGCTTCAGAACAGCCGGACTGTGTTCCACGGCATTGTTCCTGGTCTTTCCTGCTCACCAATCGGCAAAATCCTGATGGACGTCCTCTTTGGAGACAAAGATCACTTCCGCCGAGAGTCAGTTTGGTTTGAGGTGGTGGACCTCAAGAGCCCATACCATGCATTACTTGGCCGACCCGCCCTGGCCAAGTTCATGGCGGTCCCCCACTACGCCTACCTCAAAATGAAGATGCCCAGTTCCAGGGGGATTTTGACCGTAGCCGGCGACTACCGGAAGTCGTCTGCCTGCGCTGTTGAGAGTAGTCGACTGGCCGAGTCCCTGGTGATTATGGCCGAGAAGCAGCTCCTTGACTGGGTTGTGGCGATGGCCAGCACGCAGCTAGAGGTGTCGCCTCACCCAAAGGGGTCGGAGGCTGAGGGTTTGTTCAAGCCGGCCAAAGAGACAAAGAAGATACCCTTGGATCCAGAGCACCCAGAGAGGTACGCTGTTGTAGGCGCAAACCTCGACAGCAAATAGGAAGGCGAGCTCGTCGATTTCCTCCGTGAGAATCGGGACATCTTCACATGGTCCCCCAAAGACATGCCAGGTGTACCGACGGAATTCGCCGAGCACAAGTTACATGTCCGATCTGATGCAAAGTCGGTCGGGCAGCCCTTGCGTAGCCTATCAAAAGAAAAGAGAAGAGTTGTCGGAGAAGAGATAGCCCGACTCCTAGCAGCCGGCTTTATTATGGAAGTATTCTTTCCAGAGTGGCTAGCCAACCCGGTCCTGGTACTGAAGAAGAACAAGCAGTGGCGAATGTGTATTGACTACACAAGCCTCAACAAGGCCTGCCCCAAGGACCCGTTCGCTTTACCAAGAATTGATCAGGTGATAGACTCCATAGCCGGATGCGAGCTGTTGAGCTTTTTGGATGCATATTCAGGATATCACCAGATCAAGCTGAACCCGGCTGACAGACTGAAGACCGCCTTCATCACACCGTTTGGAGCCTTCTGCTACCTCACCATGATGTTCGGCTTGAGGAATGCCGGCGCCACCTTTCAGCATTGCATGCAGAAGTGCCTCCTCAAGCAACTCAGCAGAAACGCCCACGTCTACGTGGACGATGTGGTGGTGAAGACGGAAAAGCATGGAACACTACTGGAAGACCTCAAGGAGACCTTTGAGAACCTGTGCCGATTCCAGATCAAGCTCAACCCTGAGAAGTGCGTCTTCGGAGTACCAGCCGGCCAACTCCTTGGCTTCCTGGTCTCTGAACGCGGCATAGAGTGCAACCCTGTAAAGATCAAGGCCATTGAGAGGATGGAGGTACCCAGCCGACTGCTGGACATGCAAAACTTCACCGGCTGCTTGGTGTCGATCAGCTGATTCATTAGTCGGCTGGGCGAGAAAGCTGTCCCCTTGTACCAGCTCATGAAGAAGACCACTTTTTCAAGTGGAACCACAAGGCGGACGAAGCTTTTCTCCAGTTGAAGAAGATGCTGACTACTCCACCCGTTCTGGCGGCTCCGACTCCTAAGGAACCTTTGCTCATGTACATTGCCGCCACCAGCCGGGTAGTCAGCACAGTCATTGTAGTGGAACGCAAGGAGGAAGGCAAGGCACTAGCTGTCCAGAGACCGGTATATTACCTGAGCGAAATACTGTCGGCCTCCAAGCAGAACTACCCCCACTACCAGAAGATGTGCTACGGCGTGGACTTTGCCGCCAAGAAATTGAAGCCTTACTTTCAAGAGCATCCAATCACTGTGGTCTGCACGGCGCCACTTGCCGAGATCATCGGAAGCCGAGATGCTTCTGGCCGAGTGGCCAAATGGGCCATAGAGCTGGCTCCCTACACCATCCACTACCAGCCCCGCACCGCCATCAAGTCACAAGCACTGGCCGACTTTCTCATCGACTGGGCTGAGACCCAGTACCTACCTCCAGCGCCCGACTCCACCCATTGGCGGATGCATTTCGACGGCTCCAAGATGCACACCGGCTTGGGAGCCGGCGTTGTCCTCACTTCTCCTAAAGGCAACAAGCTCAAATACGCACTGCAAATTCATTTTGCCGCCTCCAACAATGTCGCCGAGTACAAGGCGCTCATTCACGGGCTCCAGCTTGCCAAAGAACTTGGCATTCGCCGGATCCTGTGTTATGGCGAATCGGACTTAGTGGTCTAGCAGTCGTCTGGCGACTGGGACGACAAAGATGCAAACATGGCGAGTTAACGTTTCCTCGTGCAACAACTGAGTGGGTATTTCGAGGGGTGCGAGTTCCTCCATGTTCCAAGAAACGACAACGACGAAGCAGACGCCTTGGCACGAATCGGCTCTACCCGCCAAGCAATACCATCCGGCGTCGCCCTTCAATGCCTCCTCAAGCCGTCTGTCAAGCCTTCACCAGAATCAGACTCCATCTTTGTGCCGGCTCCTCCCGAAGAAGTCGGATCCGACTCCAGAGCCCCGACGGACGGTACGGGGATTTGTGTAGATGGCTCCAAAGCCACCACAGTCGAGGCCGGCCCAGGGACTGCAGAACCCGGCCCAGGGACTGCGGTGGCCGGCCCGAAGACTCCAGAACTCAGCCCAAGAGCTGTCCCAGTCGGCCCAGGGACTTCATTAATCCAGCAAGCGGTTGTTGACTCCAGCCCGCCGCCTCCCAGCCCAGCTGCCCTCGTCCAAGTCGCAGTTCTGGCAGTCGAAGAAATAGTAGCACCCTCATGGGCCCATCCCATCCTCAAATTTCTGGTGAGCAAAGAGCTGCCGACTGATGAGACCTTAGCTCGGCAAGTACAACGCCGAGCGGCAGCCTACACCATAGTCAATAGAGAGCTGGTCAGGCGCAGCGTCACTGGTGTCTACCAGCGCTGCGTAGAGCCAGAGCAAGGCCAAGCAATTCTCTAAGACATCCATCAAGGCGAGTGCGGCCACCATGCGGCTTCAAGAGCACTCATCGCCAAAGCTTTCCGACACAGTTTCTTTTGGCCAACAACCTTAGAAGAGGCCAAGGAATTGGTCCAAAAATGCAAAGGGTGCCCGAAGTTCCGCTCCAAGCCGCATCAGCCGGCTTCTACACTCAAGACCATCCCCATTGCCTGGCCTTTCACAGTTTGGGGTCTAGACATGGTGGGACCATTCAAGACGGCACGAGGTGGCTTAACTCACTTACTTGTCGCAGTGGACAAGTTCACCAAGTGGATAGAAGCGAAGCCAATCAAGAAACTGAATGGTCTGACTGCCGTGACTTTCATCTCCGACATCACAATTCGGTATGGCATACCACATAGCATCATCACCGACAACGGCACGGATTTTGCCAAAGGCGCCTTGGCCCATTTCTGTGCGACACAGGGCATCCGATTGGACCTAGCATCCGTCGCCCATCCACAGTCAAACGGCCAGGTGGAGCGAGCAAACGGCCTCATCCTGTCCGGCATCAAGCCCCGACTGATCGAGCCTCTAGAGCGCTCGGCTAGCTGCTGGCTCGAGGAGTTGCCAGCCGTCCTCTAGAGTCTGCGCACAACTCCAAACAAGTCAACCGGCTTCACGCCTTTCTTCCTCGTCTACGGTGCTGAAGCCGTCATCCCAACGGACATAGAGTTCGATTCCCCGCGAGTCACCATGTACACCGAGGAAGAAGCAGAAGAAGCATGACAAGACGGCGTCGACCTGCTGGAAGAGGGCCTACTGTTGGCACTCAGCCGGTCCAGCATCTACCAGCAGAGCCTGCGAAGATACTACAACATAAAGGTCAGGCCGAGATCTTTCCAGGAGGGAGACCTCGTGCTCCGATTAATCCAGCGATCAGCTGGCCAGCACAAGCTGTCGGCACCTTGGGAAGGCCCCTTCATCATCAGCAAAGTGCTGGGCAACGACTCCTACTACCTGATCGACGCTCAGAAGCCCCGAGCACGCAAGAGGGACGACTCCGACAAAGAGACAGAGCGGCCATGGAATGCAAATCTCCTCCAAAAAATTTACAGTTAAACGCAGTATGTATCACGCTACCTTTTGTATTAAAAGTACCAAGACTTCGGGGCCCCCGAGAAGAGCTCGGGGACTGCCCTCTTTTATCTACATGATAAGAAATATGCCTTCGAGTATATTACTCTTTGTTATGCCGTTTGGCACCGGGTTCGACTAGTCGGCCTGGGGACTTGCCGACCTGTGCTATGAAATGCTTCCTGCAGCTGGACAAGTAGTGTGTGGCGTCTAAACCCTCTCCTGCCAGAAGCCGCAGCTCGCAGAGCGACTGTCTGGTGGGCAGGAGTAAGGAAGAATTGGCGTCCACGTGAAAAATGGCTAAGGACTCAAAGCACAAACATAGCTTAAGGCCGGCTTCCAGCCTTTTTTCGCAAACCGACTCTTGAATAGTCGGCTTGCCACCTTCTATCCGACTTGTTAAACAACCCTAAAAATGGCTAAGTACTTGCCTTCCCAAAGTGACCAAGAATTTGATCCAGCAGCGGTCCGCGGAGCGGCTGTCTGACTGACAAAGACGGCAACTGAGGGAAGACGGAAAAGGAAAAAGCCAAAAGAACAATGAGCAAGAAAGATAGAAGTCGGATGAATATTTACATAACAAAGGCCCTTGGCCGAATCTTCGAGCAGAATTTCAAAATACACCCTGCGGGTGGAATTCTGCGGATTAACGAGTTCTTCAAAAACTATTAGAACAGATAAAACAAAGACAAGGTTGCAGCCTAAGGGGCGGCAGACGGGTTTGGAGGATCGGAGGAGATGGCGGTGTTTGATGTTGGGGCGGCCGGCTAGGCGGTCTCGGCTTGATCACCTCCGGCAGCAGTCGGCTCGGGCAGGAACGGCTCGTTGCTGGAGGCACGGTTGAGCTGAGGCTGGCCGTCCGCTCCGTCTTCCGGTGCCTCCGTCTCGCTTCCGTCCTCCGCCTCGTCTTCCTCCTCGACGCTGGAGCCGATCACCTCTGCCGAGTCCTCGTCGTAGTCGGGGTTCACCCCAAACCACTCCGGCGGCACCTCCTCGCCGTCTTCAGCCCGCTCGGGGAGAAAGATGCTGGTGTCGGTGTACTCGGCGATTGCCGCAGCATGCTTGACAAGGGCATCTTCTGTGGCTGCCAGCTCTGGCTGGCCCTCTGACCGGAGTGTGGCCAGCCGGTCTAGGTCCAGCCCCGGATACCACGCCTTGACGAATTCCAAGGCTTGGCACGCTCCGGCCCGGGCCGAGGAACCCTTCCAGGCCTCAAGACGGCCAGCCGCGACCTCCAGCCAGTCGGCAGTCCGACTAGGGGTGCGCGGAGCCTGAACGTCTGGCCACAGGGCGGTGATCGCTTGGGCGCCGACATGTTGAAGCCGGCGCAGAATCTGGTGGGCCAGCCGCAGGCGAGCCCCAATGCTCAGAATGTGCTCATCAAGAGTCCGAGGGGCATCAGCGGCGATCTCTGCGCCACCCGCCCTCTGCTCCTCGCGGTCGGCCTCGATAGCTTGAATGGCGGCCTGCGAGTGGCCGGGGAAGAAGTCTACCAAGACGGAAAAAATGAAGAACAATTCAAAATAACCAGGAGTCGGCTCGACATATAGTCGGCGCCTCAAAGAAGGAAAGCAAAGAAGCTCACCGTCGACGAGGTCATCGATATCGTGGAAGACGGAGACCAGCATTGCCTCCTTGTCGGTCCAGGAGGAGCGCTCGCTCGCGAACTCGGCCAGGAGGGCGGTTTCTGCCTCTTACGCCTCCTTCTGCGTCTTCGTAAGCAGCTCCTTATGCTCTGCCAATTGTGCGGCCAGCAGATCGCGCTCTGCGGCGAGCTTGCTGCACTCCTCCCCCTTGGCGCGCAATGCGGAGTTGGCTTCGCTCAGCTGCTGTTGAAGAGCGGCGTTGGCCTCTGAAGAGAAAGAAGAAAGAAGGCGTTAAGTCATCAACGAAGAAGGTCATCAGGGAGATCCGGCCCGACTGCTCAGCAGTCGGCCCGAATCTCGGGGACTACAGCTCGCGGGTGCGCCGGCGCGCCCCCGCGAAGAAGAAAAAGGACTTACTCCGGCTCTCCGACAAGTCGGCAATCCGCTTGCCCAGCTCTTCAACGTTGCGGTTGAAGGCGGTGACACGGAGGTTGTGATAGTCTCGCAACAAGTATTTCAGAGCAAATGTTAGTACCCGGAACTTACCAATTGGAGTTCCGGGCCGCCTGCTCAGCAGCCGGCCTAGAACTCGGGGACTACACCCAGTGGGTGCGCTGGCGCGCCCCCACAAAGAGAAACAAGAAGACAGTGACAAAGGAGAAAGCATACCCGGATGGCTGCCCGTGATGCCAGGTGCGCCTTGGTGCAGTTCTGGATGGCGTCGCTCTCAGCTCGCAGCTTCTTCTGGACATCCAGAAGCGCCTGGTTCAGCGGGCCCGTGCCGCCTCCTCATACCCACCCAATGGGCGCGGCGCTTGTCGCTTCGGCGTCTGGAATCGTCGAGCTGGCGGTGCCGGCCTCCAAGGGGCGTGGCGCCGAAGTCGCCTTCTCAAGACGGCGGCGCGTTGGTGAGCCAACTTGAAGGAGTAGCCTTGCCACGGCCTCGTCTTCAGTCGGCAGCAAGGGCGGATCCGCCGGCTGTTTGCCTTGCGCGCTTCTAGACGGCGGCGGGGGCGGCTGTGGCGGCGCGATCAGGTCCAACATGGGGGCGTCGCCGCCGCCTCTCTCCATGATCGGGAACTCGCCGCCGGCTTCCCCTGACTGCCCCGTGAACTCCGGGGGCGGCGGCGCGGAGTTCAAAGGGGTGACGAACACCACCGACCGCCGGGGCGCAACTTCCTTAGCCGGCTGCTTTGCCGCAGCGGCGGCTTCGGCCGCCTCTAGCTTCTTCAGGGTGGAGGCCGCCGCCTTCTCGGCCTCTGCTTTCTCCCGGCGGGCGGCCTCGTCCTCCTCGCGCTTCTCCCGCGCGTTCCGCTCCGTCGCCTCCCGAAGGTCGGCGGCGGGGTCAATCCGCCGAGTGGTGGCAGAAGTCTCCACCGACCCCATAACGGAGGCGGCGACAACCCTCTCAAGAGTGAGGGGAGCCCTGAGACGAGAAAAGCATATGAAAAACATAGACAAGATCAACAAAGAGAAAATAAAGATAAGGGATGAAGGCGCTTACGCAGAGACCAGCGGCGGCTTCTTCACTTCCTTGCGGAAGCGGTTGGCTTTCGCGGCCGCCTCTTCCCGCTTGGTCACGGCGGCCGCTCCCTTGAACTTCTTCGACCGGCCGCCAAGCGTACTCGGCCCGGCCCGGCGCTTCTTCGCATCGCCTTGAGCGTCCAAGCCGGCGGAGGAACTCGCGATTGGCTGGCCGGCTTTTGGCTGGCGACGCGGGGCGACTTCTCCCTCGGCCTCGTCATCAGGCCAGTCGACGAAAGTGGCCGAAGGCCTGGAGCCGCCTGCTTCTCCTCCTCCTCCCTCGGCGTCGGCTTCCATGGCTGCCGCCCCCAAGTCGGGATCATCGACGTTGCTCCCCGCCCGATCGGGGACAAACTGATGAGCCGGCCCTGCGGTGCCGGCCGAAGGAGGGATGAGAGGATTTTGATTCAAAACAAAAACGGTCAGACTTGACAAATCAAACTCGGCAGAAAAAGAAACAGAAGAAGAAGGAAGACAACTTACAATAGGCGGGGGGTTGGCACGTGAATATGGCTCCCTGCCGAACCGCCAGTCCACCGAGAGACCGTAGTTCGCGATGTAGTTCACCGTGTTCGCCACCTCTGCGTGAGGCATGTCCTTGGAGCACATCCGACTCGGGTCCCGATGACCGCTCATCTGGCAGATCAGGTGAGGTCGGCCTTGGAGTGGGAGGACTCGGCGTGCCACGAAGGCGGCTAGCAAGTCGGCCCCGGTCAGGCCCTCCGACTGCGTCAGCACTCGGAGTCACGCGACGGCGGCGGCACCAGCGGGAGACAGCGTCCTGGCTCGGTGTGACCAGCTGGGGAGCCTTCCAACCGGCGCGCCGGCTTCGTAAGCCGGCAGGTCGACCCAGTCGCCTTCTGGGGCGACATTCTTCACATAAAAATATGACCGCTGCCACTTCTTCATTGACTTAATCAGTGCGATGGTGGGAAATGGATTGTCGGCCACTGATCTCTGCATCACGATGAATGCACCGCACTGGGCTGGCACGCCGGCGACGTGGGTGTCGAGCTTGGATTGGAAGAACTCACCCCAGAGCTCGATGATGGGGAGAACGCCGAGGAAGCCTTCGCACAGGGTGGCGAAGGCAGCCAGCAGCATCACCGTGTTCGGAGTAAGGTGGTGCGGCTGGATCCCGTGGAACTCCAAGAAGGAGCGGAAGAAGCCGCTCGCCGGCAGTCCCAGGCTGCGCATGAGGTGCGAGCGGAATATGACCCACTCGCCCTCCTCCGGCGCCGGCGATATCTCTCCCTCCGGCGCGAGGCGGACCCGCACTAGTTCCCCGCCAGGAAGCCGTCGTGTCTGGTGGAGGATCTTGATGTCGTCGTCGTCAACCTCGGAGCCATCCCACACTCCGGAGCGAACATCAAGAGGCGCGGCGGCGGAGGAGGAGCTCATCGCTGCGGGCACGACGTGGTTTGTAGCAGCAGCGGCAAGAAGAAGAAGAAGCAAGAAGGAGCGAAAGGAAGTGGGGAGAATGGGCGCGCGTGCTTCGCCGCCCCCCTCCCCCCGCCTACTTGTAGGCTCGTGGGCTGAGAAGTCGAGGGGGCGGACGTGGGATTAACTGCGCCCGGGACCCCACGACCCCCACGATTTACCACACGAAGTTACCACGCACAATAACCACGCGGGAACCCCAACCGTCCGCGCGGCCGCAACGGATCCGTTCGCATGCCGAGGCATGGTAGTGGCAGGCCCCGCCTGTAGGCCTGTCCTGTCGCGCGCGTGGGCGATCAGACTAGCTCCGCCACGTGGCACCTCGCGACGGGTCAACCACGGGTGGCGACCCGGAAGCTTATCAGGCACGCCGCCTGAACTCCGCCGCAAGGTTCAAACTTTTTTAGGGGCAAGTCGGCCTTGAGCAAGTCCGACTCCAACTAGTCGGCTTAACAGAAGACGACTAGCGAAGGCCCAGATCCGACTGCCGGAGAGAAGAAACTGTTGAGGCTCCACGACATGTCCCCCTCGGAGCCTCACCAGCTTCGGGGACTACTGTCAGAGTAATGGGCCACGGGTAGGCTAACCCAGGCCCAGAACCTTTCAAGACATTGAGGCAGACTGCGCCCCTCGAGACCCCAGGACGAAGAGCCGCGTCCTGAGAGTCGGCGGTGAGGCGGCCGGCTGCCCACTCGCGGCCGAGTCCTAGTAACAACTTCAGGATGAGCCGACTCCTGACTGGCGACTTCCAGAGAAGTCGGCCTTGGGGAGTCGGCCCGCGACCCCAACAACCCCCCATGCCCTCATAAAGAGGGACGGGACGGGGAGTGGCCACAGTAAGGTCCACTCCCACCCCTTTTTCAAGGGCAGGCGTGGCTACAGTACGCCGTACCCGCGGAGATCTCTGCGTGGTGCGACACTGTTGCCATGCCGGCCCTGACATCAGCTCCAGGGGGCGGAGCCCTGTTCCCACGACGGCCTGCTGGTACGACCGAGGGATGATGGGTCCCACCAGTCGGCGGGCGTACGAAAGATGGCGAAAGCACCACTAGTCGGCCCGGATGGGAGTCGGCCACCAGAAGTCGGCCGGCCCCTCCCACGGGCCCCACGCGCCATTAATCAGACACGACAAGTAGTGGCCACAGTGATCGCCCGCCAGACGGCGGGGCTGTTGCCAAGACCTCACGACCGAGCCTACGTCATTAGAGGCACGACTACAGTAATCTGCAGCCGGCAAGGACCCGCCCGCGGCGGACGCGGCCTGTCGGCTCCACACCAAGCCAGTCGGCGGGACCCAGGAGTCGGCGGATAAGACGGTGGCCAGAGAGACTGACGGATGGGCCCGCACCCAGCCGGATTACCATTGTACCCCTAGGGGTAGGCCTATATAAACCCCCAGGGCATCCATGCAAAGGGTTGGAATCCATGAGCACTAGACCAGGTCATATAGGAAGGAGAAAGCTAGCCTTGCCTTCTCCTACCTCCAGGAAACAACTCAAGGAGCAACCGTGTAAACACTTTGCAATAGTGATCATGCGGAGACCCCGTAGAGCAGCAGTAGGGGTATTATCTCCCTGGAGAGCCCTGAAGCTGGGTAAGATTCGCCGGCGTGCATGTCTTTGCCTTATCCCGTTTCCAGGCACCGGCGACGTTCTACTCGCCCCCACCATGATAAGCCATCCTTTGGCATATGTCGCACCCAACCCCCGACAATAAGCATTAAAGTCTTCTTGCTTGGCCATAAATTTATCAAACTCATCTAAGCATGGGCTCGCAAATTTAGTAAATGGGATTTCAGCTTTATCATATCTATAGAGAGAATTTACCTTTACTACCTGTGTCGGGTTATCAAGACCATGAGTTTCTTCAATACGATATGGATTAAGATCATATGTTTCTTCAACAGGCTATAAATTAAGACCATGTATTTCTTCAATAGGAGGCACATTCTTAACATCTTCAGCTTTAATACCTTTTTCTTTCATACATTTCTTTGCCTCTTGCATATCTTCAGGACTGAGAAATAGAATACCCCTTTTCTTCGGAGTTGGTTTAGGAATAGGCTCAGGAGTTGGTTCAGGAACTGGTTCAGGAAGTGTCCAATTATTTTCATCTGTCAACATATTATTCAATATAATTTCAGCTTCATCTCGTATTCTTTTCATGAAATCAGAACCAGCACAACTATCCAGGTAATCTCTGGAAGCATCGGTTAGTGCATTATTAAAGATATCAAGTATTTCATTTTTCTTAAGAGGATGATCAGGCAAAGCATTAAGTAATTTGAGAAGCCTCCCCCAAGCTTGTGGGAGACTCTCTTCTTCAATTTGCACAAAATTATATATAGCCCTCAAAGCAGCTTGTTTCTTATGAGTAGGGAAATATTTAGCAGAGAAGTAATAAATCGTATCCTGGGGACTACGCACACAACCAGGATCAAGAGAATTAAACCATATCTTAGCATCACCCTTTAATGAGAACAAAAATATTTTAAGGATATAAAAGTAACGAGTTCTCTCATCATTAGTGAACAGGGTAGCTATATCATTTAATTTAGTAAGATGTGCCACAACAGTTTCAGATTCATAGCCATGAAGAGGATCAGATTCAACCAAAGTAATTATATCAAGATCAACAGAGAATTCATAATCCTTATCGATAACACAGATAGGTGAAGTAGCAAAAGCAGGGTCAGGTTTCATTCTAGCATTTAGAGATTGCTGCTTCCATTTAGCTAATAACAAGTTGAGTTCGTACCTATATTTGAAGCTAAAATAGCTAAAGAAACTTCTTTATCAAAATCATAACCCTTAGGAATAACAGGCAAGTCTTCATCATCACTTTCATCAGTATTATCAGATTCAATTTTTTCACTCTCTCTAACCCTAGCAAGTTGTTCATCAAGAAATTCACCAAGTGGCACAGTAGTATCAAGCATAGAAGTAGTTTCATTATAAGTATCATGCATAGCAGAAGTGGCATCATCAATAACATGCGACATATCAGAATGAATAGCAGAAGCAGGTTTAGGTGTCGCAAACTTACTCAAAACAGAAGGTGAATAAGCTAGATGGCAGTTCCTTTCCTCCCCTCGTAGTTGAGAGATAAATCTTGGTTTTTGGATCTCTCAAGTTCTTCATAATGATAAGCAGATATAAATCCCAAGTGACTCAAAGAATAGAGTTATGCTCCCCGGCAACGGCGCCAGAAAATAGTCTTGATAACCCACAAGTATAGGGGATCGCAACAGTTTTCGAGGGTAGAGTATTCAACCCAAATTTATTGATTCAACACAAGGGGAGCCAAAGAATATTCTCAAGTATTAGCAGCTGAGTTGTCAATTCAACCACACCTGGAAACTTAATATCTGCAGCAAAGTGTTTAGTAGCAAAGTAATATGATAGTAGTGGTAACGGTAACAAAAGGTAATGATATCAAAAGTAATGTTTTTGGTATTTTGTTATGATGATAGCAATAGCAACGAAAAAGTAAATAAGCGAAGAACAATATGTGGAAAGCTCGTAGGCAATGGATCAGTGATGGAGAATTATGCCGGATGCGGTTCATCATGTAACAGTCATAACCTAGGGTGACACAGAACTAGCTCCAATTCATCAATGTAATGTAGGCATGTATTCCGAATATAGTCATACGTGCTTATGGAAAAGTACTTGCATGACATCTTTTGTCCTACCCTCCTATGGAAGCAGGGTCCTATTGGAAACTAAGGGATATTAAGGCCTCCTTTTAATAGAGAACCGGAACAAAGCATTAGCACATTGTGAATACATGAACTCCTCAAACTATGGTCATCACCGGTAAGTATCCTGATTATTGTCACTTAGGGGTTAACGGATCATAACACATAGTAGGTGACTATAGACTTGCAATATAGGATCAAGAACTCTCATATATTGATGAAAACATAATAAGTTCAGATCGGAAATTATGGCACTCGGGCCCTGGTGACAAGCATTAAGCATAGCAAAGTCATAGAAACATCAATCTCAGAACATAGTGGATACTAGGGATCAAACCCTAACAAAACTAACTCGATTACATGATAGATCTCATCCAACCCATCACCGTCCAGCAAGCCTATGATGGAATTACTCACGCACGGCGGTGAGCATCATGAAATTGGTGATGGAGGATGGTTGATGATGACGATAACGACGGATTCCCCTCTCCGGAGCACCGAACGGACTCCAGATCAGCCCACCCGAGTGGTTTTAGGGCTTGGTGGCGGCTCCGTATCGTAAAACACGATGAATTCTTCTCTCTGATTTTTCTCCCTGAAAGCAAATATATAGAGTTGGACTTGAGGTCGGAGGAGCTCCAGGGGGCCCACGAGGTAGGGGGCGCGCCCTAGGGGGGCAGAAGCGCCCCCACCCTCGTGGACAGGTGGTGGGCCCCCTGGTCTTCATTTTTTGCAAGGATTTTTTTATATTTTCTGAAAAGGTGTTCTGTGAAGTTTCAGGTCATTCTGAGAACTTTTGTTTCTGAACATAAATAACACCATGGTAATTCTGATGAAAACAGCGTGAATCCGGGTTAGTTCCATTCAAATCATGCAAGTTAGAGTCCAAAACAAGGGCAAAAGTGTTTGGAAAAGTAGATACGACGGAGACGTATCAGCAAGCACTAAGCATATATGGTGGCTAACATATGCAAATAATAGCGAGAAGAGAAGCAATGCAACAGTCGAGAAGCAAGAAATAATCAAGAAGTGATCCGGAATCTACTTACATTCAAACATAACACAAGAACCGTGTTCACTTCCCGGACTCTGCCGAGAAGAGACCATCACGGCTACACGCGTGGTTGATGCATTTTAATTGAGTTAAGTGTCAAGTTCTCTACATCCGGACATTAACAAATTCCCATCTGCCACATAACCATGGGCACGGCTTTCGAAAGTTCAAACCCTGCAGGGGTGTCCCAACTTAGCCCATCACAAGCTCTCACGGTCAACGAAGGATATTCCTTCTCCCTGGAAGACCCGGTCAGACTCGGAATCCCGGTTACAAGACATTTCGTCAATGGTAAAACAAGACCAGCAAGACCTCCCGATGCGCCGACATCCCGATAGGAGCTGCACATATCTCGTTCTCAGGGCAACACCGGATAAGCTAAGCGTATAGGTACCAACATAACCCAAGTTGCCAAGGGACGGTCCCCCACGGTGCTCTAGTTCATACCAACACTTAGAGAAGCACTGGCCTGGGGGGGTTAAAATAAGATGACCCTCAGGTTAATTACTCCCAAGGGAAAGGTATAGGTTGTTAGGCAAATGTAAAACCAAGGTTGGGCCTTGCTGGAGCAGTTTTATTCAAAGCGAACTGTCAAGGGGTTCCCATAACACCCAATCGCGTAAGGGACGCAAAATCAAGGAACATAACACCGGTATGACGGAAACTAGGGCTGCAAGAGTGGAACAAAACACCAGGCATAAGGCCGAGCCTTCCACCCTTTACCAAGTATATAAATGCATTAATATAAATACGAGATATTGTGATATCCCAACATATCCATGTTCCAAACATGGAACAAACTTCATCATCACCTGCAACTAGCAACACTATAAGAGGGGTTGAGCAAAAGTGGTAACATAGCCAAACAACGGTTTGCTAGGAAAGGTGGGTTAGAGGCTTGACATGGTCATCTTGGCATAGCAATAGAGCGAACAACTAGCAAGCAAAGATAGAAGTGATTTCAAGGGTATGGTCATCTTGCCTGAGATCCCGCAAGGAAGAAGAACGAGTCCATGAAGAAGACAAATGGATGAAGTCGAACGAATCCTCACAAACGCGACGTTATCGGAACTATCCCGCAGAAGCAACACCGGAAAGAAGCAAACCACATGGTAAACAACCATCACATAATCATGGCATGATGCACAACCAAGTATGATGCATGTCCGGTCTAAAGAGGCATGGCATGGCAAAGTGCACAAGCAAAACTACAAGTTAAGTGGAGCTCAATATGCAACGAGTTGTATATTGACGAAACACCACAACAATTATTTAGTTCTCTCCCGTTTAAGTACTCAACAAAATTAAATGTTGGTTAGCATGGCAAGATGTGAAGCATAATTAAACTAACTATCTAGTCAAGTTTAAATGAGTCTGGAAATAACAAACAACAATTCCGGAAAATCCTCATGTGCATATTTTTAGGTTTGGTACTGTTCTGCCCTAAACCATAGTTTAGAGTTATTAAACATGCAATATGAGTGCACCATGTTAAACTAGGCATTTTTCTACCCCATTTACATATAAAGTTTGTTAGGTTTGGAGCTACGGTTATTTAGTTATGAATTAAATCATTTTAACATGGCAATTAAGCAAATAAATGCAAAGAGCGGTTTAAACATTTTAACATGGTTGAAAGTTGGATATTATGAAACTAGATAAAATGCTAAGCAAGTTAAATATATAAAACATTTTTAACTGATGCACAGTTTGTGAGAAATTATATGCATGAAGTTAGAGGTTTTTTTTGTAAAACTGCAATTCCCTGGAAAAATGAAAAAATCGCCAGTAACAAGAAAAAAACATTGTTGGAACGAAACTGAGTCATACTGGCTGAGGGGAGTTGCTCGCATGGGCCTGCGAGGCCTAGCTGGGCCAAGCCGAGGAAAGGTAAGCCGGCTCCTGGCCCTTGCGCGAAGCGCTGGTCAGCGAGGCAGCGATCGAGCTGCTGCTGCTTGATGTAGAGACGAACCCCATGCTGGCGCCCATGCCTGATGGTGGAAGACGACAATGGAACTCGAGGGCGGACGACGACGACATGCAGATGGGCGGATCTGGTCCCTTGGAGGCGTGGGGTCGCGGATCCGGCCGGTGGCGCCTGCTGCGCGGCTCCATGGTGCTCGGCTGCTACTGCCATGCCGGGGAGAGAGGAAGGTTAGAGAGAGAGAGAGAAGAAGAAGCGAGAAAGGGAAAGGACAGTGGGGCGACGCGAGATGGGTCCAGCGGGGTTGCCGTGGTCGCCGGCGGCGGCTGGCTCTGGCGAGGCCGTCGACGGGTAGTGGCGCTCGGGGCCGAGGTGAGGAGGCAGTTGCCTCTACAGGAGGATGCGGGAGGCGAGGTGAGTGCTCCTGCACTGCGGGCGACGGAGCGGTTCCGGGCCCGGATGGGCTCCAGATGGGCCTGGCGGGCCTATGGTGAAGTGGGGCGCGAGAAGGACATATGGAGGCTTCCGATTGGCTGCGCACGATAGCTGGTGGCGGCGTGGCCTATGGGACGGCGCCAAGTGGTGGAGAGGAGGTGGCCGGCGCCGGATTACGAGGAGAAGGTGGGAGGTGGTGGCGGCTGATGATTTGGGTGTTGGGGAACATAGCAGAATTTTAAAATTTTCTACGCATCACCAAGATCAATCTATGGAGTCATCTAGCAATGAGGGAGAGAGGAGTGCATCTACATACCCTTGTAGATCGCGCGCAGAAGCGTTCAAGACAACGGGGTGGATGGAGTCGTACTCGTCGTGATCCAAATCACTGATGACCTAGCGCCGAACAGACGGCACCTCCGTGTTCAACACACGTACAGTTGGGAAGACTTCTCCTCCAACTTGATCCAGCAAGCGGGAAGGAGAGGTTGATGGAGATTCAGCAGCACGACGGCGTGGTGGTGGAAACTACGGCGATCTCGGCAGGGCTTCGCCGAGCACTGCGAGAAGGAGAGGTGTCACGGGAGGGAGAGGGAGAGGCCAAGGGCTAGGGTGCGGCTGCCCTCCCTCCCCCCACTATATATAGGGTCCCTAGGGGGGGCCCCGGCCCTAGGGGATCCAATCTCCAAGGGGGGCGGCCAAAGGGGTGGCTTGCCCCCCAAGCCAAGTGGGGCGCCCCCCACCCCTAGGGTTCCCAACCCTAGGCGCAGGGGAGGACCAAGGGGGGCGCACCAGCCCACTAGGGGCTGGTTCCCCTCCCACTTCAGCCCATGGGGCCCTCCGGGATAGGTGGCCCCACCCGGTGGACCCCCGGGACCCTTCCGGTGGTCCCGTTACAATACCGATTACCCCTGAAACTTTCCCGATGGCCGAAACTTGACTTCCTATATATAAATATTCACCTCTGGACCATTCCGAAACTCCTCGTGACGTCCGGGATCTCATCCGGGACTCCGAACAACTTTCGGGTTACCGTATACTAATATCTCAACAACCCTAGTGTCACCGAACCTTAAGTGTGTAGACCCTACGAGTTCGGGAGACACGCAGACATGACCGAGATGACTCTCCGGTCAGTAACCAACAGCGGGATCTGGATACCCATGTTGGCACCCACATGCTCCTCGATGATCTCATTGGATGAACCACGATGTCGAGGATTCAATCAATCCGTATACAATTCCCTTTGTCAGTCGGTACGTTACTTGCCCGAGACTCGATCGTCGGTATCCCAATACCTCGTTCAATCTCGTTACCGGCAAGTCACTTTACTCGTACCATAATGCATGATCCCGTGATCAACCACTTGGTCACATTGAGCTCATTATGATGATGCATTACCGAGTGGGCCCAGAGATACCTCTCCGTCATACGGAGTGACAAATCCCAGTCTCGATTCGTGCCAACCCAACAAACACTTTCAGAGATACCTGTAGTGTAACTTTATAGTCATCCAGTTACGTTGTGACGTTTGGCACACCCAAGGAACTCCTATGGTATCCGGGAGTTGCACAATCTCATGTTCTAAGGAAATGATACTTGACATTCGGAAAAGCTATAGAAAACGAACTACACGATCTTTGAGCTATGCTTAGGATTGGGTCTTGTCCATCACATCATTCTCCTAATGATGTGATCCCGTTATCAATGACATACAATGTCCATAGTCAGGAAACCATGACCATCTTTTGATCAACGAGCTAGTCAACTAGAGGCTCACTAGGGACGTGTTGTGGTCTATGTATTCACACATGTATTACGATTTCCGAATAACACAATTATAGCATGAACAATAGACAATTATCATGAACAAAGAAATATAATAATAACCATTTTATTATTGCCTCTACGGCATATTTCCAACATTCTCCCACTTGCACTAGAGTGAATAATCTATTTACATTGTGATGAATCGAACACCCATGCAGTTCTGGTGTTGATCATGTTTTGCTCTAGGGAGAGGTTTAGTCAATGGATCTGCCACATTCAGGTCCGTATGTACTTTACAAATATCTATGTCTCCATTTTGAACACTTTCCCAAATGGAGTTGAAGCGACGCTTGATATGCCTGGTCTTCCTGTGAAACCTGGGCTCCTTCGCAAGGGCAATAGCTCCAGTGTTGTCACAGAAGAGAGTCATCGGGCACGACGCATTGGGTATGACTCCTAGGTCGGTAATGAACTCCTTCACCCAGATTGCCTCTTGTGCTGCCTCCAAGGCTGCCATGTACTCCGCTTCACATGTAGATCCTGCCACAACGCTTTGCTTGCAACTGCACCAGCTTACTGCCCCACCATTCAAAATATACACGTATCTGGTTTGTCGAAGCTAGCATCGACGTAACCCTTTACGACGAGCTCTTCGTCACCTCCATAAACGAGAAACATATCCTTAGTCCTTTTCAGGTACTTCAGGATATTCTTGACCGCTGTCCAGTGTTCCATGCCGGGATTACTTTGGTACCTTCCTACCAAACTTACGGCAAGGTTTACATCAGGTCTGGTACACAGCATAGCATACATGATAGACCCTATGGCCGAGGCATAGGGGACGACACTCATCTTTTCTCTATCTTCTGCCGTGGTCGGGCATTGAGCCGTGCTCAGTCTCGTACCTTGCAATACAGGCAAGAACCCCTTCTTTGACTGATCCATTTTGAACTTCTTCAATATCTTGTCAAGGTACGTACTCTGTGAAAGACCAATGAGGTGTCTCGATCTATCTCTATAGATCTTGATGCCTAATATATAAGCAGCTTCTCCAAGATCCTTCATTGAAAAACACTTGTTCAAGTAGGCCTTTATGCTTTCCAAGAATTCTATATCGTTTCCCATCAACAGTATGTCATCCACATACAATATGAGAAATGCTACAGAGCTCCCACTCACTTTCTTGTAAATGCAGGCTTCTCCATAAGTCTGCGTAAACCCAAACGCTTTGATCATCTCATCAAAATGAATGTTCCAACTCCGAGATGCTTGCACCATCCCATAAATCGAGCGTTGGAGCTTGCACACCTTGTCAGCATTCTTAGGATCGACAAAACCTTCCGGCTGCATCATATACAATTCTTCCTTAAGGAAACCATTAAGGAATGCCGTTTTGAAGTCCATTTGCCATATCTCATAATCATAGAATGCGACAATTGCTAACATGATTAAGACGGACTTCAGCTTCGCTACGGGTGAGAAAGTCTCATCGTAGTCAACCCCTTGAACTTGTCGATAACCCTTAGTGACAAGCCGAGCTTTATAGATGGTTACGTTACCATCCGCGTCTGTCTTCTTCTTAAAGATCCATTTATTTTCTATGGCTCGCCGATCATCGGGCAAGTCAGTCAAAGTCCATACTTCGTTTTCATACATGGATCCTATCTCAGATTTCATGGCTTCCAGCCATTTGTCAGAATCTGGGCCCGCCATCGCTTCTTCATAGTTCGAAGGTTCACCGTTGTCTAACAACATGATTTCCAAGACAGGGTTGCCGTACCACTCTGGTGCGGAACGTGTCCTCGTGGACCTACGAAGTTCAATAGCAACTTGATCTGAAGTTTGATGATCATCATCATCAACTTCCTCTCTAGTCGGTGCAGGCACCTCAGGAACATTTTCTTGAGCTGCGCCACTTACCGGTTCAAGAGGTAATACTTCATCAAGTTCTACTTTCCTCCCACTTATTTCTTTCGAGAGAAACTCTTTCTCTAGAAATGACCCATTCTTGGCAACAAAGATCTTGCCTTTGGATCTAAGGTAGAAGGTATACCCAATAGTTTCTTTAGGGTATCCTATGAAGACGCATTTTTCCGATTTGGGTTCGAGCTTTTCAGGTTGAAGTTTCTTGAAATAAGCATCGCATCCCCAAACTTTTAGAAACGACAGCTTAGGTTTCTTCCCAAACCATAATTCATACGGTGTCGTCTCAACAGATTTCGGCGGAGCCCTATTCAAAGTGAATGCGGCAGTCTCTAAAGCATAGCCCCAAAATGACAGCGGTAGATCGGTAAGAGACATCATAGATCGCACCATATCCAATAGAGTGTGATTACGACGTTCAGACACACCATTACGCTGAGGTGTTCCAGGCGGCGTGAGTTGTGAAACTATTCCACATTTTCTTAAGTGTGTGCCAAATTCGTGACTCAAGTATTCTCCCCCACGATCTGATCGCAAGAACTTGATTTTCCTGTCACGTTGATTCTCAACCTCGCTCTGAAATTCCTTGAACTTTTCAAAGGTCTCAGACTTGTGTTTCATTATGTAGACATACCCATATCTACTCAAGTCATCAATGAGGGTGAGAACATAACGATAGCCACCGCGAGACTCAACACTCATTGGACCGCACACATCAGTATGTATGATTTCCAATAAGTTGGTTGCTCGCTCCATTGTTCCTGAGAACGGAGTCTTGGTCATTTTACCCATGAGGCATGGTTCGCACGTGTCAAATGATTCGTAATCAAGAGACTCCAAAAGTCCATCTGCATGGAGCTTCTTCATGCGTTTGACACCTAACCAAGGCGGCAGTGCCACAAGTATGTGGGACTATCATTATCAACCTTACATCTGTTGGTATTCACACTATTAATATGTGTAACATTATCTCGAGGTTCATTAAGAATAAACCATTCACCAGCAGAGCATGACCATAAAACATATCTCTCATATAAATAGAACAACCATTATTCTCGGATTTAAATGAGTAGCCATCTCGAATTAAACGAGATCCTGATACAATGTTCATGCTCAAAGCTGGCACTAAATAACAATTATTGAGGTTTAAAACTAACCCCGTAGGTAAATGTAAGGGCAGCGTGCCGACGGCGATCACATCGACCTTGGAACAATTCCCGACGCGCATCGTCACCTCGTCCTTCGCCAGTCTCCGCTTATTCCGCAGCTCCTGCTTTGAGTTACAAATGTGAGCAACCGCACCGGTATCAAATACCCAGGAGCTACTATGAGTACTGGTAAGGTACACATCAATTACATGTATATCACATATAACTTTAGTGTTGCCGGCCTTCTTGTCCGCTAAGTATTTGGGGCAGTTCCGCTTCTAGTGACCACTTCCCTTGCAGTAAAAACACTCAGTCTCGGGCTTGGGTCCATTCTTTGGCTTCTTCCTGGCAGCTTGCCTACCGGGCGCGGCAACTCCCTTGCCGTCCTTCTTGAAGTTCTTCTTACCCTTTCCTTTCTTGAACTTAGTGGTTTTATTCACCATCAACACTTGATGTTCCTTTTTGATTTCCACCTCTGCTGATTTCAGCATTGAATATACCTCAGGAATGGTCTTTTCCATCCCCTGCATATTGAAGTTCATCACAAAGCTCTTGTAGCTCGGTGGAAGCGACTGAAGGATTCTGTCAATGACCGCGTCATCCGGGAGATTAACTCCCAGCTGAGTGAAGCGGTTATGCAACCCAGACATTTTGAGTATGTGCTCACTGACAGAACTATTTTCCTCCATCTTACAGCTGAAGAACTTGTCGGAGACTTCATATCTCTCGACCCAGGCATGAGCTTGGAAAACCATTTTTAGCTCTTCGAACATCTCATATGCTCTGTGTCTCTCAAAACGCTTTTGGAGCCCCGGTTCTAAGCTGTAAAGCATGCCGCACTGAACGAGGGAGTAATCATCAGCACGTGACTGCCAAGCGTTCATAACGTCTTGGTTCTCTAGGATGGGTGCGTCACCTAGCGGGGCTTCTAGGACATAATCTTTCTTGGCAGCTATGAGGATGATCCTTAGGTTCCGGACCGAGTCCGTATAGTTGCTGCCATCATCTTTCAGCTTGGTTTTCTCTAGGAACACGTTGAAGTTGAGGGCAACATTAGCGTGGGCCATTTGATCTACAAGACATAGTGTAAAGATTTTTAGACTAAGTTCATGATAATTAAGTTCATCTAATCAAATTATTCAATGAACTACCACTCAGATAGACATCCCTCTAGTCATCTAAGTGAAACATGATCCGAGTTAACTAGGCCGTGTCCGATCATCACGTGAGACGGACTAGTCAACATCGGTGAACATCTTCATGTTGATCGTATCTTCTGTACGACTCATGCTCGACCGTTCGGTCTTCCGTGTTCCGAGGCCATGTCTGTACATGCTAGGCTCGTCAAGTCAACCTAAGTGTATTGCGTGTGTAAATCTGACTTACACCTGTTGCATTCGAACGTTAGAATCTATCACACCCGATCATCACGTGGTGCTTCAAAACAACGAACCTTCGCAACAGTGCACATTTAGGGGGAACACTTTCTTGAAATTATTACGAGGGATCATCTTATTTAAGCTACCGTCGTTCTAAGCAAATAAGATGTAAAACATGATAAACATCACATGCAATCAAATAGTGACATGATATGGCCAATATCATTTGCTCCTTTTGATCTCCATCTTCGGGGCTGCATGATCATCGTTGTCACCGGCATGACACCATGATCTCCATCATCATGATCTCCATCATCGTGTCTTCTTGAAGTTGTCTCGTCATCTATTACTTCTACTACTATGGCTAACGCTTTAGCAATAAAGTAAAGTAATTACATGACGTTTATGTTGACACGCAGGTCATAAATAAATAAAGACAACTCCTATGGCTCCTACTAGTTGTCATACTCATTGACATGCAAGTCGTGATTCCTATTACAAGAACATGATCAATCTCATACATCACATATATCATTCATCACATCCTTTTGGCCATATCACATCACACGGCACATGCTGCAAAAACAAGTTAGACGCCATCCAATTATTGTTGCAAGTTTTTTTACGTGGCTGCTATAGGTTTCTAGCAAGAACGTTTCTTACCTACGCCAAAACCACAACGTGATATGCCAATTTCTATTTACCCTTCATAAGGACCCTTTTCATCAAATCCGATCCGACTAAAGTGGGAGAGACAGACACCCGCCAGCCACCTTATGCAACTAGTGCATGTCAATCGGTAGAACCAGTCTCACGTAAGCGTACGTGTAAGGTCGGTCCGGGCCGCTTCATCCCACGATGCCGCCGAATCAAGATAAGACTAGTAACAGCAAGCAAATTGACAATATCCATGCCCACAACTGCTTTGTGTTCTACTCGTGCATAGAAACTACGCATAGACCTAGCTCATGATGCCACTGTTGGGGAACGTAGCAGAATTTTAAAATTTTCTACGCATCACCAAGATCAATCTATGGAGTCATCTAGCAACGAGGGAGAGAGGAGTGCATCTACATACCCTTGTAGATCGCACGCGGAAGCGTTCAAGAGAACGGGTTTGATGGAGTCGTACTCGTCGTGATCCAAATCACCGATGACCTAGCGCCGAACGGACGACACCTTCGCGTTCAACACACGTACGGTTGGGAAGAAGTCTCCTCCAACTTGATCCAGCAAGCAGGAAGGAGAGATCGATGGAGATCCAGCAGCACGATGGCGTGGTGGTGGAAACTACGGCGATCTCGGCAGGGCTTCGCCGAGCACTGCGAGAAGGAGAGGTGTCACGGGAGGGAGAGGGAGAGGCCAGGTTCTAGGGTGCCCTCCCTCCCCCACTATATATAGGGTCCCTAGGGGGCGCGCAGGCCCTAGGAGATCCAATCTCCAAGGGGGGGCAGCGGCCAAGGGGGTGGCTTGCCCCCCAAACCAAGTGGGGCGCCCCCCACCCCTAGGGTTTCCATCCCTAGGCGCAGGGAAGGCCCAAGGGGGGAGCACCAGCCCACTAGGGGCTGGTTCCCATCCCACTTCAGCCCATGGGGCCCTCCGGGATAGGTGGCCCCACCTAGTGGACCCCCGGGACCCTTCTGGTGGTCCGGGTACAATACCGATTACCCCTAAAACTTTCCCGATGGCCAAAACTTGACTTCCTATATATAAATCTTCACCTCCGGACCATTCCGAAACTCTTCGTGACGTCCGGGATCTCATCCGGGACTCCGAACAACTTTTGGGGTACCGTATACTAATATCTCAACAACCCTAGCGTCACCGAACCTTAAGTGTGTAGACCCTACGGGTTCGGGAGACACGCAGACATGACAGAGACGACTCTCCGGTCAATAACCAACAGCGGGATCTGGATACCCATGTTGGCTCCCACATGCTCCTCGATGATCTCATTGGATGAACCACGATGTCGAGGATTCAATCAATACGTATACAATTCCCTTTGTTAGTCGGTACGTTACTTGCCCGAGACTCGATTGTCGGTATCCCAATACCTCGTTCAATCTCGTTACCGGCAAGTCACTTTACTCGTACCGTAATGCATGATCCCGTGATCAACCACTTGGTCACATTGATCTCATTATGATGGTGCATTACCGAGTGGGCCCAGAGATACCTCTCCGTCATATGGAGTGACAAATCCCAGTCTCGATTCGTGCCAACCCAACAGACACTTTCCGAGATACCTGCAGTGTACCTTTATAGTCACCCAGTTACATTGTGACGTTTGGCACACCCAAGGCACTCCTACGGTATCCGGTAGTTGCACAATCTCATGGTCTAAGGAAATGATACTTGACATTCGGAAAAGCTATAGCAAACGAACTACACGATCTTTGAGCTATGCTTAGGATTGGGTCTTGTCCATCACATCATTCTCCTAATGATGTGATCCCATTATCAATGACATCCAATGTCCATAGTCAGGAAACCATGACCATCTTTTGATCAACGAGCTAGTCAACTAGAGGCTCACTAGGGACATGTTGTGGTCTATGTAATCACACATGTATTACGATTTCCGGATAACACAATTATAGCATGAACAATAGACAATTATCATGAACAAAGAAATATAATAATAACCATTTTATTATTGCCACTAGGGCATATTTCCTACATTGGGGGCGCTGAATTCGATGAGGGGGGATTAGCTGCTACCCAAAGTGGCAAAGGGGGGTGGGTTAGGATTAGGGTTAGGAGGGGTTTTCATCCGTTTTCAGACCGTTCGATCGCCATCGGATGGTCCTGGAGTGGACAGGGATAGGTAGATGGACTAGGTGGGCTGTGTAGGAGGGTTGGGCTGAGAGGAGAGAAGAGAAAGCGGCCCGGCATGGCTTTTTGGAGTCTGAAAACGTCCGACTTGCTATAATGTCGCTATATGTTTAACGGTTGGGCTATCAAACGAACTCTGAATGCGATGAAACTTGGCAGGCGACCTACTGATAACAAAACAACACCGCATGCCAACTTTCAACCCATTCCGAGAACATTTTCCGGTCACTTATAAAATACTATTTCGGACATGCCGCAGGCGCGTGCAAGTGTGTCTTGGCTCAGAACGGACAACGGATGGAACTGGGGAACCCGGATGAATGCCAGTTTTGAAAACATGATGATGCAATGCATATGATGACATGATAAGATGCAACACGCAAGCGAATGACAAGTGAACAACAACGAATAACTGGAAGACACCTGTTGCGTCGGTCTCGGGGCATTACACACACTCATTGCTAGTTGTCGGTGCTCATACTTTTTCATTGTATCATCCATGATAGTTTATATTCCTTTTTATGCTTTCTTCTTGTGTGTTTAATAAACCTTGAGAAAAACAAAAAAATAGTTGTAGCTTTTAATTAGTTTACTTTCTATGCTTGTAGTAGTAATTAAAACAAAAACCCAAAAAGATTTCTCGTTCTTCTTTTGCTTGTTGGGAGCTTTCCCGTGTAAATAGTTTTATTTCTTTTCTTGTTCTTTGGGGGTCGAGAGGAGAAGACCATAATTAAAATGTTAAAGTGGCTCTTATATGCATTATCGTTGATCTGACAAAGAGCCCATATTACCTTGTCTTCTCTCTTGAATTGAATGCTTGCAGATTCCAGCTTAGTCCAATGCACGTGGACTATTATTATTATCCACATTATTCGGTCGTGCAAGTGAAAGGCAATAATGATGATTATATGATGAACTTATTGAGATGAGAAAAGCTGGTATGAACTCGATCTCTCTTGTTTTTGTAAATATGATTAGTCCATCGTTCTTGATTCAGCCTATTATGAAGAAACATGTTTGCAATGATAATTAGAGATTATAGTTGTGTATGCCATGCTTAGTTAGCTAGGATCTTATAATGGTTTACTTTGCGTGCCAACATGCTATTAAAATTGTTGTGGTGTGGTATGATAGGGTGGTATCCTCTTTTGAACGATTCAAGTGGCTTGACTTGGCACGTGTTCATACATGTAGTTGAAATGAAATCAACATAGCCTCTATGATATTTATGTTCATGGTGCATTATATCCTACTCATGCTTGCATTCGGTGTTGATTAATTTTAATGCATGTTCATGACTGTTGTCGCTCTCTAGTTGGTCGCTTCCCAGTCTTTTTCTAGCCTTCACCTATACTAAGCGGGAATACTGCTTATGCATCCAATCCCATAAACCCCAAAGTTATTCCATATGAGACCACCATACCTACCTATATACGGTATCTACCTGCCGTTCTAAGTAAATTTGTATGTGCCAAACTCTAAACCTTCAAATAAACATTCTATTTTGTATGCTCGAATAGCTCATGTATCAACTAGGGTTGTCCGTATCTTCCATGTTAGGCGGGTTATTCTCAAGAGTGGACTCCGCTCCTCACTCACGAGAAAATGCCTGGTCACCAGGATGCCCAGTCCCATGCTTTATGCAAATTGAGGGAGTCCTGGATTAGAGGGTCTCCGGACAGCCAGACTATATCCTTTGGCCGGACTGTTGGACTATGAAGATACGAGATTGAAGACTTCGCCCTGTGTCCGGATGGGATTATACTTAGCGTGAAAGGCAAGCTAGGTGATGGTGTCTTGGACTAGGGGGTACTCACCACGTCATCTCCCGATCTGTTAGATTGGGCCGAGGACCCCCATGGCCGTATACTCATGGGCCAGTCCGGACAGCTGCCGCATATAAGGAAGATTCCACAAGACATGGTGATCAAGACAAGGACTCCTCCCCCACCGGCGTATTCGGCTAGGACTCTTGTTGTCCTAGGCCTCTGGTGCATTATATAAACCGAGGCCGGGCTAGTCGATAGAGATATACAACAATCATACCATAGGCTAGCTTCTAGGGTTTTAGCCTCTATGACCTCGTGGTAGATCAACTCTTGTAATACTCATATCATCAATATAAATCAAGCAGGACGTAGGGTTTTACCTCCATCAAGAGGGCCCGAACCTGGGTAAAACATCGTGTCTCCTGCCTCCTATTACCATCCGCCATAGACGCACAGTTCGGGACCCGCTACCCGAGATCCGCCAGTTTTGACACTGACATAGGTGCTTTTATTGAGAGTTCCACTGTGTGATCGGAAAAAAGGCCGATGGCTCGCCTGCAGATCAACTGCGACTTCGGCATCTTCGTCAACAGCTCGACTGGTCACCTTGGTTCGACCAAGAACCGCGCCCCGTGTTTGGATCACCATGTTCGGACGAGGGCCTTCATCAAACATCAACTCAGGTCTCTATCAAGATCAAGGAGGAATCATCCATGGAGCTCGAGGGCTCAACGTCAACATTGTCCTCGGGCGGCCGTGCTGTTTTTATGGACAGCGAACTTGTATTCGCTGTCACCGCCTCCTCGAGCGTCGGTTTGACGATCGCTTCGGTGGAATAGTGTGGAATTACAACTATAACAGCCATGCAAAATTTTGTCGAGTTCCGATGGAGGAATTTCCGACAATCTACGATATACCGGAGGCCTGTCAAATCTGGACGGGAATCTGGACGAGTTTAGGGCGTGGTCTCCAGAGCCCAGCTTGGAGGTCCTTTGGAAGATCCAACCGTTCATCTACTGCGGAATTCCCATATCTACCGCCCCTCCAAATTTCAGCTCGATCCGACGGTTCACACTCCGGGAACCTTCCGATGAGTGGTTCAATTTTTGGATCCGTTTTCTGCGCGAATACAGATCCGACCCGAATTCATGTTTCTTTATGAACGTGATATTGGACAATCTTTTTAGAGGAATTCTCTTCTAGGGTATTGTGCATTGTTTTTAAACACGTGCCCGTAAATTTTTAAGCCTCCCCTGAGGTCATCCTCATCATCATGTTGGTGTCAAACCAGTCCGGCAATATTGCTCCAAGGCTGCCGACCTGCGCTAGACACGTCGTCACTTTGTTGAGCCGAGTTCAACTTCTTCGGATCATCATCTCGGCAAGCCAAACAAGAGTCCGACATCGCGATTGATAAATCATCACCAACATCGCCGCCCCATGGATTACACAGAGCGGGCATACCGGCATCGCCGCACGGTCACTTCATCAAGCCGGCATCGACCACGTCACGACCTGCATTGGCAGGGCCGCACTATTGCTTCTTCAAGTTGGTGTCCATCATGCCGACCTACTTCGACTCATCGGCTGACATCGAGGCTTCGACATCTCGGCTGGACCGGGGGCTTCGCCATCTCTTCATCAACCTACTTCGGAGACTTCGGCGTCACTAGCCGACCAGCTCCGTCATGTTAGCTGGACCGAGGGCTTTGCCTCGGCGAGCCAACCTTTGCCAGCATCTCCATACCACCGCTTTATCGCCCATCAGGCAATGGGTGTGCGGATCGAGTCCCAATTTTCGGAATCACCTCTCTTTGGATTGCTACAACAAATAAACCAGGTGCTATTAATCCTAGTATTTTTTGCTTGTTCGGGTTCATTCTTCCCAAGGAATTATTACTGTGGTTTGTTCCATCATCTGTACACAGGTCTATCGAATGATGGCCGCACTAATGACGGTCGGGTGGTGGTCCGGTCAGTTTCCGTACATAGTCCGGCGAACTCCGCATCCGGAACTCGGACCGACCTGTGAATTCAGGCTTTGCCACACCTTTACCGCATCACGCCGACGCCCTGCATCGACATTGACTTCGGCGCCAGGCCATATTTCTTTTATTACTCACTTTGCATCAGTTATTTATTATGCAATGACTTTTTTTAATTTAATTATTATTATTACTATTATCTCCGGTTTGCACTATTTTTTGTGCACAGAAAAATGATCCGGGTTGGGCAGTATCATCAACTCGGCGTACTGACATACCACGTCACCTCGGCTAGACAAGGGGCTCATTACCCCATGCCGGGGACTTCGGCATCACTCTGCCGGCCTGCATTGATCGTGCTGTGTCACCACTTCGGGGTGCCGAGCTCTTCGCTCCGCCACCTTGGGACCGGCTTGGAGGATGGAGCCTTGTCCCGCATCAAGCTCGGGCGGCGTCATCAATACCGAACACATTAACCAGCTAAGTTGCCTTCATGCTCAAAGTTTTAAATTTTTAACTTGTGTTCAGTTTGACCAAGCATTATACCTTTTTGAAAAAAATTGCTTGTAGAGAATCTCCTTGTCAAAACTTTGTTTGTGACACACAAATTCAAATACCCCGTTTACTTGGGGGCTCCCTTGATGGAGCTTTTCCTCCCGCATATGATTATACTTGTACGGCTTCGTTCCTTGTTCATGTATTACGCCACTATATGCACCATATTGACTTAAGCGATTTGCAAGATGGGTTGCCTGGCTCCTATGCTTACCCCTACGTTCCTGATTGTTCAGCTAGGGAGTAAAGGGAGCACCTCTGCGATTGTCACGACCGGGTCCTCCGAGCTCTGACCTCAGACTAGGTGAAGCCAAAAGCTAGCGCTCTTATTGTTTTCAATCATGGTCGGCACACAACGGAACTCATGAGTACAAAAAATCTATTGCACAAGTCTCATAGTAATAATGAGCACCGAAGAAAGGTATCGGTGGGGGTACTATTTTCTTCGAAGATGCTTCTTACACTTCGTCTGTAATATAGCATAAGTTCCCTGAGCGCGCTTTGTCTGTTACAACCTTATGGCCGGTTCCCTGGTTATCGGAAACACTGTCGATATTCTCGATAGGTGGAGTACATAACACTTTTCGTTCCTTGACCGAAGAGGGAGAAGCCGACGGTCGGTTAAGACGCGTTTAAAGTTCGGGTGAACAAAGATATGATATTAGTACTTCGGTACATACAATTATTATACATAAAATTCTTTTACCCAAGTTACTTGGGGGCTCTTAAATTTATATGAGCCGTTTTTATAATAAGTGTTCTTCTTCTTAGTCGTTGCAAAGTTTTTATTACTATTATTATTTATCACTCCTTTTTTCGACACGAGCATGTGGTCACTAGCCGGGGAGCCTAATTTCTCTCTCAAAGCCGCTAGAGTTTAGTTTGCTAAACTGGCCTAATGAGAAGTACTCTGCCCTCGGGATAGGAGGTTGAAGCCGTAGGCTGACCCGCTTGAAGTCTTGAGATAGGATGTGTCATGTTAAAGCACGACAGAAGCACTTTTTTTCTAAGGCCAATTTTCGGATTGGCACCAAACACTTGATCTTGTTCGGACGTCAAGTTTTTACTGACGTTTTTTGGTTTTCCAAGCTTTTGGCACTTTTAAACTATTTGTGTGTTTTCAGCACAAGTCTCACAGTGCAATGCCGGACACCTTTATAGATTCGGCAAAAACATTCTCGGATCTCACTATATATGCATTGGTTTCGAATTGTGTCTTCGGTTCCTAGTTGGGTTGCCCGGCTCCTGCACTTGCCTCCTACGTTCCACTTTTTCGGCTAGGTGTGCAAAGGGAGAACCATTGCGATTGTGCTTCCAGCTCACATGGTTAAGCACCTCAGTGAAGAAAGCCGAAAACTGACTGTCACAATAAGCGTAAACTGGTCAGCGATCCGATGACGGTGTTAAATGACGGGCCATTCATAACAATGGCCGAAGTGTTTACAGCTTGACCTCGATTGTCGCCGAACACTACCGGGGGCTATTAACTGGCCTCCCAAACCAAATCCTCGATATTTTTCTCTTACATTAGAGCTGAGGTTTCATGATCATGCTTAGCATGACAACCCAAAGAAAGGAACCGGTAGCGGGACTATTTTCTTTGGAAGACATTTCTTATGTTAAACAGTAATATAACATATCTCTCTGCATACCTTTGTTTATAAAACCGTATGGCCAGATTGCCTTGTTTGTCGTAAATCTTTGCCATCATAAAGGCTTTATAAAGTAGGACAAACACTCCTCGGCTACTGGCAGACGAGGTGGAAGCCGATGGTCGGTCAACAAAGTTTTGTACAATGCGGATCCGAGCATTAATGACGTAATGTACTTGAATACATAGAGTCATTATACATAATTTGTGATTTTACTATGGATATCGATCCTTAATTCGGCCACCCATGCCCGCATTAAGGCTCGAGGGCTACTGGGCTTCGGGCTTATTATTTACAAATATTAAAAGGGGCACATCGATCCCCTGATCTGGTGTTGCCACCCGACTAGTGTCTCGCCTGTTCAATGCAAAAAATTTTAAGTGCAATAAGGTTTCGGAGGAGATTTTGATCCTCAGGTTGGTCGGCCGCACCCAACCTGAGTCCCGAGGACTAAGCACGCCACTTTTTGTGTCTCGAAGTATTCTGCCGAGCTAGGACTTGATCCTCAGGACGATTTTGCAAATCAACCTGAGTCTCAGCGGCTATTGGGATCAGCGGTCTTACGTCATCCTTCAGGTGCATCTCGGGTTTTAGACCGATACACACCTTGATGGCTACTGGCTATATATCTCGGCAAAGAATAAATTGCACCAATAAAAAATATATTGATAAAAAAATTGGCCCACAGTCGGGGTGGTGCACCACCTCGGAAGCAGTCCGGCATAAAGCTTGGGCGCTAGCAGCTGGCTCCATAGAGGGCATTTCCGGCATTAAGCTCGGCTAAACTCCTTCAACTTTTTTGGACCAAGATGATCTATGACATCTTGGATATACTCCGGCGTTGGAGTTTGGACACAGTCCGGTGTTGGAGCTCGGATACATTTCGGCGTTGGAGCTCGGAAGCAGTCCGGCATTGGTGCTCGGTTGCAAAAGATACCTCGAATGCTGTCCGGCGTTAGAGCTCGGACGCAAGAGGACACTGCCTCCCGAGAACAACTTCAAACCCGAGGTGTGGCATAAAAATAACAGGGCATTTATAAAGGCCGGAAACTTAAAGGGGCTCCTCGGATACCCGACATGTAAACTCGTCGAATGCATTTCGGCGATCCTCAAGATCGAATATGAGAAGATTTGTTGAACCAGTTTTCAAGACCGACGACCGAAGATGAAGAATAGTTTGGAAGAATCGAGGAGCGTCCCTAAACTTGAAGACCGGTTCAGGGGGCTACTGACGGTGTCCTAGACTAGGGGGTACTCACCACGTCATCTCCTGATCTGTTAGATTGGGCCGAGGACCCCCATGGCCGTATACTCATGGGCCAGTCCGGACAGCTGCCGCATACAAGGAAGATTCCACAAGACTTGGTGATGAAGACAAGGACTCCACCCCCACCAGCATATTCGGCTAGGACTCTTGTTATCCTAGGCCTCTGGTGCATTATATAAACCGAGGCCAGGCTAGTCGATAGAGATATACAACAATCATACCATAGGCTACCTTCTAGGGTTTTAGCCTCTACGATCTCATGGTAGATCAACACTTGTAATACCCATATCACCAATATCAATCAAGCAGGACGTAGGGTTTTACCTCCATCAAGAGGGCCTGAATCTGGGTAAAACATCGTGTCCCCTACCTCCTGTTACCATCCGCCCTAGACGCACAGTTCGGGACCCCCTCCCGAGATCCGCCGGTTTTGACACCGACACTAGGCAATACGGATATGTATATCTCCTCCTTTATAACCGACCTTGTGTAACCCTAGCCCCCTCCGGTGTCTATATAAACCGGAGGGTTTAGTCCGTAGGCGACATACAATCATACCATAGGCTAGCTTCTAGGGTTTAGCCTCTTTGATGTTGTCGTGGGTTTGTCACGGCAGATGTCCTTGTGAAAGGACTTAGTCGTGGAGCCATCGCAACGGGTTAGCTTAAAGGGGTTAAACCGGACAAGGGGACATGGGAAGTTTATACTAGTTCGGCCCCTTCGATGAAGGTAAAAGCCTACGTCTAGTTGTGATTGGTATTGCTTGGGTTTCGAAGGCCAGGGAGAGAATCCGCTTTGTTTAGCTCTCGAGTTGTTGTCTCCTCCCTGAACCGCTGCCGGGTCGTCCCCTTATATACATGGGTGGCGCCCGTCGGTTTATAGAGTCCCGAAGCCGGATCATAAATGTTTGCGGTTTGGCCTCTACACTTCCTATCTTACAAAGCAAGTTACATGATTTAGCCAGTTTATATCTACAGGCCTTAACTCACTTCTGGGCTTTGGGCCTTCCTAAAGCGCCATCATCTTCACATCTTCATGGGCTTCTAATCTTCATAAAGTTAATCCGGATACTCCTGGCCGGTTTACGTCCAGTAGTAATATCCCCAACATTAGGCCCCAGATTGATTTGAACAGGTTTCATGTCAATCCTTACTAAAAACTTTGTCTTCCACATCTTCTCATACTTTGGTAAACCACCGTGACGTCATCTTCTCAGATCGTGGTAAACGGCTGTGACGTCATCTGTAAAACTGCGTATAACACATCCTCATTAATGGACCTCCGCTAATCGAGGCAACATCTCCGCCTCACTTCTATGTTTTAGCTCCTCGATTTTCGTGCCTGACACCTATCCCTTGCCTTTTCGCGTCGTCTTCCTTGCGCTGCTCAACCTCCAGAGCTCCGCCGCCACCGTCAACTGTCGCCTCTGCTCCGACTCCGGCCGCTGCATCACCCTGAACGTACCAGAATACTGCGGCATCTCTCCGCCGTTCCTGTGATACTGGTAACCCTTTTTCTTCCACCTAAGATCTTGTTTTTAGGGTTTCACTGCTTGTCGGAGTTCATCGAAAAACTCAGTGTTGTTCTTCTCTTTTCTTCTCTGTAGCATCCCAGGCTAGGTTGGACCTATTATCCTTGCGAGACCGTAGCCGTAATCATATTCTCCTTATTAGACTCTCTCTTTATATCAAGACCAACTTATCTGAATCTGCTAAACTATTTAAATACCTAAAGCTTGAACCTGAATATTTTCCAGTTTCTGTCATACCTTATATCCAAAAATTTCATATAACTCTGTGAAACTTGTTTCCCCTTACTTAAGTATTTTTAGATCTGTACTCCTCACACCAATATAGGCAGTTTAACTTTGCAAGAATGACAATCCGGTATACACCATTAGTCCCCTTGTTGAACCGCCAACGTACTTCCCCTTATAACCTGTATTTAATAAATTCTTGTATGGAATTTCCAACTCCGGTTTAACGATATGTTTATAACATTGATATAACCTTGTCCTTCATTATTATATCAGCCTCCGGTTTACAAAATCTTATGTACCAGTATATGTTGATATCATTACATCTTGTGTGTCATCTTGAATGATCTGTAAACCGGCATTTCTTCCACAGCCTTTTTGCTCCATAATGGCCAGGAAATTTACCGCTTGCAACTGGGCTCATTCCCGGGTCACCGAGGAACAATTGAACGATATGGTTAGCATTGGTACCTTGCCTAAGAAGACTGAGATTAAATGGCGAGTTCCAGGAGCAGAAAATCCTCTGACCCCGAGGCAGGGTGAGGCGGTGGTCTTTGTCGACCACATAGGTCATGGCTTCAAACCGCCAGGGTCAAAGTTTTACCGAGATGTGCTTGCCAATTTCCAACTCCATCCTCAAGACATCGGGCCCAACTCAGTATCCAATCTATGCAACTTCCAGGTCTTCTGTGAAGTGTACTTACAGGAAGAACCATCCGCGAAGCTGTTCCGCGACTTCTTTGACCTAAACCGGCGCACAGAATTTGTAAATGGCCCCAACACTGAACTTGGTGGTGTCTCAATTCAGAAGTGGAAAGAAGTTGAATATGGATACCGGGTCCCCTTTGGTGGGATTCACGTCTTCATCGGCAAGATTGGTGGACCGGCCCCTAAGCCGGACATCTACACCGACATCATCGAAACGGCTCAGCGTACAAGTTCTTCGCCGGTTCAGCCTGTGATGAAGCACGTCTTCGTACGTGCTATCCATGGAGCAGAATACGAGGACGGACCGGCGTCCGATGGAGAAACCATTGTTTATTTCGACGAAGAGTCTTCCGGACAGACCGAGTCGCTCTATCAGTTGCAGGATGGCCGGATTGGCGGGGGATCCGAGGGCAACAGTATTCCGGATTCCCCTGATCTGCCAAACCGGGCTGCTATCTTCATGGCCGGCACATAGTCGGCGCCTCATTCATCAGCTTCCGCAGCAATACTATCCAGTTCAACAACGGCTACGCCAGCGGGGGCAGGAAGCTCTGTGCCGCCTCCGGCTCAGGTCCTGTCTGATTTGTTCGATGCTTTGGCGACGTTGATGGCCGTAGAGGTGGATACAGCAGCCCGGGAGCAACACAACGCGGAGATTGCAAAGGTAAAGGATCAGATAGCACAAGCTAAAGCGGACCTAGCGGCGGAGAACGCTAGGATGGATACAAAGCGGGCTGAGTTGGAGGCTCAGGCCTATCGGATTAGGCTGGATCAGAACGCTTCTGAAGAAGTCATGAGAAGAAGGTATCGATCGCATCTCCCATCGGGTTATGTGCCATGAAATCTTTTCAATAGGCCAGGAGCAGGAACCAGTAACCAGCCAATACTGAACCGGACGGAGGCACCAGGAAAAGGAGCACCGGTTCAACCGCGCACGATGGAACCACCTCATCAGAACAACGTTATGCTACAGTATGTACCAACACCTCCCGGGCATTATTCCAACCTGTTGGACAACATTGTGGCCGTCGCTTCACGCTTGGCAGCCCTCCCAACTGACGGCGAATCACCAGTGGCTATTGAGGCACGTCGGGCCAGAGATCTCCTTCAAACGGCGCTAAATCAGCAGCAGGCATATTCACACAGTCGTGAGAGGATTCATTCCACTCCTCGTCCAAGCCGAAGCTACAGCAGGCACGTTGAGGATGAACCGGCCGTATCGAGCAGTGCACGTCGCCGTAATTCTCCACGAGGACACAACCCGGCAGGAGGAGGAGCTAATGCACAGGATGTAGTGGATCATGGTCGCGCACGTCGGGAGGCTGAGTTGGTAGCTCAACACGGAGCTCCTCAACCTACTCCGGTTCAGCCCGCCACTTTAGTCGAACCAGGGATGGTATTCAGTTCCTTAAGGGTGCCATGCCTCACCCCCGCTTTGCGTAATGTGAGACTGCCCAAGGATTTCAAAGGACCTCGTAAGGTGCCCAATTACACCGCTGATTTGCAACCAGAGGCGTGGGTTGAAAGTTAAGAGATGGCAATGGAGATGCTAGATGTGGATGAAGCGGTATGTGCTAAATACTTCACCATGATGTTGGAGGGAACAACTCGTACTTGGTTAAAGAGCTTACCAACTAACTCTGCCGGATCATGGGCTGAGTTGAAGCACCAGTTTATCTAGAACTTCAAAGACACTTGTAAGCAGCCCATGTCAATTGTAGATCTGGCCGCTTGTGTCCAAGAGGAGGGGGAGTCCACAACCTATTGGGTAAAGCGGGTCTCAGCAATTTTGCATTCATCATATCGTATCAATGCAGATACCGCAGTGCTAACATTGGAGGGCAATTGCCATTTTTTACCGCTCAAGCAGAAGTGGGGAAGGCTCAAACAACACTGCAATGATATGTCAACGCTTATGGCCGCTTTGGTTAAGTACGCCGATTCAGATACTACCAAGGACCCCAACTCAGAGGAGGACAAACCGGGGAAAGGGAAGAAGAACGGATCAGCCAAAGGGCAGCAGCATAATCCGGCAGGCCATGGCAACAATGGTAAGCGCAAGGCTGACAATAGTTTGGACTTTGTGGCTAACACCAACACTCAGGAGAATGGCCAGCACCGTAAAGGTAAGCAGCCCTAAAGAGGCGGCGGTTCAGGTCCTAATTTGGAGCGCCTGTTAAATCAACCATTTCCGAAGCACGGGTCCAAAGAGAAGCCATCATCACATCTTTGGAAGGATTGCTATATCATGCGAGATTTCAAGAACTCCAATATGTTCCAGTATGATAATGGCCCGCCCGGCGGTTCAGGAGGTGGTTTCCATGGGCCGGGTTACGGAGGTGGCGGTTCCGATTTAGGGTTTCAAGGCAACCAAACTGGAGACATCAATCAAGGGCACCAAGGCAACCAGGGAGGTTACAACCATCAGGGGAACCACCAGCAGCAGTAGCAGTCGGGTTTCCAGAGCAATCCCAAGCAGTTAAACAGCGGGCAATATCATGTCTTCACTACTAGTTTGTGTAAGCGTGATCAGAAGCTTCACATGAGGGCAGTAAACTCTGTTGAACGGGTAGTACCTTAGTATTTGCGCTGGTCTGAGCAACCCATTTTGTGGAGTAGAGAGGATCACCCGCCCCGGGTTGACAATCCAGGTCACTTGGCCCTGGTGGTGGCCCCTCAAGTTGGGGGGTACAAGTTCACCAAAGTGCTCATGGATGGGGGAAGTAGTATCAATATCTTATATTATGATACATTCCGCCGTATGGGGTTGACATATAAGAATCTTAAACCGTCAAATACTGTTTTTCATGGAGTGGTGCCTGGTAAATCTGCATATCCAGTGGGCAAGATAGCCTTAGAGGTGGCTTCTGGAGATGTCTATGATTCGAGGTCAGAAACATTGACTTTTGAGGTGGTAAAAATCAAAAGCCCGTATCACGCCCTGTTTGGGCAGCCGACTTATGCTAAGTTCATGGAGAGGCCGTGTTATGTTTATCTACAGCTTAAAATGCCAGGTCATAAGGGGACTATCACAGTACATGGAAGCAGAAATATCGCTTTGGAGTGTGAGGAAGGTGATGCGGCTTATGCTGAGTCAGTTTGTGCCACGGAGGAGTTGAAATTCTATAAGGAGCAAGTTGATCCGACAGATATGACCTCTTTGAAAAAGCCAACTACGGAACATGATCCGGCGTTGAAGTTCAAACCGGCTACAGACACTAAGATGATTGATTTTGTTCCTGGCGACTCATCCAAGCAATTCAGCATGAGCGCTAACCTGGATCCCAAATAGGAAAGCGTGCTCATCGAGTTCATCCGTCAGAACTGGGACATCTTTGCATGGAAACCTTCTGACATGCCAGGTGTACCGAGGGAACTCACTGAGCACACACTTAACATTGATCCTAAGTTTAAACTAGTCCGACAGTTTCTCCGCCACTTCAATGAAGAAAGGCGTAAGGCTATCGGTGAAGAGGTAGCTCGGTTGTTGGCTGCAGGGTTTATCATGGAGGTCTTTCATCCAGAATGGTTGGCTAATCCGGTGTTGGTTCTTAAGAAAAACGACACTTGGCATATGTGTGTGGATTACACAGATTTAAACAAGGCTTGCCCTGCAGACCCCTTTGCTCTCCCTCGCATTGATCAGATAATTGATGCTACGGCAGGTTGTGACCGTTTGTGTTTTCTGGATGCTTATTCTGGTTATCATCAGATCAAAATGGCGGTTAAGGACCAGGAGAAGATAGCTTTCATAACTCCCTTTGGAGCCTTCTGCTATGTCTCCATGCCCTTTGGACTCAAGAGTGCCCAGGCAACTTATCAGCGCTGTGTTGAGAAGTGCCTTCATAAGCAGATTGGGCGCAATGTTCATGCATATGTGGATGATATTGTGATAAAGTACAGAAAGGAGGAAACATTGATAGATGATTTGAGAGAAACCTTTGACAACCTCTGGGTTTACAAGATGATGCTCAATCTGGAGAAGTGTGTCTTTGGTGTCCCGGCAGGCAAGCTCTTGGGTTTTTTGGCGTCAAACGGAGGCATTGAGGCTAATCCAGAAAACATTTTAGCGATCACATCTTTGGCTAAACCAGCGTGCATTAATGATGTTCAACGTCTGGCCGGTCAGATTATAGCTTTGAGCTATTTTATCCGTCGTCTCGGGGAGAAGGCCATCCCTTTATATCAGATGCTCAAGAAAACAGATAACTTTGTCTGGAGCGAGGCAGCTGATAAAGCGTTCGAGGATCTGAAGAGGCAATTAGCTGAACCGCCCGTGCTTGCAGCACCGATCGATAAGGAGCCGTTATTGCTATATGTGGCTGCTAATGCCCGAGCTGTTAGCGTGGCTATTGTGGTGGAGCGCAAGGAGGTTGGTATGGAATATCCGGTTCAACGGCCGGTTTATTATATCACTGAGGTGCTCATTGAGTCAAAGCAGAGGTATCCACATTGGCAGAAGCTGGTATATGGAGAGTTTATGGCATGCCGGAAGCTTGAACACTATTTTCAGGGCCATCCCATCACAGTGGTCAGTTCAGCCCCTCTGGGAGATATCATTCAAAACAGAGAAGCAACTGGCCGGATTGCCAAGTGGGCTATCGAGCTTGGACCTCACGGGCTGAAATATATACCCCGCACAGCAATCAAATCCCAGGCACTCGTGGACTTCATCAATGATTGGACGGACTTACAGGCACCAGAAGAGAAACCACATAATATGTATTGGACTATTCATTTTGATGGATCCAGGCAGTTGGAGGGCTCGGGGGCTGGAGTCATACTAACTTCCCCACGAGGTGACAAGTTTTGTTATGTCTTCCGTTTAATGTACCCTTGTACTAACAATGCAGCTGAATATGAGGCTTTGCTCCACGGTCTTCGGACGGCTAAGGAGATGAACTTAAGCCGGGTTAAGTGCTTTGGTGATTCAGATCTGGTGGCTCAACAGGTGTCTGGCACTTGGGATTCTAAAGACCAACTCATGGCTGCATATCGGCGAGAGGTGGATACAGTGGCTGGTCATATCAGGTGGACCATATAGACCGGCGAAAGAATGAAGCGGCAGATGCTTTAAGTCATCTTTGTTCTCAGCGTAAACCGGTTCCACCAAATGTCTTTCTTGACGTATTGCATAATCCGCCAGTCAAGGTACCAATAGAAGAAGAGTTGGCTATTCCTGATCCGGAGGCTCTATTAGTGTCAGCTTTGCACGTCATACCGGATTGGACAATCCCATATATGGCTTACATGAACCAGGGCGAGTTACCAGACGATGAAACATTGGCTCGACAGATAATCCGGCATTCCAAGTCCATGACCATACTTAACAGGGAGTTACATCGTTACAACGTTTCAGGAGCAATTCAGCGTTGTGTTTCTCCTCAAGAGGGTTGTGAGATTTTGCGAGAAATCCATGAAGGGGATTGCGGTCATCATGCTGGTTCAAAGTCTTTGGTTTCTAAGGCTTTTCACCATGGTTTTTTCTGGTTAACAGCACATGCCGATGTGGAGGATTTGGTCAAAAAATGTGACGGCTATCAAAAATTCGCACGTCGTGCTCACGTTCCGGCTCAGGAGTTGAGGATGATTCCAATAACTTGGCCGTTTGTGACTTGGGGGCTTGATATGGTTGGACCCTTCAAGCGATCCAAGGACAAAAAAACCCACCTATTAGTAGCAGTTGATAATTTACCAAATGGGTGGAGGCAGAACCAGTCAGTAAGTGTGATGCGGCCACGGCGGTTAAATTCATCAAAAAGGTGACATTCCGGTTTGGCTTTACACACAGTATTATAACTGATAATGGGACTAATCTGTCAAAAGGGGAGATGGAGGAATTTTGCCAACGTGAGCACATCCGGCTCGATATAGCATCAGTGGCTCACCCCCAGTCTAATGGTCAAGCGGAGAGGGCAAATCAAGAAATTTTATGAGGTATTAAACCCAGTCTTATGGTTCCTTTGAAGCGGACACCGGGTTGTTGGGTTGAGGAGATGCCTTCTGTGTTATGGAGCATCAACACCACACCCAATAGTCTATGGGTTACACACCTTTCTTCATGGTTTATGGAGCGGAGGCAGTTCTTCCTAGTGACATCCATCACGACTCGCCCCGTGTGACAGCCTACGTTGAAGCTGATAATGAGAACGTACGTCAAGATTCCCTAGACCTGTTGGATGAAGAGCGTGATCTTGCATCAGCACGTTCGGCAATTTATCAACAAGATCTCCGACATTATCACAGCCGCCGGGTTAAGACCAGAACCTTTCAAGAAGGCGATTTGGTGCTACGGCTCATCCAGGATCAGACTGATATGCACAAGTTATCCCCACCTTGGGAAGGACCCTTTCTGGTCAGCAAGAATCTGCACAACGGGTCATACTACCTCATTGATGTTCGAGAGCACAAAGACTCACGTCAATCGGAGGAGGAGATCAAGCGGCCATGGATCATAGCTCTTCTTCGGCCTTACTATACTTGAGCCATCGGCTTTTTCATATGTACATATTTATGAAAATGTATATATTATATAATAAACTGGAGCCTCAAATAAAGCGGGGTCTCTGTTCTTTTTACATCATGTGTGTGCTTACAAGAGTTCCTGCTAACAAAGCAAAATTTTGTTAAACCGGCCTTTGCAGCCGCACAAAGTCACTAGGGGGCTTGGTCATATCTGAACCATAGCTACACCTTTTGATTGGTTTAAAAACCGGAAAGGAAGTTCACTAGGGGGCTTGGTCGTTATCACACCATAGCTACACCTCTTGATGGGCTTTAAAGCCACAAAGGAGATCATGTGGAGCCAAAGAGAGTGTTGCACAAAGCACAAACTCAAACATGGGCGCACACTAAGCATAGCTCACAAAGTTACTAGGGGGCTCTTTGTGCAACGCAACAAAGAGTTTGAAAGGACCCTTGTAATTGGCTATCAAGCCACGGCTTGGAAGCCTGGTGTATTCACCTAAAACCCGGGTTAACCTGCCTTCACCAAGTAAGCCACTCCTATCCAGGTAATCCTGGTATGACCCGCCGAACTTTTGACAAGCCAATCTTCTATAGACCCTGAACTTGTCAAAGTTAAAACGACGATTGGTTAATTGGAGGCCCATCTTAAAAGGCTTTGTTAAATGGTTTAACTCAGAGGCCTGGCAGCTCATGAAAAGCCTCGATTTGGAGCCTGGCAGCTCGTAAAAAGCCTCGAATATTTCTTTTTGAATTTTGTTTGTTTAAATCTTTTTCCTTTATTGCGGTTCATCCTATGTTCTGATAAATCGGTGTCCTTGACCCGACTTGGTTTTCAACTACAGGTTGTTCACCCATGATCAGTTACAAACCGGCATTTTTGTTGCTCCGGTCTGGTTTGACTAAATCGCCAGTACTATAAAGAAAACCCGGTGGTTATTATATCCCGGTACGGTTTATTATCATAATCCGGCACAATGAGGACAGGGGTTATCAACGTTCCGGATTGGTATTGACACCTTTGCTGTATACGCCGTTGGTCAACCAATGAGGTATGTTGCACATATTTTTTTTATACAAACACTTCGATTATTCATCTACGTATTCTATACTTGTTGGGCATCATGACCCATCCAGCGGTAAATCGCTGGATACTTTTAAGTACTTGTACCCAGGAACACAACTCATCATGGGCTATGCGTAAAATATCCCAAAAGGTGGAACAAGTTGTCACAAGGTATTACAAAACATGCTCGATAGCATGACAGGTAAAGGAGTTTTTGGCTATCTTATTACAAGAAGTTTTCAAAGCAGCTCCAATTGCATAATTGTTTTTAAAGTATCGACTCACAATAGCCAGTAAACCAGCGACCGGTTTAAGACGCTTCGTCTGGACGGCTTGATGGTTGAGGGTTAGTTGGTGTGGGTACTTCTTCATCCCTCCCCAGACGCTGGAAATCAACCGTCGACCAATCGATTCCAATTAAAGCTTGAAATACTGCCTCTTCATGGATAAGACCGGATGGGTTAATATCAGGAGCATAAGTATGCTTACGAATCAGAGGCACAAGTTCTTCAACTTCATGGATTTTGGCAGGCCGTCTTTTCCCTTCAGCCAGCTTGTTGGCTATTGGTCGCATCTCTTTGGTTAGCCGCCGGAGGTCGTCATTGTCGAAGTTTGAACCGTCCTCCTTCACGCTTGGGTATCCTTTAATGATATCCTCCGCTTCAAGGTCTGGAATCCAGGCCTTGGCTCGAATAAGGGCGGTTAAAGCTCCTGCTCTTGCAGCTGCCTTCTTTAGTTCGACAATTCGGGTTGGTAACATGGCAAGCTTCTCAAGTGTTTCCTTTATCAGATTTGGCGCCGGTTTGTTGTAAGCCGCCGTGCAAATAGCCCGCTGAGACCCAGAGTACAACTGTTCAATCAAAGTATACGCCGCTTTGAGCTTCATCCGCATGTCTGTACCAAGATGAGCAATCCCAGTGCCTGCCAAGGGTTTATGTCAAAATTCTGGTCAATGATAAGGTTCATTGAATTGTGCAAAACACATAAGGAGATATTTACCAAAGATAGTAGAAGTCATAGCGTTGATCTGCCGCTTCAAGCCAGCTAGTTCATCTACAATTGGTTTCAGGGCTGCCTCGACGTCTTCAGCTCTTTTGGTTAAACCAGATTTTTCGGTTTCCCAGTCAGCACGATCTTTGTTGAAAGATTCTTTCAGTTTTTCCATTACGACTAGGGCTTGGGTCAGCTCCTCTTTGGCCTTTGCAGCTTCTGCTTGTTGTGACTTCACATTCTCTTGCAAGTCAGAGTTTTGGGCATCTCTATTCCTCAGTTCAGCATGCAACATTGAAGGTATATTAAACAACAGGATGTATATATGTACTAAGTACAAAGCGTATAACAAGTTATGCACTTCATACTTGGGGGCTAATGCCTACTTGCTCTCAATTACTACATTTTATACAAGTCTTCAGAACAATGCAAGCATTATCCTTGACACTTGGGGGCTAATGTACGTCTGTTCTAAAACGGATGCATGGATTAAAACCCGGATTAACTTGCCAAGTTAAAGCGGTCTTTGGGGGCTACACTATGGAAAGCTATCTATTTGTTAAAAGAGGAGTCTTGGTTCTTATTAGAGACCTGACATTTTGAGGGTCAACGATGAGAAACTTAAAGTGCTACAAAGACCCGGTTTATGATTAACATCATAAAATGGCCCTTAGGGGCTACTTGGGCTAGCATTTCCAACTTTGAATCAACGAACAAAGGGAGATGAAAATACCTCGTATCGCTCCTTCATCAAATTCACCAAACCGGCTTCATAGTCCCGCTTTGAGTGAAGACGTTTCAAGAAGCCAGAATGAAGTTCTTCAGCGTTGAGATGAGCATAATTTGATAAATCACTACTCCATTTGCCTTTTCCCTAGCAACCTACTCTTCCTTGGCACTATGTTGAGCCAAGATACGGGATGGCCAGGAGAGTTGTGGCCCATTCTAGTAATGATAACATCGTCTCCTTGGCCTTCCGTGTTTTTGGCTGGTGATAATGGAATCTCAGCATCTTTCACCGGACTAGCACGGTTCGGCTCGGCCGGTTCAGTGTCAGGCGCGGCAGGCTCAGCGTCTGTTGGTTCATCCGTGTTTTGGCTTTGAAGGGGCGGGTCGTCAGAGGCGGCTTCAGGATGAAGGCCCTCTGGTTCACAAGTCTGGTCCGGATAACCTCTTGGTTCCTCTTCAATAGTGGCTGGGTCTTCGGGCGGATTGTTGACCCGAGCTTTCTTGCTGGGTCTGGCTTTGGCTGTGCAAACAAAATTAAAGAGAGGGTTAACATTTTATTCCAGATTTACAACATATTGAGATAAAAGGTTACAAAGCTTACCTAGCCACAGTTTTCAGAGGGGGGAGTTGAGTTGCTGTCGATTCACCAAAGGATGAGGGAGGTGTCACCAGATAATTTGAATCGGACGGATTAAGAGGTTGTCTGAAATAACCTACCTTGGGATAAGAATTGTCAGGAGTAAGAGAGACCTCAGACCGGCGCTTCCGAACCGGGTTGTCAGGTAAACCAGTCGAAGTAACATGTTGGCCACTGTGTCGGGTTGTCCGGCGAGCTTCATGCTGTTGAGTCTTCAAAATAAATGTTGGATCCAAATGAGCAAGAGGATGAGAAAAGCTTACTTTTCGGACTGCTTGACGGGTTTTTTGTGTTGTCTTAGAGTCTGAACCGGAGGAAAGGGTAATTACCTCAACATCATCAGCTTGACTGCCTTCTGCGTCCTCCTGAGGAAGATCATTGTTAATGAGATGCATGAAAAGGGAGCCAAGTGAGTCAAGTTCTACCTCAACTTCCGGATCATCAACATCATCATCAAGTTCCATGTTGATCCGGTCAGTCGTTTTCCGTTTTGACGTCTGTTTGACGGCTTTGGTTTTGGGGCGAGATGGTTTGGCTGCTTTATCCCCGATTTGCTTTACTGCTTTTTCTACGATTTTCCGTTTCCATAAGGGATCGTCACCCTATACATACATACACAGAAGAAGGATTGCAAGTTGTGTCATGGGTTTGTCACGGCAGATGTCCTTGTGAAAGGACTTAGTTAGGGAGCCATCGCTACGGGTTAGCTTTAAGGGGTTAAACCGGACAAGGGGACACGTGGAGTTTTATACTAGTTCGGCCCCTTCAAGGAAGGTAAAAGCCTACGTCTAGTTGTGATTGGTATTGCTAGGGTTTCGAAGGCCAGGGAGCGAATCCGCTTTGTCTGGCTCTCGAGTTGTTGTCTCTCCCTAAACCGCTGCCGGGTCGTCCCTTTATATACATAGGTTGACGCCCGACGGACTACAGAGTCCCGAAGCCAGATCATAAACGTGTCTGGTTCGGTCTCTATCCTTCCTATCTTACAATACAAGTTACATGACTAGGTCAGTTTACATTTACAGGCTTTAACCCGCCTTTGGGCCTTGGGCCTTCATAAAGCGCCATCATCCTTGCATCTTCATGGGCTTCTAATCTTCAAGGAGTTAACCCGGCTACGCAAGGCCGGTTTACATCCAATAGTAATATCCCCAACATTAGGCCCCAGATTGGTTTGAACTTTTTCATGTCAATCTTCTACACTTAGAAAAATTCTTCCCTCATATCTTCACCTTGATCTTGTAAACCGCCATGACGTCATATTTCAAGATTATGATCAACCGCCCTGACGTCATCTATCCGTTGATGTCGAAAATTACCTTCATTTAATGTGTATTCAGTCACCGAGGCGACACCTTTATTAATTTATCCATTTTTTGGGCTCCTCGATTCCCACACTTGCCGTTTTATCGCTTCGCCTTATAAATAGGGTCAGAAGACCCCTTTCTTTTCCTTCCTCTATCCTTTCATCCCTTCTTCTTCCTCGCGATGTCTCTGCACCTGAGCGCCGCCGTCATCGCCAAGCCTCGCCTCTGGTTCACCGTCGGCCGTTGCATCGACCTGTTCACACCAGAGTTCCGCAACACGCCTCCGCTGCTTCCGCAGCCGCAGTAAGTCCTTCCCCCCTTCCTTTCTTGATCCATTAGGGTTTCCCTGCTCTTTGCGGTTCTTGAAGTTCATCGGAGCCTTTGGTGCTGTTCTTCCTTGGCCTGTAGATGAATGCCTTGCACTTATCGTATCCCTTGCCATGGCTAATCTTCTGTTACCACCATAAATCCTTATGCGTAAAGGCTGATGTAGTCCTTCATAAACTGTTTCGGGTCTTACCCTTTTTAGGTCAAAATATTTTTGCTTTTCTGTCTTACCGTAGATCCTAAATTTTCATATGTATCTGTGAAATCTGTTTCTCCTTACGCCAACATAGGCAGTTTAACCTTGTATAAGCAATCTATACCATTAGCCCTCTGATAAACCGGAGGAGCATTTTACCTTCATAGTTATACTCTGGTTTAACAGTGTCTGAGTACTCCTGTCCTGGTATTACCTTTTATCCCTTATTGCATTGGTCTCCGGTTTATCCCATTTCGTATATCAGTATGTTTCTTACTCCATTGTATCTTGTATATCGTCATGAGTGATTTATAAAACCGACCTTTTATTTTTAGCTTGTTTGTTTCACAATGGCCAAACGATTCACTGCTTGCAACTGGGCTCGTTCCTGGGTCACTGAAACTCAGTTGAATGAGATGGTCAGCATCGGCTCCTTGCCTAAGAAAACTGAAATTAAATGGCGAGTTCCAGGAACAGAAAATCCTCCAACCCCAAGGCAGGGTGAGGTGGTTTGTCTTTGTTGACCACATAAGCTGTGGCTTCAAACCGCCAGGGTCAAAGTTTTATCGGGATGTACTTGCCAATTTCCAACTCCATCCCTAAGACATTGGGCCCAATTTAGTATCCAACCTATGTAACTTCCAGGTTTTCTGTGAAGCGTACTTACAGGAAGAACCAACTGCAGAACTGTTCCGGGACTTCTTTCACTTAAACCGGCGCACAAAGTTTGTAAATGGCCCGAACACTGAACTTGGTGGTGTCTCGATTCAAAAGCGGAAAGAGGTTGAGTTTCCTCACGCCAAACATCACATCCACCCAAAGGAATGGAACCAAACTTGGTTTTATTGCAGAGATTCTTCGCCTGAAGATGAAAATCCCCTTCCGGGCTTTCGTGATCACCGTCTTTCCAACACCCATCCGATGCCGCAACGCTTAAGCTCCGCCAAAAGGGCAAAATATGCCCCTCAACTCGCCAAACTCCGGGCCTTTATGGCCAACGGTTTAAGAGGTGTGGATTTCGTGCGCTGTTGGATATCTTGGAGCATCTTGCCTCTAAGCCGGCATCCCGGTTTAATGTGTGAATATACTGGTGAGGCTGACGACCCTCAACGCCATTGCAACCTTCAATTATCTGATGAAGAAGTCACTGACGGTGTAAAGAAAATTCTGAATGAATCGGAACTGGTTTGTAGTCAAACCGGTTTGAGTCCCTTCCATGCCAAGAACAAACCGCTTGCTGTAAGCATTATACTTCCTTTTCATCTTTAATATTTTTATCTTGTGCAACCTGTAATCCTTCTTCTATGTACGTATGTATAGGGTGATGACCCCTTCTGGAAACGGAAAACTGTAGAAAAAGCGGTAAAACCAACTAGGGACAAAGCGGTCAAACCATCTCGCCCAAAAAACCAAAGCCGTCAAATGGACGTCAAAACGGAAAACGGTTGACCGGATCAACATGGAGCTTGATGATGGCACTGATGATCCGGAAGTTGAGGTAGAACTTGACTCACTTGGCTCTCTTTTCATGCATCTCATTAACAATGATATTCCTCAGGAGGACGTAGAAGGCAGTCAAGCTGATGATGCAGAGGTAATTACCCTTTCCTCCGGTTCAGACTCTATGCCAACACAAAAAACCCGCCAAGCAGTACGGAAAGTAAGCTTTTCTCATCCTCTTGTTCACTTGGATCCAACATTTATTCTGAAGACTCAGCACGATGAAGCTCGCCGGACAACCCGGCACAGTGGCCAACAGGTCACTTCAGCCGGTTTACCTGATACCCCGGTTCGGAAGCGCCGGTCTGAGGTCTCTCCTACTTCTGACCATTCTTACCCCAAGGCAGGTTATTTCAGACAACCTCTTAATCCGTCCGATTCAAATTACTAGGTGACACCTCCCTCATCCTCTGGCGAGTCGACAGTAACCCAACTCCCTCCTCTGAAAACAATGGCCGGGTAAGTTGTTAAACCTTTTCCTTCAATACATCATAGTACTTGAATAAGATATTGATCCTTTTATATTTTTGTTTGCAGGGCCAAAGCCAGACCCAGCAAGAAAGCTCGGGTTACCAATCCGCCCGAAGACCCGGCCACTTTTGAAGAAGAAAACAGAGGTGAACTGGAACAAACTTGTGAACCGGAGGGCCTTCTCCTGAAGCCGCCTCTGGCGAACCGCCCCTTCAAGGCCAAAATACCAATGAACTAGCTTACGTTGAACCTGCCGCACCTGACGTTGAACCAGCAGAGCCAAACCGGGCTAGTCCGGTGAGAAATGCTGATACTCCATTGTCACCAGCCAAAAACATACTGAAGGTCAAGGAGACGATGTTATCATTACTGGAATGGGTCATAGCTCTCCTGGCCATCCCGTCATCTTGGCTCAACATAGTGCCAAAGAAGAGCAAGCTGCTAGGGAAAAAGGCAAACGGAGCAGGGATTTTTCAAGCTATGCTCATCTTAACGCTGAAGAGCTTCACTCCTGCTTCTTGAACCGTCTGCACTCAAACCGGGACTATGAGGCCGGTTTGGTGAACTTGATGAAAGAGTGATATGAGGTAAATTCCTCCCCCTATGTTTATTGATTTATAGCCGAAACACTATCCCAAGTAGCCCCAAGGGTCGTTTTATGATGTTAATCATAAACCGGGTCTTTGTAACAGTTAAAGTTTCTCATCATTGATCCTCACAATGGCAGGTCTCTGAGAAGAGACAAGACTTATCTTTTAACAATTAAACAACTTTCTGCAGCATAGCCCCCAAAGGCCGGTTTAACTTGGCAAGTTAATCCAGATTTTAATCCATACATCCATTTTAGAACAGACGCACATTAGCCCCCAAGTGTCAAGGATAATGCTTGCAAGGTTCGGGAGACTTGTAAAAAATGTAGCACTTTAGAGCGAATAGGCATTAGCCCCCAAGTATGAAGTGCATAACTTGTTATACGCTTTGTACTTAGAACATATATAACCTGTTGCTTAATAGACCTTCAATGTTGCAGGCTGAACTGAGAAGCAAAGATGCCCGAAACTCTGACTTGCAAGAGAATGTAAAGTCAGAACAAGCAGAGGCTGCAAAAGCCAAAGAGGAGCTGACCCAAGCCCTAGCCATAATGGAAAAGCTGAAGGAAACTTTCACCAAAGACCGTGCTAACTGGGAATCCGAAAAGTCCGGGTTAACCAAAAAAGCTGAAGACGCTGAGGCAGGCCTGAAACCAGTTGTAGATGAACTAGCTGATTTGAAACGCCAAATCAATGCTATGACTTCTGCTATCTTTGGTAAGTGTCTGCTTATGTGTTTTGCGCAAGTCAATGAACCTTATCACTGACCAGAATGTTGATAAAAATCTTTGGCAGGCACTCGGATCGCTCATCTTGGTACGGACATGCGGATGAAGCTCAAAGTGGCATATACATTGGTTGAACAGCTGTACTCTGGGTCTCAGCAGGCTATTTGCACTGCAGCTTACAACAAATCGGCCCCAACTTTGATTAAAAAAACACTTGAGAAGTTGGCCATGTTACCAGCCCGTATTGCCGAATAGAATAGGGCAGCTGCCAGGTCCGGAGCTTTAACCGCACTTATTCGAGCCAAAGCTTGGATTCCAGACCTTGAAGCTGATGATATCATTAAAGGATACCCAGGTGTGAAGGAAGATGGTTCAAACTTTGATAACAATGACCTCCGGCGGCTGACTAAACAGATGCGGCTAGTAGCCAGCAAACTAGCCGATGATACAGACTTGTCCCATTTTCAACTGGTTTATGACGCTGAAGGGAAAAGACAGCCGGCCGACATCCATGAAGTTGAAGAACTTGTGCCTCCGATTTGTAAGCACACTTATGCTCCTGATATTAACCCCTCCAATTTGATCCATGAGGAAGCAGTATTTCAAGCTTTAACTGGAATCGATTGGTCGAGGTTGATTTCCAGCGTCTGGGGAGGGATGAAGAAGTGCCCACACCAACTAACCCTCAACCATCAAACCTTCCACACGAAGCGTCATAAACCGGTCGCCGATTTACTGGCCACTGTGTGCTGACCTTGTGAAAAGCAATTATGCCATTGGAGCCGCTTTGAAAGCTTCTTGTAATAAGATAGCCAAAACTCCGTTATTTGCCATGCCATCGAGCATGTTTTATAATGCATCATGACAACTTTTGCCACCTTTTGAGATATATTTATACATAACCCATGATGAATTGTGTTCCTGGGTACAACAACTTAAAAATATCTAGTGGTTTACCGCTAGACGGGTCATAATGTCCAGGAAGTGTACAATACATAGATGAAATAATCGTAGTGTTTGTACAAAAAGCAATATACATAACATACCTCATTGGTTGACCAACGGCGTATACGGCAAAGGTGTTAATACCAATCCGGAACGTTGATAACCTCATCTTTGTAATGCTGGTCTATATATTAAACCGGACCGGGATAACTACCTGGTTTTCTTTATAACACTGGTGATTTAGTCAGACCAGACCGGGTCAATAAACACCGGTTTATAAATGATCATGTGCCGACAACTTGTAGTTGAAAAGCAAGCCGGGTCAAGGACGCCGGTTTATCAAAAAATACTTATGAACTTCAACAAATAAAACTCAGAAAGGAAAATATGCAAGGCTTTTTACGAGCTGCCAGGCTCCAAATCGAGGCTTTTCATGGGCTGCCAAGCCTCTGAGTTAAACCATTTAACAAAGCCTTTTAAGATGGGCCTCCAATTAACCAATCATTGTTTTAACTTTGACAAGTTCAGGGTCTATAAAAGATTGACATGTCAAACGTTCGATGGGTCATACCAGGATTACCTGGACAGGAGTGGCTTACTTGATGAATGTCGGAGTAATGGGTCACGGGTAGGGCAACCCGAGTCCCAGAATCTTTCAAGACATCGGGGCAGGCTGCGCCCCTCAAGACCCCAGGACAAAGAGCCGCCTCCTGAGGAGCCGACGGCCAGGCGGCCGACTGCCCGCTCACGACCGAGTCCCAGGGACGACTTCTAGAGAAGCCGGCTTTGGGGAGTCGGCCTGCGACTCCAACAAACCCCATGACCTCATCAAAGGGGACGAGGCAGGGGCGTGGCTACAGCAAAGCGCACCCCCGCCCCTCACCAAGGGCAGGCATGGCCACAGCACGTCGTACCCCGGAAGATCTCCGTGCAGCGTGGCACTGTTGCCATGCCAGCCCTGACATCAGCACCGCAGGGCCGAATCCTGCACCCACGACGGCTTGTCTGGACGGCCTGGAGGCAACAGGGCCCACCAGTCAGTGAGACCTCGAGAGACGGCAGGAGAACCACCAGTCGGACCCGTCGGGAGTCGGTCCGGGGGAGTCGGCCGAGCCCTCCCCTGGGGCCCACGCGCCATTAATCAAGATGAGATGGGGAGTGGCAACAGTGATCGCCCGCCAGGCGGTGGGGCTGTTGCCACAACCTCATGATCAAGCCCGCGTCATCAGAAGTACGGCTACAGTAATCAGCAGCCGGCAAGACCCGCCCGCGGCGGACGCGGCCTTTCGGCTCCGTACCCGGCCAGTCGGTGGGGCCCGCCAGTCGGCGGGCCCCAGCGATCGGTAGAGAAGACGGAGGCCAGAGACACTGACGGCTGGGCCCGCGCCCAGCCGGATTACCATTGTACCCCTCGGGGGTAGGCCTATATAACCCCCCCCCCCCCGGCACCCATGCAAAGGGTTGGAACCCATTAGCTCTAGACCAGATCATATAGAAGGGGAGAGCTAGCCTTGCCCTCTCCGACCACCAGAAAACAACTCAAGGAGCAACGGTGTAAGCATTTTGCCATAGTGATCATGCGGAGACCCCGCAGAGCAGTAGTAGGGGTATTATCTCCCCGGAGAGCCCCGAAGCTGGGTAAGATTCGCCGGCGAGCATGTCTTCGCCTCATCCCATTTCCAGGCACCGGCGACGTTCTACTCTCCCCCACCATGATAAGCCACCCGTTGGTATATGTCGCACCAAACCCCCAACATTTGGCGCCCACCATGGGGCCTGGCGCACCACCGTCCGGAGATCTGTTCTGGACGGAAACCTTTTCCTCCCTGGCGAGCACAGCCAGCCAGGCACGCTAGACGGAGTTTGCGCCGACGCGCTAAGCGGCGTCGAGATCGCCTGCGCGGTCAGCTCCTTGGCCGAACTTGTCGGCGAGGTCCACCTCTCCGACGAACCTGCATCCAACGCAGGCACGAGCGGCCCCGAGAACCTCCTCGCGGGCCTCCTCGATCAACTCCACATTTCTGGCGAGCCTGCCGTAGACTTGGAGTCCGTAGCTCCACCGACCCGATGCTGGTTGACTCCGACACCGCGTCGCTCGACGCGTTCCCCACCAATGTGGTGGTCTACGACGAGCCTCTCCCCCACGCAGAGAGGAACGGAAGCACCGTCATCGAGGTACTAGTCATCAGTCATGACGAGCTCCCCGGCGGAGGAGCGCATGACTCGCTCGGCGCGGCGCTGCAAGACCTAACTGTGCCCATTCTGGAAGACTCTGACGCAGAGACGTTAGAGGCACGCTGCCTTCAGCTCGTTGAAGGGACGAAGAAGCTGGCCAGCATGAGTCGCTTGTCAGAAGCCTACCAGCGGGAGATGGATCGCGCCGTCGGCGGCTCGCCGGCCCCGACGGGGCCCAGCCGCCTTGGCGCGGTCTGGCAGCGTGGCGTAGCCATCGCCAACCTGTTTGGGGCAAGCCGCCCTGTGTACGCTACACCAGCGGAGAACATCCGAGCCACCCAGGCAGTGGCGGACGAGCTGGACAATTTCGAGGGCGAAGAACGCTGCCTCATGATGGAGTGAGTCCAGCGGCTTCTCGACGCGGCCGCCACGCAGAACGAGGCCGGCTGCCACACGGAGGCGCCTCAACGGCCCAACGACGACCTTCACCGAGATCAAGGCGCGACGTCTTAAACACCGACTGGCGGCGGTCGAGGAAGAAGAGACAAGGAGCCGACTGTCAGCCACAGTCGGACTCGCATTACCATAGAGCGCGACCGAGATGGCCGCCCAAGGGCAGTGGAACGACGGGACGACTGTCCACCTCCCCCTCCCCGCAAGGAGAGGCGAGTCTCCCTGCCGGCTGTTGACCATCCAACTCTCGGTGACCGCCTTGGCCGCTGAGAGGGAGTTGGAGAGAACGACGCCCACCATCGGATCGACCGACTCCACCGATCCTTAGCACTGGAAGAAGAAGACGAGCTGGGTCCGCCTTGTTTCGTGCCCCGCATTCGGGACAAGCCCTTTCCCAGAGGGTTCACGCTCCCAAGAGACACACCCAAGTATACCGGCTCCGTGAAGCCGGAAGACTGGCTAGTCGCCTACTCCACGGCTGTCAGCATAGCAAACGGCAACAAGCGCGTTGCCGTAAAGTACGTTCCGCTCATGCTCCAGGGCACGGCCCGGACATGGCTAAAGAGCCTAAAGCCCCGCAGCATCAACAGCTGGGTTGACTTCACCGAAGCGTTCGTCCGCAACTTCACCAGCACGTACAAGCGTCCTCCCAAGCCTCGTCAGCTCTCCTTGTGTGTGCAAGGCCCCGACGAGTCGACTCGCGATTACCTCACGCGCTGGGCCGAGCTCCGAAACTCCTGCGAGGGCGTGCACGAGGTGCATGCCATCGAGTACTTCATGGCCGGGTGCAGAGAAGGCACCCTCCTCAAGCACAAGCTCCTTTGCGATGAGCCAGAAACCCTCAACGAGCTGCTGATCATAGCGGACAAGTACGCCACAGCCGACTCCTCCATGAAGGCGGAGATTCAAATCAGCACAATTGGCAAAGTGGCTCCTCAAGCTCCAAGAACTCCGGCGGCAGATGCCGGCCGATGACAAGAGCAGGGCGACAACAAGAGCAAGGCCCCGTAGCCGACTTCCAGCAGCCGGCAGGTCGCGAACATTGAAGCCCAGCAGCCAAAAGAGCAGCCCCCGCCCAAGCGATAGAAAGGCGGCAAGCCAAACTGGTTGCCGGCCTTCTCCTATGAGCAGATCTTGGATGGACCTTGCAAGTTCCACAGCGGCGCAAAGCCATCGAATCGCACCACCCAGAAGTGCCACTGGCTCACCAGGATCACCAAGGGAGATGGCCTCCTACCTCCCCCGCCTGCTGGGCAGCCGCCTCCGCCTCCGCCCCAGTAGCCGGCTGTCAGGCCAGTCGGCGCGGTACAAGACGAATACCCCGAAGAGCATGGAGCCTATGTGGTGTTCACCAGTGTAGCTGATGATCGACGCAGTAGGCGGCTGCAGCGACAAGAGGTGAATGCAGTAGCGTCGGAGACGCCAGAGTTCATGCACTGGTCTGAGAAGCCCATCAGCTGGAGCATGGCTGACCACCCAGAAGTGATGCCCAGTCCGGGCTCCTATGCCTTGGTCCTGGACGCCACCTTTGCTACGGACAGACGAGCCGCGCGTTTCTCGCGAGTTCTGATAGATGGGGGCAGCAGCATCAATATCCTGTACAAGGACACCATGGAGAAGTTAGGAATCAAGCAAAGACAGCTTCAGAACAGCCGAACTGTGTTCCACGACATTGTTCCTGGGCTTTCCTGCTCGCCAATCGGCAAGATCCTGATGGACGTCCTCTTCAGGGACAAAAATCACTTCCGTAGAGAGCCCAGTTGGTTTGAGGTGGTGGATCTTGAGAGCCCATACCATGCGCTGCTTGGCCGACCTGCCTTGGCCAATTTCATGCCGGTCCCCCACTACGCCTACCTCAGGATGAAGATGCCCAGTTCCAGGGGAATTCTGACCGTGGCTGGCGACTACCGGAAGTCGTCTGCTTGCGCAGCAGAGAGCAGTCGGCTGGCTGAGAAGCGGCTCCTTGAGCGAGTTGTGGCGATGGCCGGCAAGCATCCTAAGGTATCGCCCAACCCAAAGGAGTCGGAGGCTGAGGGTTCGTTCAAGCCGGCCAAAGAGACAAAGAAGATACCCTTGGACCCGGAGCACCCAGAGAGGTACGCCGTCGTAGGTGCAAACCTCGACAGCAAATAGGAAGGCGAGCTCGTCGATTTCCTCTGTGAGAACCGGGACATCTTCGCATGGTCCCCCAAAGACATGCCAGGTGTACCGATGGAATTCGCCGAGCACAAGTTACATGTCCGATCTGATGCAAAGCCGGTCAGACAGCCCCTGCGCCGCTTATCAGAATCGAATAGAAGAGTTGTCGGAGAAGAGATAGCCCGACTCCTGACAGCCGGCTTCATTATGGAAGTGTTCTTTCCAGAATGGCTAGCAAATCCGGTCCTAGTACTAAAGAAGAACAAGCAGTGGTGAATGTGTATCGACTACACGAGCCTCAACAAGGCCTGCCCCAAGGACCCATTTGCTTTACCAAGAATCGATCAGGTGATAGACTCCACAGCCGGATGCGAGCTGTTGAGTTTTTTGGATGCGTACTCAAGATATCACCAGATCAAGCTAAACCCGGCTGACAGACTGAAAACCGCCTTCATCATGCCATTTGGAGCCTTCTGCTACCTCACCATGACGTTCGGCTTAAGGAACGTCGGCGCCACCTTTCAGCGTTGCATGCAGAAGTGCCTCCTCAAGCAGCTCGGCAGGAACGCCCACGTTTACGTGGACGACGTGGTGGTGAAGACGGAAAAGCGTGGGACACTCATGGAAGACCTCAAGGAGACTTTTGAGAACCTGCGCCGGTTCCGGATCAAGCTCAACCCCGAGAATTGTGTCTTCGGAGTACCAGCCGGCCAGCTCCTTGGCTTCCTGGTCTCTGAACGCGGCATAGAATGCAACCCAGTAAAGATCAAAGCCATTAAGAGAATGGAGGTACCCAGCCGACTGCTGGACGTGCAGAAGTTCACCGGCTGCTCGGGGTCCATCAGCCGATTCATCAGTCGGCTGGGCGAGAAAGCTCTCCCCTTATACCAACTCATGAAGAAGACCACTTTTTTCGAGTGGAACCATAAGGCGGACGAAGCTTTTCATCAGTTGAAGAAGATGCTGACTACTCCACCTGTCCTGGCGGCTCCGACTCCCAAGGAACTTATGCTCCTGTACATCGCCGCCACTAGCCGAGTAGTCAGCATGGTCATTGTAGTGGAGCGGAAGGAGGAAGGCAAGGCGCTGCCTGTCCAGAGACCGGTATATTACCTGAGCGAGGTACTGTCGACCTCCAAGAAGAACTACCCCCACTACCTGAAGATGTGCTATGGCGTACACTTTGCTGCCAAGAAATTGAAGCCTTACTTTCAAGAGCATCCAATCACGGTGGTCTGCACGGCCCCACTTGCCGAGATCATTGGTAGCCGAGATGCTTCTGGCCGAGTGGCCAAGTGGGCCATAGAGCTGGCTCCTTACACCATCCACTACCAGCCCCGCACTGCCCTCAAGTCACAAGCACTGGCCGACTTCCTCGTCGACTGGGCCGAGACCCAGTACCTACCTCCAGCACCTGATTCCACCCATTGGCGGATGCATTTCGACGGCTCCAAGATGCGCACTGGCTTGGGAGCCGGCGTTGTCCTCACCTCTCCCAAAGGCGACAAGCTCAAGTATGCGCTGCAAATCCACTTTGCCGCCTCCAATAACGTCGCCGAGTACGAGGCGCTCATTCACGGGATCCGGCTTGCCAAAGAGCTTGGCATCCGTTGGATCTTGTGTTATGGCAACTCAAACTTAGTGGTCCAGCAATCATCTGGCGATTGGGACGCGAAAGATGCAAGCATGGCGAGCTACCGTTTCCTTGTGCAGCAACTCAGCGGGTATTTCGAAGGGTGCAAGTTCCGCCATGTGCCAAGAAATGACAACGACCAAGCAGATGCATTGGCACCAATCGGCTCTACCCGTCGAGCAATACCATCTGGTGTTGCCCTTCAACGCCTCCTCAAGCCATTTGTCAAGCCTTCACCAGAATCAGACTCCATTTTTGTGCCGGCTCCTCCCGAAGACGTCGGATCCGGCTCCAGAGCGCCGGCAGTCGGAACGAGGATTTTGGCGGAAGACCCCAAAGCTGCCACAGCCAAACCCAGCCTGAGGACTACGGTCGCGGACTCGAAGACTCCAAAACTCGGCCCAAGGACCGTGCCAGTCGGCCTGGGGACTTCATCAACCCAGCAAGCAGCTATTGACTCCACCCCACCGCCTCCCAGCCCAACCGCCCTCGTCCAAGTCGCAGTTCTGGCAGTCGAAGAAATAGCAGCACCCTCATGGGCCTAGCCCATCCTCAAATTCCTGGTGAACAAAGAACTGCCGACTGATGAAACTTCAGCTCGGCAAATACAACGTCGGTCGGCAGCCTACACCATAGTCAACACAGAGCTGGTCAGATGCAGCATCACTGGTGTCTACCAGCGCTGCGTAGAGCCAGAGCAAGGCCAGGCGATTCTCGAAGACATCCATCAAGGCGAGTGCGGCCACCATGCGGCTTCAAGAGCACTCGTCGCCAAAGCCTTTCGACACGGTTTCTTCTGGCCAACTGCCTTGGAAGAGGCCAAGGAGCTGGTCCAAAAATGCAAAGGGTGTCAGAAGTTCAGCTCCAAGCCGCACCAGCCAGCTTCTGCACTCAAGACCATCCCCATTGCCTGGTCTTTCATAGTTTGGGGTCTAGACATGGTGGGACCATTCAAAACAGCACGAGGTGGTTTAACTCACTTACTTGTCGCAGTGGACAAGTTCACCAAGTGGATAGAAGCAAAGCCAATCAAGAAGCTGAACGGTCCGACTGTCGTAACTTTCATCTCCGATATCACAATTCTGTATGGCATACCACACAGCATCATCACCGACAACGGCACAAATTTCACCAAAGGCGCCTTGGCCCGTTTCTGCGCAACACAGGGCATCCGACTAGACCTAGCATCCGTCGCTCATCTGCAGTCAAACGGCCAAGTGGAGCGAGCAAACGGCCTCATCCTGTCCGGCATCAAGCCTTGGCTGATTGAGCCTCTGGAGCGCTCGGCCGACTGCTGGCTCGACGAGCTGCCAGCCGTCCTCTGGAGTCGGCGCATGACTCCAAACAAGTCAACCGGCTTCACGCCCTTCTTCTTCGTCTACGGTGCCGAAGCCGTCATCCCAACGGACATAGAATTTGACTTCCCACGAGTCACCATGTACACCGAGGAGGAAGCTGAAGAAGCACGACAAGACGGCGTCGATCTACTGGAAGAGGGCCGGCTGTTGGCACTCAGCCGGTCCAGCATCTACCAGCAGAGCCTGCGTTGATACCAGAACAGGAAGGTCAGGCCAAGATCTTTCCAAGAAGGCGACCTTGTGCTCCGGCTGATCCAGCGAACAGCCGGCCAGCACAAGCTGTCGGCGCCTTGGGAAGGCCCTTTCATCATCAACAAAGTACTGGGCAACGATTCCTACTACTTGATCGACGCTCAGAAGCCCCGAGCACGCAAGAGGGATGACTCCGGCAAGGAGACAGAGCGGCCATGGAATGCAAATCTCCTCCGAAGATTTTATAGTTGATGCAGTATGTACCATGCTACCTTATGTATTAAAGTACCAAGACTTCGGGCCCCCCGAGACGCGCTCGGGGACTGCCCTCTTTTGTTTGTATGATAAAAATTAGGCCTACAAGTATGATACTCTTTGTCATGCCACTTGGCACTGGGCTCGACAAGTTGGCCTGGGGACTTGCCGCCTTGCACTATGAAATGCTTCCTGCAGCCGGACATGTAGTGTGTAACATCTAAACCGTCTTCTATCAGAAGCCGCAGCTCGCAAAGCGACTGGATGGTGGGCAGAGGTAAGGTAGAATAGGTGTTCGCATGAAAAATGGTTAAGGACGCAAAGCATAAAACATAGCTCAAGACGGCTTCCAGCCTTTCTCGCAAACCGACTCTTGGATAGTCGGATTGCCGCCTTCTATCCAACCTGCTCAAAGACTCTTAAAAACGGCTAAGTACTCGCTTCACCAAAGTAGCCAAGCACTTGATCCAGCAACAGTCCGCAGAGCGGCTGTCCGATTGGCAAGACAGGCAACTAAGAGAAAGCGGCAAAGGAAAAAAAGCCAAAAGAGCAATGAGCAAGAAAAGATAGAACTCAGATAAATATATTTACATAACATAGGCCCTTGGCCGAATTTTCGAGTAGAGGTTCAAAATACACCCCGGGGGTGGAATTGTGCGAATTAACAAGTTCTTCAAAGACTACTGAAGCAGACAAAACAAAGATACAGCGGCAGCTTAGGAAGCAGCAGACGGACTCGGAGGGTCGGAGGAGGCGCCAGCGCCAGGCGTCGGGGCGGCCGGCTGGCTAGTCTCGGCTTGATCGCCTCCGGCAGCAATCGGGTCAGTTGCACGCGGCTCATTGCTGGAGGCACGGTCGAGCTGAGGCTGGCCGTCTCCTCCGTCTTCTGGTGCCTTCGCCTCGCCTCCGTCCTCTGCCTCGCCCTCTTCCTCGATGCTGGAGCCAATCATCTCCGCCGAGTCCTCGCCGTAGTCTGGGTTCATCCCAAACCACTCCGGCGGTACCTCCTCGCCGTCTTCAGACCGCTCGAGGACGAAGATGCTGGTGTCGGTGTACTCGGCGATCGCCGCAGCATGCTTGACGAGGCCGTCTTCCGCGGCCGCCAGCTCCGGCTGGGCCTCCGACTGAAGCGTGGCCAGCCAGTCTAGGTCCAGCCCCGGATACCATGCCTTGACGAACTCCAAGGCCCGGCGCGCTCCAGCTCGGGCCGAAGAGCCCTTCCAGGCCTCAAGACAACCAGCCGCGACCTCCAGCCAGTCGGCCGTCAGGCTGGGGGTGCGCGGAGCCTGCATATCCAGCCACAAGGCGGCAATCGCCTAGGCACCGACACACTGAAGCCGGTGCCGCATCCGGTGAGCCGGCCGGAGGCGAGCCTCGATGCTCAGGATGTGCTCGTCAAGAGTTCGGGGGGCATCGGCAGCAATCTCTGCGCCCTCCGCCCTCCGACCGTCACGGTCAGCCTCGATGGCTTGGATGGCGGTCTGCGACTGCCCAGGGAAGAAGTCTGCAAAGACGCGAAGAAGCTAGTCAAAAACCAGGAGTCGACACGACTTAAATCGGCAGCTCGAAGAAAGAAAATAAAGAGGCTCACCATCAACAATGTCTTCAATCTCGTGGAAGCCGGAGGACAGCAGCGCCTCCTTGTCAGACCAGGAGGAGCGCTCGCTCGCGAACTCGGCCAAGAGGGCGGTTTCCGTCTCCTCCGCCTCCCTCTGCGACTTCACAAGCAGCTCCTTCTGCTCTGCCAATTGAGTGGCCAGCAGATCACGCTCCATGGCGAGCTTGCTGCACTCCTCCTCTTTGGCGCGCAAAGCGGAGTTGGCATTGCTCAGCTGCTGTTGAAGAGCAGCATTGGCCCCTGAGAAGAAGAAAGAAAGAAGGCGTCAAGCCACCAGTAAAGAAGGACACCGGGGAGATCTGGCCCGACTGCTCAGCAGTCGGCCTGAATCTCGGGGACTACAGCCCGCGGGTGCGCCAGCGCGCCCCCGTGAAGAAGGAAAGGGACTTACTCCGGCTCTCCGAAAGATCGGCGGTCCGCTTGCCCAGCTCTTCAACATTACGGTTTGAAGGCAGTGACGCGGAGGTTGTGGTAATCCTGCGACGAACGTTTCAGACAAAAGTTAATACCCAAAGTCCATCAATTGGAGTTCCGGGCCGCCTGCTCAGCAGCCAGCCCGAAACTCGGGGACTACACCCAGTGGGTGCGCTGGCGCGCCCCCACAGAGAGGAACAAGAGAAACAAAGTCCGAAAGGAAAAACATACCCGGACGGCTGCCCGCGACGCCAGGTACGCCTTGGTGCAATTCTGGAGAGCATCGCCCTCGGCACGAAGCTTCGCCAGGACGTCCAAAAGTGCCTGGTTCAGCGGCCCTGTGCCGCCTCCTCGCACCCACCCAATGGGTGCGGCGCTCGTCAACTCGGCGTCTAGGATCGCCGAGCTGGCAGCGCCGACTTCCAAGGGGTGGGGCGCCGATGTCGACTTCCCCAGACGGCGGCGCGTTGGTGAGCCGACTTGGAGAAGTAGCCTCGCCACGGTCTCGTCTTCGGTCGGCGGCACCAGACGGCCCGCCGGCCGCTCGACCTGCGCACCTTCAGACGGCAGTGGAGGTGGCGGCGGAACGTTCGCATCTGGCGTACAGGGGTCGCCGCCCTCCCCCTCCATGACGGGGTTCTCCCTGCCGGCTTCCCCGGTCTGCCCCGTGAACTCTGGAGGCGGCCGCGCAGAGTTCAACGGGGTGACGAGCACCGTCAACTGGCGGCGTGCGGCTTCCTCAGCCTGCTGCTTCGCCGCGACGGCGGCTTCGGCCTCTGCTAGTTTTTTCTTAGCGGAGGCCACCGCCCTGTCGGTCTCCGCCTTCTCCAGGCGGAGGGCCTCTTCTTCATTGCGCTTCTCCTGCGCATTCCGCTCCGTCGCCTCCCGGAGGTCAGCAGCGGGGTCAATCCGCCGAGTGGTGGCGGACGTCTCCGCTGACCCCATCACAGAGGCGGCGGTGACCCTCTCAAGAGAGAGGGGAGCCCTGAAGCAAGAGGGGCAAGCAGAGACTCAGACAAATCACAAAGAAAGAATAAAACTTTGAAGATAGAATACTTACGTGGAGACCAACGGCGGCTTCTTCACTTCCTTACGGAAAGCGGATAGCCTTTGCGGCCGCCTCGCCCCGCCGGGTTGCCGCAGCCAAACCCTTGGGCTTCTTCGGCCGACTGCCGAACAAGGTCGGCACGGCTCTGCGCTTCTTCCCGCCGCCTGGAGCGCCCGGCACGGCAGAAGAGCCCGCGCCAGGCTGGCTGGCTCCTGGCCAATGGCGAGGGGTGACCTCTCCCTCGGCGTCGGCGTCAGGCCAGTCGGCGAAAGGGCCGAAGGCCAGAAGTCGCCCGTTGTTCCTCCTCCTCCCTCGGCGTCATCTTCCAGAGCCGCCGCCCCCAGATCGGGGTCGTCGACGTCGCCCTCCGCCCGGTCGGCATGGAACTCGCGGGCCGGCCCCGAGGTGCCGGCTGGTGGGTGAAGGAGGGGATTCTAACCAAGGCCGACTGGTCAAAACAGAACTCGGCAAGAAGAAGACAATCCAAAGAAAGAAAAGAAAGGCGACTCACCACGGGCGGGGGGTTGGCGCGGGAGTACGGCTCCTTGCCGAACCGCCAGTCCTCAAGGAGCCTGCTGTCCGAGAGGTAGTTCACCATGAAGGACACCTCTTCATGAGGCATGTCCTTGGTGCACATCCGACTCGGGTCGCGGTGCCCGCTCATCTGGCATATCATATGAGGGCGACCTTGGAGTGGGAGAACTCGGCGCGAAACGAAGGCGTCCAGCAGATCCGGACCAGTCAGACCCTCCGACTGCGTCAGCACTCGGAGTCGCGTGATGGCGCCGGCTCCCGCAAGCATCAGCGACTTGGCCCGGTACGACCAGTTGGGCAGTCGCCCAGCCGGCGGGCCGGCAAGTTGACCTAGTCTCCCCTCGCGGAGGCGTTCTTGACATAGAAGTAGGATATCTGCCACATCTTCACCGACTTGATCAGCGAGATGGAGGGGACGGGATTATCGGCCCCCGACCTTCGCACGACGATGAAAGCGCCGCACTGAGCCGGCACGCCCGCAGCCTGGGTGCCGAGCTTGGAGAAGAAGAACTCCCCCCAGAGGCCGAGGGTGGGGAGGACTCCGAGGAAGCCTTCGCACATGGCCACGAAGGTGGACAGCAGCACCACTGCGTTGGGGGTGAGGTGGTGCGGCTGGAGGCCGTAGAACTCCAGGAAGGATCAGAAGCAACTGCTCATCGGCAGCCCTAGCCCGTGCAGGCAGTGCAAGCGGAAGATGAACCGCTCGCCCTCCTGCGGTGCGGGGGAATATCCCCCTTCGGCGCAAGACACACCTGCACGCGATCCTCACCGGGAAGCCGACAGGTCCGGCGGAGGAACTCAATGTGGTCTTCATGAACTTCGGAGCCGTCCCAGGTGCCGGAGCGCACTGGGGGAGGCGCGGCGGCGGAGGAAGAACTCATCGCGAGTTGTCGCTACAGCGTTCACTGGAGCTTGGGCGCGCGGCGAAGCAAGAAGGAAGAGAACGAGGAGTAGTGGGAAGGAGGGGCGCGTGTGCCCGCCTCTTCCCCCTACTTATAGCCTTGTGGGCTACGAAGCCGAGGGGGCGGATGTGGGGATTTACTGCGCCCACGACCCCACGACCCCCACGATCCACGATAAAGTTACTGCGCGCAGTAACTCCACGAGAATCCCAACCGTCCACCGGGGCCGCAGCGGATCCGCTCGAGCGCCGAGGTGCGGTAGTGGCGGGCCCCGCCTATGGGCCTGTCCCGTCGTGCGCGTAGGCTGGCAGGACGGCCTAGCCACGTGCCCTCGCGTGACAGGCCTAGAATGGGCGGCAGCCTGGAGGCTTAGCTAGCACGCCACTTAAATCCCGCCGTGACATTTGAAATACTGAGCGAGCCGGAATTGAGTGAGTCCGAGTTGAGCAAGTCCGACTCCTTCTAGTCGGCCCGGCAGAAGTCAATCAAAGGCCATGTGTTGAGCACCCGGAAAGAGAAACTGTTGAAGCTTCTCGGCCGATCGTCCGTGGTGCCTCACCAGCTTCGGGGACTACTATCAGAGTAATGGGCCACGGGTAGGCCAACCAGAGTCCCAGAATCTTTCAAGACATCGGGGCAGGCTGCACCCCTCAAGACCCCAGGACAAAGAGCCGCCTCCTGAGGAGTCGACGGCCAGGCGGCCGACTGGCCCCTCATGGCCGAGTCCCAGGGACGACTTCCAGAGAAGCCGGCTTTGGGGAGTCGGCCTGCGAATCCAACAAACCCCATGACCTCATCAAAGGGGATGAGGCAGGGGCGTGGCTACAGCAAAGCCCACCCCCGCCCCTCACCAAGGGCAGGCATGGCCACAGCACGCCGTACCCCGGAAGATCTCCATGCGGCGTGGCACTGTTGCCATGCCGGCCCTGACATCAGCACGGCAGGGCCGAATCCTGCACCCACGACGGCTTGTCTGTACGGCCTGGAGGCAGCAGGGCCCACCAGTCAGTGAGACCTCGGGAGACGGCGGGAGAACCACTAGTCGGACCCATCGGGAGTCGGCCGGGGGAGTCGGCCGAGCCCTCCCCTGGGGCCCACGCGCCATTAATCAAGATGAGATGGGGAGTGGCAACAGTGATCGCCCGCCAGGCGGCGGGGCTGTTGCCACGACCTCATGATCAAGCTCGCGTCATCAGAAGTACGGCTACAGTAATCAGCAGCCGGCAAGACCCGCCCGCGGCGGACACGGCCTGTTGGCTCCGTACCCGGCCAGTCAGTGGGGCCCGCCAGTCGGCGGGCCCCAGCGGTCGGCAGAGAAGACGGAGGCCAGAGACACTGATGGCTGGGCCCGCGCCCAGCCGGATTACCATTGTACCCCTGGGGGTAGGCCTATATAAACCCCCCCGGGCACCCATGCAAAGGGTTGGAACCCATTAGCTCTAGACCAGATCATATAGAAGGGGAGAGCTAGCCTTGCCCTCTCCGACCACCAGAAAACAGCTCAAGGAGCAACGGTGTAAGCATTTTGCCATAGTGACCATGCGGAGACCCCGCAGAGCTGCAGTAGGGGTATTATCTCCGTGAGAGCCCCGAAGCTGGGTAAGATTCGCCGGCGAGCATGTCTTCGCCTCATCCCGTTTCCAGGCATCGGTAACGTTCTACTCGCCCCCACCAGGATAAGCCATCCGTTGGCATATGACGCACCAAACCCCTGATAATGAAGGCAGGTTAACCCGGGTTTTTAGGCAAATACACCAAGCTTCCAAGTCGTGGCTTGATAGCCAATTACAAGGGTCCTTTCAAACTCTTTGTTGCTTTGCAAAAAGAGCCCCCAAGTAACTTTGTGAGTTGTGCTCAGTGTGTGCCCATGTTTGAGTCTGTGCTTTGTGCAACACTCTCTTTGGCTCCACATATTGTTCTTGTGTGGCCTAAATGCCTATCAAGAGGTGTAGCTATGGTGTGATGACAACCAAGCCCCTAGTGATATCCCTTCGTGGTTTCAAAATCGATTAAGAGGTGTAGCTGTAGTTCAAATATGACCAAGCCCCCTAGTGATTTTCTTTATATCCATGCAACTGCTACAACCGGATTAACAAAACTCCGCTCTGTCAGTAAACTCGTATAACACACATAGGATGTAAAAAGAACAGATACCCGCTTATAACGGAGGCTCCGGTTTATTATATGATATATTCACTGTCATAAATATGTACAGATGATGAGCCTATGGCTTCAAGTATAGTAAGGCCGAAGGAGAGCTATGTTCCATGGCCGCTTGGTCTCGTCCTCCGATTGACGTGAGTCTTTGTGCTCTCGAACATCAATGAGGTAGTAAGACCCGTTGCGCAGATTTTTGCTGACCACAAAGGGTCCTTCCCAAGGTGGGGATAACTTGTGCATATCAGTCTGATCCTGGATGAGCCGGAACACCAAATCGCCATCTTGAAAGGTTCTGGTTTTAACCCGGCGGCTGTGATAGCGTCGGAGATCTTGTTGATAAATCGCCGATCGTGTTGCTGTAAGATCACGCTCTTCATCCAGCAGGTCCAGAGAATCTTGATGTGCCTTCTCATTATCAGCTTCAACAGAGGCTATCACACTGGGCGAATCGTGACAGATGTCACTAGGAAGAACTGCCTCCGCTACATAAACCATGAAGAAAGGTGTGTAACCCGTAGACCTATTGGGTGTGGTGTTGATGCTCCATAACACAGAAGGTAGCTCCTTAACCCAACAACCCGGTGTCCGCTTTAAAGGAACCATAAGCCTGGGTTTGATACCTCGTACAATTTCTTGATTTGCTCTCTCTGCTAGACCATTAGACCGGGGGTGAGCCACCGATGGTAGATCGAGCCGGATGTGCTCACGTTGACAAAATTCTTCCATCTCCCCTTTTGACAGGTTAGTACCATTATCAGTTATAATGCTGTGTGGCAAACCAAACCGGAATATCACCTTTTTGATGAATTGAACCGTCGTGGCTGCATCACACTTGCTGACTGGCTTTGATTCCACCCATTTGGTGAATTTATCAACTGCTACTAATAGGTCGGTCTTTTTTTCCTTCAATCGCTTGAAGGGTCCAACCATATCAAGCCCCCAAGTCGCAAACGGCCAAGTTATTGGAATCATCCTCAACTCTTGGGCCGGAATGTGGGCACGGCGGGCGAATTTTTGACAACCATCACATCTCTTGGCTAAATCCTCCGCATCAGCATGCGCTGTCAACTAGTAAAAACCGTGGCGAAAAGCTTTAGCAACCAAAGACTTTGAACCGGCGTGGTGACCGCAATCCCCTTCATAGATTTCACAAAATCTCACAACCATCTTGAGGAGAAACACAACGCTGAATTGCTCCTGAAACACTATAGTGATGTAACTCCTCGTTGAGTAGGGTCATGGATTTGGAACGCCGGATTATCTGTCGAGCCAACGTTTCATCGTCTGGTAACTTCCCCCGGTTCATGTAAGCTAGATATGGGATTGTCCAATCCGGTATGGCATGCAAAGCTGCCACCAATTGAGCCTTCGGATCAGGAATGGCCAAATCTTCTTCGGTTGGCACCTTGACTGACGGATTATGCAATACATCAAGAAAAACATTTGGCGGGACCGGTTTATGCTGGGAACCAAGACGACTTAAAGCGTCCGCTGCTTCATTCTTCCGCCGGTCTATAAGGTCCACCTGATAACCCTTAAAGTGACCAGCCACTGTATCCACCTCTCGCCGATATGCAGCCATCACTACTAGGAAAAGGGCTATAGATGGAAATGACACTAATGGCGCACCAGACATGTGGTGCACCATTACTATATACTAATGGCGCACCATCTGTTGGTGCGCCATTAGTGTGGAAGACACTAATGGCGCACCAGGCACACGTGCGCCACTAGTAACAAAATGTTTTTTTTCATTTTTCCAAACATACTAATGGCGCATCCGGACAGAGTGCGCCATTAATAGTTAGAACTACTAATGGCACACCAGCCGTAGAGTGCGCCACTACTGTATTTTTTTTACTTTTTTGCAAAACTACTAATGGCGCACCGTTGCATAGTGCGCCATTACTAGTTTAAACTACCAATGGGCACTTTTTTTTACTTTTTGATATCATGAATATTTTTAAATTTCATGGGCACTTTTTGAATTCATGAATAGTTTTTCAAATTTGATGGTATTTTTTCATATTCCATATGAAAAAATATTGAATATTCATGAGGACACTCGATCTCGATCCCCCTCCCTCTCGATAGCTATCCCCCTCGCCAGATCCCACTCGCCACCGAGCACCCCCCCC
>NC_041382.1:744098057-744128765 GCF_002162155.2 Triticum dicoccoides | reverse complement strand
CCCCCCCCCTTTCTGTTAATTGAACATTTTCAGGTTTAGGTTCTGTTAACTGAAAAAGTTTAGATTCAGAAACATTGTTGCACTGATAGGAAGTTTGTTGAACAGAGCAATCTACACCTGTAATTTCTACTATTATGCCTCTATTGATTGTGATGTCTGCACATGTTTAATGTCTATGCTGTTGTGTGGCTGTTATCTGTGTCTATGTCGGTGAGCTTGTGTTATGCACTTCTGCGTTTTGATGTCCCCCCTTACCTTAGTTTTTTCATCTCACTGGTCCTTTTCATTTTTGTCAAAGAGGCCCCGAGTTCTCTGTTCACTTGTGTGGTGATTGTCTTGGTCCTTTTCATTTTTGTCATGGCATTCTTGAGGTGCTGATGTGTCTGAGGGCATGAACCATGATCAAGTTGAGTTCAGATTTCATTAGATTAGATGGATTATCATGCCTTGTGTCCTGATAGTTGGATATTTGAGTAGTATTGTCAACAGTAATAACTTTTACATGTTTGCATTGCTTCCAAGAGTAACAACAGGTGCTTATGACACCTTTAGGAGATCTACTCATCTCTAATCATGCTACTCAAGGATAGGAACCGTAGGCATCTCTATATATTTTTTCAGTGTCCTTTATTGGTGGTTCTATGATGTAGTCCAGATGAAACCAATTGCATGCATTGAGAAATAGAGTATTAAAACAGGACTTGACGTGGTTTTCCACTTAGCTATCTGAATTAAGAAAAAACATAGCTTTTGCGGTCCATATACAACTAATACTACTACTAGACAAGATACTACTCCATATACTACTACTGTATTTCATTTCAAAGTTCAAAATGCTGGTACTGTGATTTTCATTTCCAATGAGTGATGTTTTTTCTAGCAGTAGAAAAAACATAGCAACTTCTCTGTTTTTATAAAGTTGTTCTTATATGGGTGAAACTTCACTTGTTTTTAGGCTAGTGCAGGGTGTTGCTTCTTCTGTATGGGCCAACTATGTCACAAATAAATTGTTCCTTCTTCTGTATTTGACAAGTAATGACTTTTAAAGATGATGATCATCTTGCTAGTTTGCTGGGTTTTGTCTCCGACCATTGTGTCGTGATGAATTTGCAGGTACCCCGAGAGGCCCTTGAGTTTGCTGAAATGTCGATTAATTTCTGTTCCGGCAAATTTGGGTACTCCGTATGTCCTATTTTTAGAAAAGGCCATGCCGAAATTTTCCGTAAATTTTAGCATGACTTTACTAAAAATAGGACATATGGGGTACTTGCGACTAATGCATGCATCGGCGTCGACAAAACCTAAATGATGAAAGCTTAGGCTTTTAGGGTGCCTCGACGTCGACAAACCCTAAATGATAAAACCTTGGCTTTTAGGGTGCCTCGGTGTCGATAAGAACCTAAATGATGAAAACTTAGGCTTTTAGGGTGCCTCAGCGCCAACAAACCCTAAATGATAAAAGCTTAGCTTTTAGGATGCCTCGATGTCGACAAACCTTAAATGATGTAGTTTTGAATTATGAACGTAGGATATGTCGTCATCATCATCGGACGACGAAAGTCTCCCAGCGGAGTGCGACTGGTGCCACGACAATCGAGGTCTGTGCGACATGCCTCACCTGGACGATGATCGGCGCTTCAGCATTAAGCTCGAGGAGACCTTCGAAGTTGAAACGGTACACAATGACGACAAGTGTTATTTTCATAATTAAGCATGACTTCAACTATTTCAACGTGTAATTTTCATCTTTTACAATTCGAGTATAGCTTATCCCATGCCATGCAAGACGCTATGTCTTGGAGAGGATGGATTTTGAAGACCATGAAATTTCTGAAACAAAGAAAATTCACCTAAGGACTCATCACGATGTGGACTTTGAAGTAAATCGATATAATTCTGAGAGCGTAACCCATTTTGGTTGCAAAAATTGGGAAGCATTTTGCAAGATGTATGGTTTTGATGAGGGTATGCTTATCACCATTGATCTTGGTAATCCTGACATCAACCAAGACAATATGGACATTTGGGTCCTTGTTGATACGCCTCCAGTTCTACCGCTATGTGAGTTTCTCAAACATAGTTATTAGCTAATTTATATTGTTTATTTGAAAATAGTCGACAGCTTATTTCCATTGACAACTTATTTTTATTGTTCAAAGAATGTGCGGGAGATGGTAGACAAAACCCACTACACTGATGGCTCCAAATTAACAACTTACAAGGAGAAAAATCATCTGGTCGGATTTTGTACTGACATTGAGAATTACACTATCCACAATCAAACTCCTCAACATTATGGTAAATACGTGCCACTAGTGCATGTGTTCAACTACGGTAACTACCATGGAGAGACCCTGGTAAGATTTTTACTATTATGACATCCGTGCATCTTTTGCATACTTCTAAAACTAGCACATCATTGCTAACTATGAAGTTATTACTATGTTTTTCAACAGATAATCCCAGAGAATTGTGTGCCTCATAAGATGTATCAGAAAGGTAGTGTTAATGTTTTGAACATACAGCCAGGTCATCCTACGAATCTCAACTGTCCATACGAGATTTCTAAAAGAAGTGGAGACATGAAAATCAAAGGATGGAAAAAATGTATGGACAGTCGTAAGGAGCTTCTTGGAAGCAAAAGGAAGTGAAGCGCAAGAATTGGAGACAGGATGTTCTACATTCTCCATAATGGAGAGTCAGGGTCTATATTGTTTTATGCTATTTTAGCTTAAATAGGGTATTTAGGTCCTGCCTAATATTGATGATCATGTGCTAAGAACAATTAAGTAGGGTTGGTTCGATGACTATCAAGATGATGATCGTATGACTTGTTATGAATAACGAGTAGAAGTTGTATGATGATGATTAGTAGGACTTCTTAGGATTAGTATTACTTCCGACAAACTCGATACTCACGGTCTCGAGACTTGTAATGTTTTATCTTTGTTCGGTCTTTTGAATTCGGAGACTAATATGATGAATTGTATTCGGAGACTAATCTTCTATTGTATTCGATGAATCTGCTGTTGCTGTGTGCTACTGTCTATATTCAGTCAAATAATATATTTTGTAACATGTCCAAAAATCAGAAAATTAAAAAAAATAAAACCTAATATTCATACTAATGGCGCATCACTATAGAGTGCGCCATTAGTATGCCAAGTATACTAATGGCGCATCCATCCGCAGTGCGCCATTAGTGTGCCAAAGCACATGGTTAAATATGGCCCTAGGAGGCATACTAATGGCGCATGGTGTTATATACTAATGGCGCACTGCGTGGTGCGCCATTAGTAATAAATACTAGTGGCGTGATACTAATGGCGCACCAGTGATGCGCCATTAGTAGGCAAAACTGGTGCGCCATTAGTAGGCATTTTCCTAGTAGTGCATGAGTGGGTCCTTAGAATCCCAAGTGCCAGACACCTGTTGAGCCACTAGATCTGAATCGCCGAAGCACTTAACCCGGCTTAAATTCATCTCCTTAGCCATCCGAAGACCGTGGAGCAAAGCCTCATATTCAGCTGCATTGTTAGTACAAGGGAACATTAAACGGAGGACATAACAAAACTTGTCACCTCGTGGGGAAGTTAGTATGACTCCAGCCCCCGAGCCCTCCAACTGTCTGGACCCATCAAAATGAATAGTCCAATATGAATTATCTGGTTTCTCTTCAGGTGCCTGTAACTCCGTCCAATCATTGATGAAGTCCACGAGTGCCTGGGATTTGATCGCTGTGCGGGGTATATATTTGAGCCCATGAGGTCCAAGATCAATAGCCCACTTGGCAATTCGGGCAGTTGCTTCTCTATTTTGAATGATATCGCCTAGAGGAGCTGAACTGACCATTGTGATGGGATGGCCCTGAAAATAATGTTTAAGCTTCCGGCTTGCCATGAACACTCCATACACCAGCTTGTGCCAATGCAGATACCTCTACTTTGACTCAATGAGAACCTCACTGATATAATAAACCGGCCGTTGAACCGGATATTCCTTGCCAAGCTCCTTGCGCTCTACCACAATAGCTACGCTAACAGCCCGGGCATTAGCAACCACATATTGTAATAATGGCTCTTTATCGATCAGCGCTGCAAGCACGGGCGGTTCAGCTAGCTGGCTCTTCAGATCCTTGAACGCTTTATCAGCTGCCTCGCTCCAGACAAAGTTATCTGTTTTCTTGAGCATCTGATATAAAGGGATGGCCTTCTCTCCAAGGCGACTGATAAACCGGCTCAAGGCTGTAATTCGGCCGGCCAGATATTGAACATCATTGATACACGCCAGTTTATCCAAGGATGTAATTGCTGCAATCTTTTCCGGATTAGCCTCAATGCCTCTGTTTGACACCAGAAAACCCAAGAGCTTGCCTGCCGGGACACCAAAGACACACTTCTCCGGATTGAGCATCATCTTGTAAACCCGGAGATTGTCAAAGGTTTCTCTCAAATCATCTATCAATGTCTCCTCCTTTCTGGACTTTACCACAATATCATCCACATATGCATGAACATTGCACCCAATTTGCTTATGAAGGCAATTCTGAACACATGGCTGGTAAGTTGCCTGGGCACTCTTGAGTCCAAAAGGCATGGAAACATAGCAGAAGGCTCCAAAGGGAGTTATGAAAGCTGTCTTCTCCTGGTCCTTAATTGCCATCTTGATCTGATGATAACCAGAATAAGCATCCAGAAAACACAAACGGTCACAACCTACCGTCGCATCAATTATCTGATCAATGTGAGGGAGAGCAGAGGGGTCTACAGGGCAATGTTTGTTTAAATCTATGTAATCCACACACATACGCCAAGTGTTGTTTTTCTTAAGAACCAGCACCGGATTAGCCAACCACTCTGGATGAAAGACCTCTACAATAAACCTTGCGGCCAACAGACGGGCTACCTCTTCACCGATAGCCTTACGCCTTTCTTCATTGAAGCGGCAGAGAAACTACCGGACCGGTTTAAACTTAGGATCAATGTTGAGTGTGTGCCCAGCGAGTTCCCTCGGTACACCTGGCATGTCAGAAGGTTTCCATGCAAAGATGTCCCGATTCTCACGGATGAACTCGATGAGCGCGCTTTCCTATTTGGGATCCAGGTTAGCGCTGATGTTGAACTGTCTGGATGAATCGCCAGGAACAAAGTCAACCATCTTAGTATCTGTGGCCGATTTAAACTTCAATGCCGGACTTCAATGCCGGATCGTGTTCCGTAGTTGGCTTTTTCAAGGAAGTCATGTTTGCCGGATCAACTTGCTCCTTGTAGAATTTCAGCTCCTCCGTGGCACAAACCGACTCAGCATAAGCCGCATCACCTTCCTCACATTCCAAAGCGATCTTTTTGCTTCCATGTACTGTGATAGTCCCCTTATGACCTGGCATTTTAAGCTGTAAATAAACATAACATGGCCTTGCCATGAATTTAGCATAAGCCGGCCGCCCAAACAAGGCGTGGTATGGACTTCTGATTTTTACCACCTCAAACGTCAATGTTTCTGCCCTTGAATCATAATCATCTCCAAAAGCCACCTCTAAGGCTATCTTGCCAATAGGATATGCAGACTTACCAGGCACCACGCCATGAAAAACGGTATTTGACGGTTTAAGATTCTTATCTGTCAACCCCATACGGCGGAATGTGTCATAATACAGAATGTCGATACTGCTTCCGCCATCCATGAGCACTTTAGTAAACTTGTATCCCCCGACTTGCGGGGCTACCACCAAGGCCAAGTGACCCGAATTATCAACCCGGGGTGGGTGATCATCTCTACTCCATAAAATGGGTTGCTCAGACCAGCGTAAATACTAAGGCACTGCCGGTTCAACAGAGTTTAACCGCCCTTTTGTGAAGTTTCTGATCACGCTTACACAAACTATTAGTGAAAACATGATATTGCCCACTATTTAGCTGCTTGGGATTGCTCTGGTAACCCGACTGCTGGTGTTGCTGCTGATTCCCCTGATGGTTGTAGCCTCCCTGGTTGCCTTGGTGCCTTTGATTGATGTGTCCGGTTTGGTTGCCTTGAAACCCTGAACCGGAACCACCACCTCCGTAACCCGGCCCGTGGAAACCACCTCCTGAACCGCCGGGCGGGCCATTATCATACTGGAACATATTGGAATTCTTGAAATCCCACATGATATAACAGTCCTTCCAAAGATGAGATGTTGGCTTCTCCTTTGATCCATGCTTTGGACAGGGCTGATTTAACAGGCGCTCCAAATTGGGGGCTGAACCTCCACCCCTCTGGGGCTGCTTGCCCTTACGGCACTGGCCATTCTCCTGAGCATTGGTCTTAGCAACAAAGTCCAAGCTGTTGTCGGCCTTGCGCTTACCGTTGTTCCCATGGCCTGCCGGATTATGCGGCAGACCCTTGGCGTTGCCGTTCTTTTTCCCTTTCCCCGGTTTGTCCTCCTGTGAATCCAGGTCCTTGGTATTATCTGAATCGGCGTACTTAACCAAAGCGGCCATGAGTGTTGACATACCATTGAAGTGACGTTTGAGCCTTCCTAATTTCTGTTTGAGCGGTAGGAAACAGCAATTTCCCTCTAATGTTAACACTGCAGTGTCTGCATTGATACGATATGATGAGTGCAAAATTGCTGAGACCCATTTGACCCAATGGGTCGTGGACTCCCCTTCCTCTTGGACACAAGCGGCCAGATCCACGATTGGCATTGGCTGCTTACAAGTATCTTTGAAGTTCTGGATAAACCGGTGCTTCAATTCAGTCCATGATCCGACAGAGTTGGTTGGTAAGCTCTTCAACCAAGTACGAGCTGTTCCCTCCAACATCATGGTGAAATATTTAGCACACACTGCCTCATCCACATCTAACATCTCCATTGCCATCTCATAGCTTTCCACCCACGCCTCTGGTTGCAAAACGGCGGTGTAATTTGGTACCTTACGAGGTCCCTTGAAGTCCTTGGGCAGTCTCACATTACGCAAAGCGGGGGTGAGACACGGCACCCCTAAGGAACTGAACACCACACCTGGATCTACTGAAGCGGTAGGGTGAACCGGAGTATGTTGTCATGCTCCGTGTTGAGCTGCTAACTCAGCATCCCGACGCGCGCGGCCATGGTCCACAACATCCTGCGCATTAGCACCTCCCCCTGCCGGGTTGTTTCCTCATGGTGAATTTTGGCGATGCACACCGCTGGACACAACCGGTTCGTCCTCAACGTGTCTGCTATAGCTCTGGCTTGGATGGGGAGTGGAATGAATCCTTTCACGACTGTGTGAATATGCCTGCTGTTGATTTAGCATTGTTTGAAGGAGATCCCTGGCCCGACGTGCTTCAACCGCAACTGGTGACTCGCCGTCGGTTGGGAGGGCTGCCAGGCGTGAAGCGGCGGCCACAATATTGTCCAATGGGTTGGAATAATGCCCGGGAGGTGTTGGTACATACTGTGGCACAACGTTGTTCTGGCGAGGCGGGTCCATCGTGCGTGGTTGAACCAGCGCTCCTGTTCCCGGTGCCTCCACCCAGTTTAGTAGGGGTTGGTTACCAGCTCCTGCTCCTGGTGTGTTGAAAAGATTTTGCGGCTCATAAACCAACGGGAGACGCGATCGGTACCTATGCTTCGGTAGGCCTAATTCGGTAGGCCTGTGCTTCCAATTCAGCCCGTTCTGTAGCCATCCTAGCGTTCTCTGTCGCCAGGTACGCTTTAGCCTGAGCTATCTGATCTTTCACCTTTGCAATCTCTGCATTGTGCTGATCCCTGGCCGCTTCATCCACCTCCGCGGCCATCAACGTTGCGAAAGCGTCGAACAAATCAGACAGGACTTGGGCTGGAGGCGGCGCAGAGCTTCCTGCCCCTGTCGGTGTGGCCGTTGTTGAACCAGAGAGTATTGCTGCGGCGGCTGATGGCCATGAAGATGGCGGCCCAGTTTGGCAGATCAGGGGAATCCGGAATACTGTTTCCCTCGGATCCTCCATCAATCCGGTCGTCTTGCAACTGGTAAAGCAATTCGGTCTCTCCAGAAGACTCGTCATCAGAACAGACCATGGTTCTCCATTGGACACCGGCCCGTCCTCGTGTCTCGCTCCATGGATGACACCTACGAAAACATGCCTTGCCACGGGCTGAACTGGCGAAGAACTTGCATGCAAAGCCGTTTGGATGATGTCGGTGCAGATGTTCGGCTCAGGGGCCGGTTTGCCGATCTTGCCGATGAAGACGTGAATCCCACCAAAGGGGACCCGGTACCCGTACTCGATTGAATCGGCCTCGGGACCCCATCCTACATTGTCGATGTAGAGCTTGCCGCAACGACTCTTCCTCATCCGACCCACAACGTATCCCTTAAGTCCATCAATGTTGCCCTTCAAGAACTCAAAACCATCGTGTGATAGCCCCACGGTGGGCGCCAACTGTCGTGGGTTTGTCACGGCAGATGTCCTTGTGAAAGGACTTAGTCGGGGAGCCATCGCTATGGGTTAGCTTTAAGGGGTTAAACTGGACAAGGGGACACGTGGAGTTTTATACTAGTTCGGCCCCTTCACGGAAGGTAAAAGCCTACGTCTAGTTGTGATTGGTATTGCTAGGGTTTCGAAGGCCAGGGAGCGAATCCGCTTTGTCTGGCTCTCGAGTTGTTGTCTCTCCCTAAACCGCTGCCGGGTCGTCCCTTTATATACATAGGTTGGCGCCCGCCGGACTACAGAGTCCCGAAGCTGGATGATAAACGTGTCTGGTTCAGTCTCTATCCTTCCTATCTTACAATACAAGTTACATGACTAGGTCGGTTTACATTTATAGGCTTTAACCTGCCTTTGGGCCTTGGGCCTTCATAAAGCGCCAGCATCCTTGCATCTTCATGGGCTTCTAATCTTCAAGGACTTAACCCGGCTACGCAAGGCCAGTTTACATCCAGTAGTAATATCCCCAACAAGTTGCACAAATTAAAAGATATCAAAGATGAAAAGGAAGAATAGTGCTTACAGCAGGCGGTTTGTTCTTGGTATAGAAGGGATTCAAGCCGGTTTGACTATAGACTAGTTCCGATTCATTCAAAATTTTCTTTACACTTTCAGTGACTTCTTCATCAGTCACTTGAATGTTGCAATGGCGTTGAGGGTCTTCAACCTCACCAGTGTACTCACACATTAAACCGGGACGCCAGCTTAGCGGCAAGATGCTCCAAGATATCCAATAGTGCACAAAATCAACACTTGTTAAACCGTTGGCCATAAAAGCCCAGAGTTTGGCGAGTTGAGGGGCATATTTCGCACTTTCTGTGGAACTTAAAGTGTTGCGGCATCAGATGGGTGTTGGAAAGTCGGTGATCACGAAAGCTTGGGAGGGGGTTCTCATCTTCAGGAGATGTGTCTCTGCAGTAAAACCAAGTCTGGTTCCATTCCTTTGGGTGGCTGTGTAGTTTGACATGAGGAAATTCAACTTCTTTCCGCTTCTGAATTGAGACACCACCAAGTTCAGTGTTGGGGCCATTTACAAATTCTGTGCGCCAATTTAGGTCAAAGAAGTCGCGGAACAGCTCCGCAGTTGGTTCTTCCTATAAGTACACTTCACAGAAGACCTGGAACTTGCATAGATTGGATATTGAGTTGGGCCCGATGTCTTGAGGATGGAGTTGGAAATTGGCAAGCACATCTCGGTAAAACTTTGACCCTGGTGGTTTGAAGGCACGGCCTATGTGGTCGACAAAGACCACCACCTCACCCTGCCTCGGGGTCGGAGGATTTTCTGCTCCTGGAACTCACCATTTAATCTCAGTCTTCTTAGGCAAGGTACCAATCCTAACAATATCGTTCAATTGTTCCTCGGTGACCCGGGAACGAGCCCAGTTGCAAGCGGTAAATTGCTTGGCCATTATGGAACAAAAAGGTTATGGAAGAAAAGCCGGTTTACAGATCATTCAGGATGACACACAAGATGTAATGATATCAACATATACTGGTAGATAAGATTGCGTAAACCGGAGGCTGATATAATAATGAAGGACAAGGTTATATCAATGATATAAACGTATCGTTAAACCGGAGTTGGAAATTGCATACAAGAATTTATTAAATACAGGTTATAAGGGGAAGTACATTGGCGGTTCAACAAGGGGACTAATGGTGTATACTGGATTGTCATTCTTGCAAAGTTAAACCGCCTTTATTGGTGTGAGGAGTACGCATCTAAAAATACCTAAGTAAGGGGAAACAGGTTTCACAGAGTTATATGAAAATTTCGGATCTAAGGTATGACAGAAACTGGAAAATATTCAGGTTCAAGCTTTAGGTATTTAAATAGTTTAGCAGATTCAGATAAGTTGGTCTTGATATAAAGAGAGAGTCTAATAAGGAGAATATGATTACGGCTACGGTCTCACAAGGATAATAGGTCCAACCTAGCATGGGATGCTACAGAGAAGAAAAGCGAAGAACAACACTGAGTTTTTTGATGAACTCCGACAAGCAGTGAAACCCTAAAAACAAGATCTAAGGTGAAGAAAAAAGGGTTACCAGTATCACAGGAACGGCGGAGAGATGCCGTAGTTTTCTGGTACGTTCAGGGTGATGCAGCGGCCGGAGTCGGAGCAGAGGCGATGGTCGATGGTGGCGGTGGAGCTCTGGAGGTTGAGCAGCGCAAGGAAGACGACGCGAAGAGGCATGAGGGGGAAAAAGTGAAAATGACCCCTCGGTCTTATTTATAAAGGCAAGGGATAGGTGTTAGGCGCAAAAATCGAGGATCCAAAACATAGAAGTGAGGCGGAGATGTTGCCTCGATTGTCGGAGGACCATTAATGAGGATGTGTTATACGCAGTTTTATAGATGACGTCACAGCCGTTTACCACGATCCGAGAAGATGACGTCATGGTGGTTTACCAAAGTATGAGAAGATGTGGAAGACGAAGTTTTTACTAAGGATTGACATGAAACCTGTTCAAATCAATCTGGGGCCTAATGTTGGGGATATTACTACTGGACGTAAACCGGCCAGGAGTATCCGGATTAACTTTATGAAGATTAGAAGCCCATGAAGATGTGAAGATGATGGCGCTTTACGAAGGCCCAAGGCCCAGAAGTGAGTTAAGGCATGTAGATATAAACCGGCTAAATCATGTAATTTGGTTTGTATGATAGGAAGTGTAGAGGCCGAACCAGAAACGTTTATGATCCAGCTTCGGGACTCTGTAAACCGACGGGCGCCACCCATGTATATAAGGGGACGACCCGGCCGCGGTTCAGGGAGGAGACAACAACTCAAGAGCCAGACAAAGCGGATTCGCTCCCTGGCCTTCGAAACCCAAGCAATACCAATCACAACTAGACGTAGGCTTTTACCTTCATCGAAGGGGCCGAACTAGTATAAACTTCCCGTGTCCCCTTGTCCGGTTTAACCCCTTTAAGCTAACCTATTGCGATGGCTCCACGACTAAGTCCTTTCGCAAGGACATCTGCCGTGACAAACCCATGACAGATCTCGTGGTAGATCAACTCTTGTAATACTCATATCATCAAGAACAATCAAGCAGGACGTAGGGTATTACCTCCATCAAGAGGGCCCGAACCTGGGTAAACATCGTGTCCCCTGCCTCCTGTTACCATCTGCCTTAGACGCACAATTCGGGACCCCCTACCCGAGATCCGCCGGTTTTGACACCGACATTGGTGCTTTCATTGAGAGTTCCACTATGTCGTCACAATAAGGCTTGATGGCTCCTTCGATCATCGCTAGCGATGCGATCCAGGGTGAGGCTTTCCTCCCCGGGTAGATCTTCGTATTCGGCGGCTTCACACTACGGGCCAATTCGCTTGGCCATCTGGAGCAGTCGAAAGCTACGCCCCTGGCCATCAGGTCGGATTTGGAAACTTGAACTACATGGTCGACAACCGCGGAGACTTGATCTTCGACGGATTTGAGCCCATGCCAGACGCGCCGCACAGTCGCGACTAGCAAGACGTAACTCTATTGTCGGACAGTGTTCGGGAGATCGCATCCGCATCTACTCCGGCCATTAATCTGGAGATAATCGCGCCATCCGAGAGCGGAGGGATAGACCCCGCCATGGAGGCGGCACTCTCAGCGGGGATAGAGCCAGATACTGACTTCACCCCTTTCGAGAGCCGCGTCGTCGAACCACTAGATTTATCCCCGGTCACGGACTCCGAGCCGCTCACATTCGTGCCCGTCAAATCTGAATGGGTGCCGATGATGGAGTTCACCTCCGCGGATATCTTTCAGCACTCACCTTTTAGAGATGTGCTAAATTCATTAAGGTCTCTCTCACTGTCAGGAAAATCTTGGCCAAACTATGTACGGCTAGAATGGGATGCGGACGACAAAGAAATTCGCTGCCCACCCACCACCCACTTAGTAGACACTGTCGACAACTTAACCGACATGCTTGACTTCGACCCCGAAGACATCGATGGTATGGACGATGATGCAGGAGACGAACCGGAACCACCGCCCACAGGGCGCTGGACCGCTACTTCATCACATGACGTATACATGGTGGATGCACCCAGAGAGGGCAATGGCAAAGAGACAGCGCAGGATGCACCGTCCAAGCAACCCAAGCGCCGACGTCAGCGACGCCGCTCTAAGTCCTGCCATAGCAAAAATAGCGATAACAGCGCAAGAGGAAATAATAGTCCACGCGACTTCGGAAGAAACGACAATTGCACCACCCCGGTGGCAGAACACGATCAAGATGCAAACTGCAAACATAGTATGGATCCGACGTCCGAACACGATGACGCCAAAGATAAGCCTCATCAATCCCCGTCTAGGGAAGAAAACAGTCCGGACGAAGATGCACGCATCATCCCGGAAACACACTTGGAGCAAGAGAACCTCCGCAGAAGGTTTATTGCCACAGCGAGGAGCCTGAAGAAACAGAAGCAAAGGCTCAAGGTCGCACAAGATACGCTCAACAGCAAGTGGAACAAAGTAACAAAGTATGGTGGAAGTTACCATAAATATAGCTATCCAAAGTGCAAGCTATTACCGGAATTCGACAATGAGGCCTTAGAGCCCATAAAGCCGAAAAGTGATACGGCCAACCGGCCGGATCCACCACCCTATGAACACGATAGAGCGGCTAACAAACTCGTGCATAAGTCAACACACGATCTACGTGAGAACTTGCGTCAAAAATCCGGCGCAACCAGATCTATCTATGGATCTAGAAAGCGCGCTACAGTACACAACCAACACCGAATACTACAACCGTCCGAACACCAAGGCGCATCCCAATACAGGGGTGCCGCACGCCCCTTATGTTTCACTGATGAGGTGTTGGATCATGAATTCCCGAAGGGATTTAAACCGGTGAACATAGAGGCGTATGACGGAACCACAGACCCTGGAGTCTGGATAGAGAACTTCATCCTCCATATTCATATGGCTCGTGGAGACGATCTCCATGCCATATAAATACTTGCCCCTCAAGCTTAAAGGGCCAGCTCGGCACTGGCTGAAAAGCCTCCCCGAAAACTCAATTGGAAGTTGGGAGGAGCACGAGGACGCTTTTCAGGCCAATTTTCAAGGGACTTATGTCCGACCTCCGGATGCAGACGATTTAAGTCATATAATCCAATAGTTCGGAGAGTCCGCCCGAAAGCTTTTGAACAGGTTCCTCACCAAGAAGAACAAAATCGTCGACTGTCTGGACACCGAAGCCTTAGCAACTTTTAAACACAGCATCCGAGACGAATGGCTCGCCAGACACCTCGGTCAAGAAAAACCGAGAACAATGGCAGCCCTAACAAGCCTCATGACCTGCTTTTGCGCGGGCAAGGACAACTGGTTGGCCCGTAGTAGCACCAGCGACCCAAGCACATCCGAAGTCAGGGATGGCAATGGTAAACCACGACGCAACAAAAACAAGCGTCGAAATAAAGAAGGTAGCCCAGATAACATGGAGGTAAACATCGGATTCAGGGGCTCCCGACCAGGTCAGCGGAAAAAGCCTTTCAAAGGCAATAGAGAAGGACAATCTGGCCTAAACAAAATTCTTGACAAACTCTGTCAGATTCACGGCACCCCAGACAAACCTACAAATCATACCCACCGAGAATGTTGGGTCTTCAAGCAGGCCGGTAAGCTAAACGCCGAACACAAAGGGGAAGAGACACCAAGCGCAGACGAGGATGAACCTCGCCAGCAAAACGCCGGAGGACAGAAAAAGTTCCCACTAGAGGTTAAAATAGTAAATGTGATCCATGTGACAAAGAGGAGAAGCAATCATGCACTCTGATGCACACGCGCCATAGAGCCCGTCACCCCTAGGTTCAACCCCTGGTTGGCCTGCCTGATCACTTTTGATCATAGGGATCACGATACAAATATCCGGCGCGAAGGACTGATGGCCTTGGTGTTAGACCCAATAATAAATGGGTACCATTTCACAAGATTCCTCATGGACGGCAACAGCAATCTAAATCTGATATATCAGGACACAGTCCACAAAATGGGGATAGATCCGACACAAATAAGCCACAGTAATACTACCTTCAGGGGGCCCCGACAACTTCCGAAGCGAAACGTTAACTTTTCACATCGCTCCATTCCAAAGTGATTATCAAGCACTACTCGGAAGGGTGGCTTTCGCTCGTTTTAACGCAATACCGCATTATGCTTTTCTCAAGCTCAAGATGCCCGGTCGACGTGGCATCATCACAGTTAGCGGAAATACTGAATGTTTTTTACGCATGGAAGAGGACGCGGCGGCTCTAACAGCCGTGAACTAGACGGCCTTACCAACCAGAAAAAATGGTAGGTCGTCAAGACCACGGACACGGTGAGACAAATCCGGCGTTCCATCATATATACATGAGATTGGTTTTCGAACCCTCATAAAACGATACCAGGGCTTCCCGCATGTAATCAGGGCCAGCCCGGCTCAACTAGGCTTCTCTTGAATTTTGATAGTTCATTGACAATAACCAATTCTTATTTTTGGCATGGCAACTTTCACCTAAGTTCTTTCCTTTTGCAGATGACAAACATGCTACACCTGTCCAGGACACGGCACAACGGAGATACAGGCGCAGACGTGCAGCAGGGACCTGCCCAAAGGTTTCTTTTTAGATTAAGACCCTGCGTAAACCTTTTTTACTGTCCCTTGTTGCTCACATCCTCCGGATACTACACACAACCGAGAAGGATGCTGGCGTTATTGGCATGTGTCCACGCCAGAATTTTGCACGTACCTAGACACATGGGGTTTCTTATTAAGGGCAGTGTTTAGCCCGGTATATGTTATAAAGACCGAACACCTTAGGGAGTGTTCAGCGTCGCGAGTTTGGCCCTATATGCATCAGCTCCGAATCATCTCTTTGGTAAAATGTTGGGTTTGCCCGGCTCCCACATTTTGGTACCTTACGTTTCGTTATAGTGGCTAAGGCAGCACTGGGAGAACTACTGCGATTGTGTCCTGGTTCATCCGGGTGAGCACCTCAGTAGAGAAAGCCGAAAACTGATTGTCATGATATAGCGAGAGACTGGTCAACCACTCGATGACTCATCGGAATCTTCGGGATTCCTCCGCATTAACGAAGGGCCGTTTCCCGGTCATGTATGTACGCGACCCGTATTCGGACGAGCGCAGAAGTACCAGGGGCTATATAGTAGCCCCACTTTCAAACTCCTATGGCTAAGTGAAAGTGTTAAAGCAATATAGTCCGATTGTCTCGTTCACTACGCTATCACCTCCTTAACGGACCAAGACGTTGGATCAAGTGTGGATATGTATTTTTCGCGAACACCCCCGCATTATATGCGTGGGGGCGGAAGCCGACGACTGCAAACTTTCAGGTTATACACATATATACATAAACGGCCGCACAGGAGGCATCATAGTACTTTCGGCCAAAAGTATAAATACAGCCTTGATAACTCAATAAAAAATTGTTTTTACAATGGGAATACATGTCACTCGAACATAACATTCTTCGACCACTGAGCCTCTATCAAACGAGCGCCTTCAAGAACTTCTTCAAAGTAGTGCTCTGCAGCCACTTGGCCTACGGCCGAACCCTGTGTCGCAACAGTGGTGGCCTCCATCTCCGCCCAGTATGTCTTGACACTGGCAAAGGCCATCCGCGCACCTTCTATGCATGCCGATCTCTTTACTGCATCGATGCGTGGCACAGCACCAAGGAATTGTTGCACTAAGCTAAAGTAGCTATTCGGCCTTGGCCCTCCCGGCCACAGGTGATCCAGAACGGACCTCATGGCAAGTCCGGACAACCTATGGAGCTCGGCCCACTCGGCCAATCGCTCATTCAACAGCAGCGGACGGACTGGAGCGTGAAACTATGACCAGAATAGCTTTTCCACTTCGGGACCTTTCTGATCCTTGAAGTACTCGGCCGCATTAGCATCACTTGTAGCCAAATCCATGTACGCGTCCGCAGAACTCCATAGCCGGTCCAGAGGAGCATACTTTGGATCTCCGAACTTAGTCAGCAACAAGAAGGGCTTCCCAGACACGATATCTGCAGCTTGATTCAGCTCCTCCTTCGTCGCTCTAATTTTGGAGCAGGCTTCCTTGGCAGCCACCCGGGCCTTCTCCAGGTCCGTCACCTTCGCCCGGTTTTCTTCTTCAAGAAGCTGGTAACGGTCAGCGGCATCTTTTAACTCTACAGCCATCTTGGCTATTTTTTCCTTGCTTTGGCAATGTGCGGCCTGTTCGGCCCTTAACTCGTCGGCCGCCTTTAAATCGATCGCATTGCTACTCCTTTCTTGCTCCTTGGCTCGGGCCAGCTCCACCCGAAGGGTCTTCACGGTGGCAGCTCCATTTGCAGTCACAACATATTAAAGATACTGGCATCATGCTACTCTTATTATGTGACGATCACCAAAAAAATCACTCATCCTGTGCCTCGTCAAGCTGCTTGTTGACAAGCACGATGTCGGCATCTGCCGCATCAAATTGTCGCTTTAGCTCGGCAAACCCATCAGTCCGGCTAGCCACCGGAGCTTCATCCACCTGCACATAAAGGCGGTCTGGTTATTACCTGGGACTATGATCCTCTGTTTGCCGCCGTTTTCGATGACAACCAGAGTCTCAGGGGCTACTATCTACATAGGGTATACCTAACGTATGCGGTACTGTTAAAAACATACATTATTTCACGTACCTCGAAGCCTTTCAGCAGACTCATAAAGGCTTCATGCAAACCGCTTTCAGCGGATGAAATCCTTTCAATTACCGTACCCATTAGAGTATGATGCGCTTCCGAGACGGCCGCTTGCCCCAGAAGATCCTTCAGCGCGTCCGACCGCACACTGTACGGACCCTTGTTGTCGCTCTCCTTAGGAGCTGGATACTGGGGATTCCGACAGCCAAAGGGTTATCCTATGGCCCTAGTGGATCCGGAGATACCCTTCGCGACGACACTTCAAGGTCGCCCGCTTCTTGAGGCGGGGTGTTCGCGGGAGGCGTTTCGCTCTCCATCATCTCCGGAAGAAGATCCCCCGAGGATGAACTCTGTCGAGAAGGGATATGATCCGGACTACAATTTATAAGCATCGGTTATTGTCTTCAGAAGTAAGGTAGGATGTTTTCACTGTTAAGTACTTTTCGATTACTTACAGCTCGGTACAGGGCTGATCCCCGTGCGAACATTGTGCGGCAAGAATACCCTCCGAGGGAGGACCCTCTGATGAAGATTTCTTCTCCCGTTTGGAAACCTTGGTTCCCGGATCTTTAGATGTAGTCCTCTTCCTTCCCCGAGGAGAGAGAATGTCAGATTCTTCCCTTTGATCGTCCTCCCTCACGGAGGTGCTCATTCCCCTGGCTGGAATAAGTAGCGAGTGAGGCCCGCTTTCGCCCTCTTTATTACCCCCATCATCTTCCTTTGAGGACACTGGATAAGGCGCCGGCTCGAGAATCTTGTCCAGTACCGGATTGTCCAAGCCCTCAGGAACGGGGGCCGAACACCTAATCATCATCGCCTTTGTTATCCAGTCCTGGTCAAAAGGCGGCTCTTTAGAATGATGCCATGATAAATAAAAGGACAGCAGGTTCGGCATGGGATTACTTACTTGGGCAGCGGGGCGGTTGCAGCTCAGGCCCACGTCCTCGGTGGTGTCTGGACACTCTATTTGGGGTCCGAAGAACGATTTGTACATCTCTTCGTGCGTCATACCGAGGAAATGTTGAATAGCACGCGGTCCTTCTGGGTTGAATTCCCACATGCGGAGGGGCCAGCGTTTGCAAGGCTGGACTCGACGAACTAGCATAACTTGCATTACCATAACTAGACTGAAATCTCTCTCAAAGAGATCTCGAATACGGCTTTGCGGTATTGGCACGTCCTTGGCTGGACCCCAGCTCAGCCCCCTGCTGATCCATGACATCAGTTGCGGTGGGGGCCCGAGCGAAAGGCGGGGGCAGCTACCCACATGGCACTTTGAGGAGCTGTGATGTAAAACCACTCCCGCTGCCACAATCCGGACACCGCTGGGAAGGAACCCTCTGGACATGGAGCGTCAGCGATTTTTCTTATTAAAGCACCTCCGCATGCTGCGTGCTGCCCCTCGATCATCTTCGGCTTCACATCGAAGGTCTTGAGCCACAGGCCGAAGTGAGGGGTAATGCGGAGGAAGGCCTCACATACGACAATAAATGACGAGATGTGAAGAAGGGAATCCGGGGCCAGATCGTGAAAATCCAGCCCGTAATAGAACATAAGACCCCTAACAAAGGGATCCAGAGCGAAGCCTAGTCCTCGGAGGAAGTGGGAGATGAACACAACGCTCTCGTTGGGTTCGGGAGTAGGGACGACCTGCCCTCGGGCGGGCAGCCTATGCGAAATTCCGGCGGTCAGATATATGGCCTCTCTCAACTTCTTGATGTCCTCCTCTGAGACGGAGGAAGGCATCCACCGACCTTGAAGGTTGGATCCAGACATAGTTGAAGGTCCGAAGCACCTGACCTGAGCTTTGGGTGTTGGAACTTGAGGCGGGGGAAGGATTCGATTGAGCGTGGGAGGGAAAAAAGAAAAAGCCTTGTCCCCTTTATAAAGAGGGTGAATATCAGGCGTCCTCCTCGTGGACGTTTGAGACTTACCTAAGATCTAGGAGTCATACCAACAGGCATGGTTGGGTTAGCCACATTTGTATTGATGAGAATCCCGTGATAAGGGGAACACGATCTCTGTTTTGACAAGACGTGTCAGGGAAACCGCCTCGCATTATGTGCGGAGCTGGTTAAGAAAAACGGTTCGAATAATGACCGGGCCGTGGCGTGATGTCATGCTATCAAAACGTGTCAGCATATTAGATTTGTGGAAATATTATTCTCTCTGCAGTGGTATGTGGAACTTATTTTGCAGTGTCGGACACTATCCTCATATTCAAACTCTACCGTGGTGTATTCGGAGGAGGAATCCGCCTTGCAATGCCAAAGACAACACTGTGCGCCGGACTCATCGTCATTGAAGCCTGGTTCAGGGGCAACTGAGGGAGTCCTGGATTATGGGGTCTCCGGATAGCCGAACTATATCCTTTGGCCGGACTGTTGGACTATGAAGATATGAGATTGAAGACTTCGTCTCGTGTCCGGATGGGACTCTACTTGGCGTGGAAGGCAAGCTAGGAAATACGGATATGTATATCTCCTCCTTTGTAACCGACCTTGCGTAACCCTAGCCCCCTCCGGTGTCTATATAAACCGGAGGGTTTAGTCCGTAGGACGACATACAATCATACCCATAGGCTAGCTTCTAAGGTTTAGCCTCTTTGATCTCGTGGTACATCAACTCTTGTAATACTCATATCATCAAGAACAATCAAGCAGGATGTATGGTATTACCTCCATCAAGAGGGCCCGAACCTAGGTAAACATCGTGTCCCCTGCCTCCTATTACCATCCGCCTTAGACGCACAGTTCGGGACCCCCTACTCGAGATCCGCCGGTTTTGAAACCGACACAAATCAAATCAAAATAATTGCAAACAAAACTCCCCCTGGGACTCTTGTTAGTTGGAGGCACTCGTTGTTTCGAGCAAGCCATGGATTGATGCTTGTTGGTGGAGGGGGAGTATAAACTTTACCATTCTGTTTGAGAACCGCCTATAATGTGTGTAGCATGGAAGATATCGCCATATCTTGGTTGTTATGTTGACAATGAAAGTATACCGCTCAAAATATTATTCACCTCTATTTCAAAATCGAGCTCTGGCACCTCTACAAATCCCTGCTTCCCTCTGTGAAGGATTAAAAAGCACTAGTTGGAGAGCATTGCTGTCATTTGCATCCATTACTGTTAGTTTACATTGAGTATGACTTGACTGGATCTCTTTTACCATGAATTAAAATGTCTAGTCAGTCCTTGATCTTTAAAGGTGCTCTGCATTTATGTTTTGCGGTCTCAAAAAGGGCTAGGAAGATACCGTCATGTTATAGCATATCATGATTGTTTTGAGAAAGTGTTGTCATCTGAGATTTATTATTATTGCTCGCTAGTTGATTATGCCATTGATATGAGTAAACATGAGACCTAAATGTTATTCTGAATATGGTTAGTTCATAATCTTTGCTGAAAACTTGAATGCTGGCTTTACATATTTACAACAACAAGAGCAAACAGAGTTTGTAAAAGTTTTTCTTTATCACTTTCAGTTTATCAACTGAATTGCTTGAGGACAAGAAATGGTTTAAGCTTGGGGAGTTGATACGTCTCCGTCATATCTACTTTTCCAAACACTTTTGCCCTTGTTTTGGACTCTAACTTGCATGATTTGAATGGAACTAATCCGGACTGACGCTGTTTTCAGCAGAATTGCCATGGTGTTGTTTTTGTGTAGAAATAAAAGTTCTCGGAATGACCTAAAAATGAACAGAGAATTATTTTGGAATGTATAAAAAATACTAGAAGGAAGATCCACATCAGGGGGGCCTCCACCTATCCATGAGGGTAGGGGGCACGCCCTACCCCCCTGGGCGCGCCTCCCTGCCACGTGGGCCCCCTGACGCTCCACCGACCTCAACCTGGACTCCATATATTCACTTTCGGGGAGAAAAAAACCAAGGAGAAGGATTCATCACGTTTTATGATACGGAGCCGCCGCCAAGCCCTAAACTCTCTCGGGAGGGCTGGTCTGGAGTCCGTTCGGGCCTCTGGAGAGGGGAATCCATTGCCATTGTCATCATCAACCATCCTCCAGCACCAATTTCATGATGCTCACTGCTGTGCGTGAGTAATTCCATCGTAGGCTTGCTGGACGGTGATGGGTTGGATGAGATTTATCATGTAATCGAGTTAGTTTTGTTAGGGTTTGATCCCTAGTATCCACTATGTTCTGAGATTGATGTTGCTATGACTTTGCTATGCTTAATGCTTGTCACTAGGGCCCGAGTGCCATGATTTCAGATTTGAACCTATTATGTTTTCATCAATATATGAGAGTTCTTGATCCTATCTTGCAAGTTATAGTCACCTACTATGTGTTATGATCCAGCAACCCCGAAGTGACAATAATTGGGACCACTCCCGGTGATGACCGTAGTTTGAGGAGTTCATGTATTCACTATGTGTTAATGCTTTGGTCCAGTACTCTATTAAAAGGTGGCCTTAATATCCCTTAGTTTCCAATAGGACCCCTCTGCCACGGGATGGTAGGATAAAAGATGTCATGCAAGTTCTTTTCCATAAGCACGAATGACTATATTCGGAATACATGCCTACATTACATTGATGAACTGGAGCTAGTTCTGTGTCACCCTAGGTTATCACTGTTACATGATGAACCGCATCCGGCATATTTCTCTATCACCGATCCATTGCCTACGAGCTTTCCATATATTGTTCTTCGCTTATTTACTTTTCCGTTGCTATTGTTACAATCACTATAAAACACCAAAATTATTACTTTTACTACCGTTACCTTTTACCACCATTACCACTACTATCATATTACTTTGCTACTAAACACTTTGCTGCAGATATTAAGTTTCCAGGTGTGGCTGAATTGACAACTCAGTTGCTAATACTTGAGAATATTCTTTGGCTCCCCTTGTGTCGAATCAATAAATTTGGGTTGAATACTCTACCCTCGAAAACTGTTGTGATCCCCTATACTTGTGGGTTATCATGGTGTAACACCCTCGATGCGACTATATCTCCCACGTGTCGAGGCACGACTTAGAGACATAATCGCATTGAAGGCATATGTCGCAAGTTAGGCAATCTTCACAACATCCCATGTAATATGATAATAAAAGGGGAGATAACATAGTTAGCTTACACTCGCCACGTCAATCAAGTACATCAATAACATTACAACATCCAAACACTCATGGCCCAACTACGGCGCCAAAATAAAAGAGAACCGAACAAGCGACACGGTCCCGTTCACCCCCAACTGGGCACCACTACTGATCATCAGGAAAGGAAACATAGTAACGTTGAGAGTCTTCGTCGAACTCCCACTTGACCTCATACGCGTCTCCTGGAGCGGAATCATCAGGCCCTGCATCTGGTGTAATAGTAATCTGTGAGCCACAGGGACTCAGCAATCTCGCGCCCTCGTGATCAAGACTATTTAAGCTTATAGGTAAGGCAATGTAAAATATGAGTGGAGCTGCAGCAAGCGACTAGCAAGTATGGTGGCTAACTTATTCGCAAAAGAGAGCGAGAAGAGGAGGCAAAGCGCGAGCGAGAAACTAGCGAGCAACCTGCGCAAACATTACTCCAACACCGTGTCCACTTCCCGGACTCCGCCGAGAAGAGGCCATCACGGTAACACACTCAGTTGATTCATTTTAATTAATTAAGGTTCAAGTTATCTACAACCGGACATTAACAAATTCCCATCTGCCCATAACCACGGGCACGGCTTTCAAAAGTTCAATCCCTGTAGGGGAGTCCCAACTTAGCCCATGACAAGCTCTCAAGGTCAACGAAGGAATAGACCTCCTCCCAAGACGTTCCGATCAGACTCGGTATCTCGGTTACTCAAGACAACTCCGACAATGGTAAAACAAGTCCAGCAACACCGCCCGCTGTGCCGACAAATCCCGATAGGAGCTGCACATATCTCGTTCTCAGGGCACACCGGATAAGCTAAGCGTACGGGAGCCAACGTAACCCAAGTTGCCAAGGGACGGCCCCGCAAGGTGCTCTAGGTTGGACCAACACTCAGAGGAGCACTGGCCTGGGGGGTTAAAAATAAGATGACCCTTGAGTCCGCGAAACCCAAGGGAAAAGGCTAGGTGGCAAATGGTAAAACCAAGGTTGGGAATTGCTGGAGAAGTTTTATTTAAGGCGGACTGTCAAGGGGTTCCCATTATAACCCAACCGCATAAGGAACGCAAAATCCGGGAACATAACACCGATATGACGGAAACTAGGGCGGCAAGAGTGGAACAAAACACTAGGCGAGAGGCCGAGCCTTCCACCCTTTACCAAGTATATAGATGCATTAAGATAACAAAGTAATATAATGATATCCCAACAAGTAAATAAATGTTCCAACAAGCACTAGTGCAGAACCGGGCAATAGCACCGGTTCGTAAGGCCCTTTAGTGTCGGTTTAGGAACCGGCACTAACGTTTCGGCACTAAAGGCCCCCCCTTTAGTACCAGTTCAGCACGAACTAGTGCTAAAGGGGATCCACGTGGCACGAGCCAGCTCCGGGGGCCGGGAGCCCTTTAGTACCGGTTGGTAACACCAACCGGTACTAAATGGTTGTGGGTTTTTGTTTTATTTTGTATTTTTCAATTAAATTTGTGTTATGAATTTAATTTCGGATTGTTTTACGTTATAATGAGTTTTAGTCGTCATCATCATCATCATCATCACATATTAATAAATAAATAAACTCTAGCTAGCTAAAAATCATCATAGTCGTCTAATTACCACTATTTAATCATCATAGTCATTACCGCTAGCTATCTAATCATCATCAACGCTGGCTAGCTTAAAGAGGAAACATTCACTTTGTAACAGAAGCAAAGATATCATCAAGTTCAACATAATCATCACCAACATCGAAGTTCAGGACACGACATGAGACAAGTAATAATTAAGAGCATGAACTAGTAGCTACTGATCCTGCTGCTCCCTCTCAGGTAGAATAACATAGAACATGTATAGCTCTCCTGATTCATCATACTGGAGCATGCAGATGAATCTGTCTCCTAATCTTGGGTTGCGCTTCTCCTTGCTGCCCCCTAGTACTTCTCTGCGATCGTTAACAATTTTGCTCCAATCTTTCACTATTAAGCATTCTTCGCTTTCAGAAATCCTGAATGCACTCATGTGCAATGTAGGAAATCTTGGTCGTAAGCTAACCATTGACATGCGACCTTTTGTCTCGATCCACTGAGGCACAACTGTCATCGGAAGTCCCTGTTGAAGAACTAGTATAGTAATTAATATACTAAGCAATGAAAGTTTAGCTTCAAAAATAATGTATGCAAAAGATGCACTAATTAAGGACAAATATTTAAAATCTTACCATCTTTCGATTATAGATGTGACCGTAGTTCAATACGATCACCATTGATCGGACATTTTGAGTACTAACATTTCTAAGTTCAGGAAAAAAAATTGTCTTGACAGTATTAAGATCCTCAAGCCATGAAACATAATGACTTATCTCCTCGCAGTTTAGTTGAGCCTCGGGGCAGTAGTAGGTCCTGTCTACCAAGCGCCGGACATGTTTGCTTGAACCGAAATAAGCTGACAATACAAATTAGTTGTCAACTATTTTTGAATAAACTGTATGAAATACATAAACATATGCATGCATGGTTGAGAAAAACTCACCAAATGGTAGAACTGGAGGCGTTTGCACATCGACCCAGATGTCTATATTACCTTCAATATCATCTTCCGGACGAATATCAAAGGTGATAACCATATCAGGCTCAAATGCATAAGCCTTGCATAGTGCTTGCCAAGTTTTGCATTCAAAATGGGTGTATGTGTCTCCATTATATAATTTGACGTTGAAAGTATACCCATGCTCCGTCTTCAAGTAAACTCTCTTTACCTCCATATCATCTATAGCACTAAAACCTATCTTATCCAAGACAAAAATTCTTGCATGACAGGGGATGCGCTAGTAGAATAGTGAAAATTTAAAATTATAAGTTGAAGCAAATGAAGCATAAGTTTTGCATTCAAATAATAATTGACAAAGTGACTTACTGTATCAACTTCGAATGTCTCATCCAGCTTGATGCTGAAGCGCCTACCATCAACAAGGAAATTTTGGTCACACAGGCCGCGCTGGTCTTCACAGTGTTCTCACATAATGAAATATTTTTCATTGTCAGATGACATTTCCTATGTTCATATAGGTGAAACATTAAACACCTATATCTAGCCAAATATATATTCATCTAACATTTGACATTAATATATCTAACTATATTCATCTCTAACAATTGACATTACTATATATTTAACTTTTCTATCGAATTCATCTAACATTCGACATTAATGTAACATTTATATAAACTAAAAATATATAAAAAAATTAAATAAACAGAAAAACTCATTAACAAATAATATTTTAATTAGATCATCAAATCTCAGATATCTAAATTTTCTTACTAAAAATAAACTAGTTATATTAATTATTCAACTAGTTTAAATCTCATATACCTAAATAAACTAGTTCGACAATTTTCTTACTAAAAATAAACTAGTTATATTAATTATTCAACTAGTTCAAATCTCATATACCTAATTAATATCTAGCTATATTCATCTCTAACAATTGACATTAATATATATTTAACTTTTCTATCTAATTCATCTAACATTCGACATTAATCTAATATTCGATCATCTAATTAAATTTTCTAAAAAACAGAAAACAGAAAATGTGTGTGTGTATGTGTGTGTGTATATATGTAAAAAAATGTGTGTGTGTGTGTATGTGTGTGTATCTATGTGTGTGCATGTGTGTGTATGTGTGTGTATACTGGAGTGCCGCCCCGTACGCCGCCGCCCCGTACGTACGAGCGGGGACGCCGGCATACGGGGCGGGGGCGGCGGCGTACGTACGGGCCGGTGCACGCGGCGCGGGTGCGAGAGAGACGTACGGCCGCGGCGATGATGATGGACGGCGGCGGCGTTCGGGGCGGCAGCGCGAGACGACGACGACGACGGGCGGCGGCGGGGATAGCGACGATGACGACGGACGAGGGCAACGGGCGGCGACGACGGGATCGAGCGGCGCGCGCGGCGATGTCTCGCGAGAGGTTGGAGATGAAGTGGGGAGATGAAACTGAAATTTTCGTAAGTGCTATATATATATAGGATGGGCCTTTAGTACCGGTTCATGGCTCCAACCGGTACTAAAGGCCTATTTTCGCCAGGCCAAGCGGCGAGAAACGAAGGCTTTTAGTACCGGTTGGAGCCACCAACCGGTACTAAAGGGGGGGCCTTTAGTACCGGTTGGAGCCACCAACCGGTACTAAAGGCCTTGCGCTGCCACCCCAAAGTTTAGTCCCACCTCGCCCGGCGAAGGGCAGCCGCACTGGTTTATAAACCCAGCCGCGGCTACCTCTTCTATTTATATAGTTTTTTCTTTTCTGCATTATTTATTTTCTTCTATTTATTTTTGAGTAATTTTTTTGTATAGTTTTTTTATTTTCTGCATTATTTATTTTCTTCTATTTATTTTCTTCTGGAAATTGAATGTTGCATACTGAACAATTAGGTAAATAACCGAAAAACAACAAATGATGTCAGAACATGTTGGAAATTGATGACATCGCTTTAAATCCTGGATACTGAACACAAAAGAAGCCCGGAGTTCAAATAAGTTTAAAAAACATTGAAGTGGCGATGTAACAGATGAAGTGCGTCTAGTTTTTGCCGTGACCCTCTCTACTCTTTCGCGCATGCTATGGGGTGATATGATGATACCATGCTTCAAGCCATTTGGAATAGTGTAGACTGCACTGCACATAGCTCAGTGCAATCTATGCTATTCCGCAAGGCTTGAAGCTAATCAACATGTAGGTGAGCATTGCAACTCTTCGTCATTGTCTGTGCACTCACGGCTTATAAACCGCTCATACTGCCTCTCTCTTGGCGAAGATCACAAGATAGTTTGGTTAAATTGCATTACTTGTAAGTCCAGTTAACATGGATGCTTATGATGCAAGAGCAACAGCAAAAGTGAAAATTTGGCACAAATAGGTAGTTGTGTAACTAAAATAGGTAGGAGGAGAGATAGCTCTTATGTCACAAAAAAGAAGTTGTATCAAACCTTTTATGTCGGATCTAGAACAAACCAATCGGTATCGCCATCATACAGCCCAACCGTGGCTCATGATGCATATATATGCATATCAAATGCAGGATTGGACGTATGATGGCGAATCTGAATGATTTGTATTCAGTCGATGAACTGGTAGATGTATGCAGTCGATGAACTGGTAGATGTATGTAGTCGACGAACTGAAAGACTTATGCAGGGAAGGCGAGAGGTGGGCTATATATAGGGTCGTCTGGCTCACAAAGTGATTGTGGTAGTTTCGATCCAACGACTCACGTACATGAGCTAGGAAGAAACACACCCTTGATCCAACGACTCGCAAGAGCTAGAAAGAAACACACGATCCGTGTGATTCTTCCTGATTGGTGGGATGCACATTAGTACCCACTCTGGGCTTCGGTAAAAGTTGTAGAGGGGCTAGGGTTTCGCCATAGAGGGGCTCCGGAGCATCGGGATGGCACGAAAAGCTAGGAGTTGGCATACCATGTGTTTAAAAGTGCTCTTAGGGTGGTACATGCCAAATATTCACTCACTCCTTGTGTAGGGTCTTCCCGGCATCGATTCCTCACTCCGAGTCTAAGTACTTATAGGCTGAAAGTACCATAACCGACGAACATGAGTGAATCTTGTGTAGAGGTGGTTCATGCCATTGTTTTGGTACTTACTAGGGACCACCCTAACAAATTAAACCAAGCAAAGAGTTGCACATTAGTACCCACTCCGGACTCCGAAACCCTGATACTCGGAAAGAGTTTGTCCAGCTTGTACACGAAGTGCGTCCAGTTTTTGCCGTGACCCTCTCTACTCTTTCGCGCATGCTATGCGGGTGATATGATGATACCATGCCAAGTTTCAACATTTTCAGGATTCATTTTGTAGTGATTTTCAATTTCACGGCCATTTAGCTCTCTAAACAATTAGGTAAATGACCGAAAAACAACAAATGATGTCAGAACATGTTGGAAATTGATGACGTCGCTTTAAATGCTGCATACTGAACACAAAAGAAGTCCGGAGTTTAAATAAGTTATTAAAAATAAAAAAGAGGTGCAATGCTGGTTAATTTGCTTCAAGCCATTCGGAATAGTGTAGACTGCACTGCACATAGCTCAGTGCAATCTATGCTATTCCGCAAGGCTTGAAGCTAATCAACATGTAGGTGAGCATTGCAACTCTTCGTCATTGTCTGTGCACTCACGGCTTATAAACCGCTCATACTGCCTCTCTCTTGGCGAGGTGGGACTAAAAACAGCTTGCCATAACCTCATTAGTGCCGGTTCATGGTACGAACCGGCACTAAATGGTGATGGTGGGGCCATAGCCTGACCGCAGGCTGACACGGCCTCTTTAGTACCGGTACGTGGCATGAACCGGTACTAAAGGTTCGCCACGAACCGGTACTATTGATCGCCGCCACGAACCGACACTAATGTACACATTAGTGCCGGCACTAATTCAAACCAGCACTAATGTGCTTCACGTTTGACCCTTTTTCTACTAGTGAAGGAACGGCCTCCAATCTTCACCTGCAACTAGCAACGCTATAAGAGGGGCTGAGCAAAGCGGTAACATAGCCAATCAAGGTTTCCTAGGACATGGTGGGTCAGAGGTTTCACATGGCAATTTGGGAGGCTTGCAATCAAGTGGTAGGCATCGTAGCATTGGCATAGCAAAAGAGCGAGCAAACTAGCATAGCAAAGATAGTAGTGATTGCGAGGGTATGATCATCTTGCCTGCACAATTGTCAGAGTTAACTGGATCCTCGAAAGCAAACTCAACGGGCTCCTCGTTAGCGAACTCGTCTCCTGGCTCTACCCAAACAAGAAAAACAAGCAACAAGGATACAATCAACCACGTGCAAACTCAAACAACACGATGCAAAGATGATATGCTATGTGGGATGCGATGCGGGATGCAAAATGCAAGATATGACAGGAAATGCATGAACCTGGCCTCAACTTGGAATTCCAAGTATGCCACTGGAAAGATGAGATGAAATCGCTTGAAAATGATATAAAGAACGCCGGAATCGGAGTTACGGTTTGGAAATGGCAAGCGATTCAAAAATGACATCGGTCTGCGATTTACAGCAAGTAGGCATCTAAATGCAATGAGATGAACATGCTACAGCACCCAAACATGACAACAAAATACATGGCAGGGATGCACACAAGATGCTTAACAAAAGTCTAGCACTGAGCTACGGCCAATTCATCCATTAACAGGTTCAAACAAGCATGGTAAAAATGCAAATGGCAAACAGATCTCAGACTTAGTGAAATTAACACTTGTCTGGAATTTCAGATCAGTTAGCCCTCTTCAGAGCAACAAAACTACCTGCTATAGGACCTGAACATGGCAAAGTAAAGCCTGGCATGGAGCTACTCAAAGAGCTTAACAAAAGTCCCTTAGTGACCTTGAGCCAAAAGGGATCAGAAAATACAATTGCAAGCATGTGAACATAGCAAAAACATAATCAGTTTTCAGACTTGGTGAAAAACTGACACATGCTGAAACAGATCTCAAGTAGGCATGTTTACGAGCTCGATGCACTCACTATGGTGCAAGTCATGACAAGATAAGAATACACCCATCAAGAAGGAACAAAATGCAAGCTAGACATGGCAAGAACAATAGCATAGCATGCACGGATCAACTACAACATCACCGGCAAAATTGCAAACAAGTTGACAATCTGCCCAGATTCACAAAGTAGCTAAAGTAGAGCTCGATTGACTCAAGCTAGGGTGCTCCATAATTGCAAACAAAGACATAGATGGATAGAGCACTACAAGATTAATAAAATATCCTTACTGATCATCCTCAAAAGAGGCACGGATCACTAGGAAACAACATGAACATATGACAACATGAGATAAACAGCTCCAAGACTTAGTGAAATTACTAAGTCCCTGAAAACAGAATTAGCAAGTGCACCACTTTGCAAGCTTGCACAAGTCACCACACTCATCACAAAAATACATGGGTTGCACCTCTGGAAAGATGACAAAACCTTTAACAAAACACATGTAGAACTCATGGGCATAGCATGCACACAATAATCATGGCAAAAATGACAAAAGTGCTAAACGGAGTAGCAGATCTGACAATTTACTCAAGTAGCCCTCTTCTAACAGAATTTCGTGCATCAAGATGAGCTCCAATGAAAATGATACAGTGGAAAGAAATGATGTACTCTCTGAGATGAACATTTTGATATGCTATATGCATGAATCGGAGCTACGGATGCAAAGTTACGGAGCCGCGAACATGAGCACTTGGACTGAGAATTTCGGGACTTAGACAAAAAAATCAACCTCTACGGTTTTTTGGATCTAGATCTCGCGCACGGAAATCGAGGAACTCCGGCGAGGAACTGTAGCTGCCGGAGAGGAGGAGGTTGCCGGCGACGAGGGGGAGGCCGGACGGCGGCGGCCGGCGGGCACGGACACCGGTGGCCGGGGGCGGCGGCGCAGGGCGCGATG
>NC_041382.1:744032979-744097687 GCF_002162155.2 Triticum dicoccoides | reverse complement strand
CCGGTGCGGCGCGGGGACGATTTCTAGGGTTTCGGAGGTAGGAGGAGATCCGAAAATCGGGGGGGGGGTGTTTAAATAGGCATAGAGGGAGCTAGGAGAGTCCAAATGAGGTGCGGTTTTCGGCCACGCGATCGTGATCGAATGCTCTAGATGATGGATCAGAGTTTGGTAGGTTTTGGGCCAAATTCGAGGGGTGTTGGGCTGCAACACACACGAGGCCTTTTCGGTCCCTCGGTTAACCGTTGGAGTATCAAACGAAGTCCAAATGGTACAAAACTTGACAGGCGGTCTACTTGAAGTCCAAATGGTAAACCAAGGCCGCTTGGCAAGTCTCGGTCCAATCTGGAAATATTTAATCCCCACACATGAAAGAAAGCTAGAAATGACCACCGGAGGAGAACGAAGCGCCGGAATGCAAAACGGACAACGGGGAAAATGCTCGAATGCATGAGATGAACACGTATGCAAATGCAATGCACATGATGACATGATATGAGATGCATGACAACGACAACAACACATGGAGACAAAGACCCGAACCCGAGGAAATAAAATAACTTAACGCCAGAAATGGCAAGAGTTGGAGTACAAATTGGGAAAGTTACATCCGGGGTGTTACAACACTCCACCACTACGAAAGGATCTCGTCGCGAGATCTAGGACTGAAAGAATGCCGGGTACTCAGAACGGAGGTGATCCTCGCGTTCCCAGGTAGCTTCACGGTCGGAATGGTGTGACCACTTGACTTTGAGAAATTTGATTGACTTGTTGCGAGTCTTGCGTTCAGTCTCTTCAAGAATAGCAACTGGGTGCTCGCGATAAGAGAGATCTTCTTGGAGCTCAATGTCCTCGAAGTTGATGGTGCGGTCAGGAGTCTTTAAGCACTTTCGAAGCTGAGAGACATGGAACACATCATGAACATTTGCAAAGTTTGAAGGAAGCTCAAGTTGATAGGCGAGGTCGGCTCTCTTGCTGACAATCTTGAAAGGTCCCACATATCTGGGGGCAAGCTTCCCTTTGATACCGAAGCGACGAGTACCTTTCATAGGAGAGACGCAGAGGTAAACATGATCTCCGATCTCGAAAGCCAAATCGCGGTGCTTACTATCATAGTAGCTCTTCTGGCGGGATTGGGCTGCTTTGAGGTTATCACGAATGACTTTGCACATTTCTTCTGCCTCTGTGATTAAGTCATTACCCAAAAGCTGACGTTCACCGGTTTCAGACCAGTTGAGAGGGGTACGGCACTTCCTGCCATACAGAATTTCAAATGGGGCCTTGCCTGAACTTGCTTGAAAACTATTGTTGTAGGAGAATTCAGCATAAGGAAGACAATCCTCCCACTTCATGCCGAAGGAGATCACACAAGCCCTGAGCATATCTTCAAGAATCTGGTTGACACGCTCGACTTGACCGCTAGTTTGAGGATGGAAAGTTGTGCTGAAGCGGATGTTGGTGCCCATGGCCTTCTGAAAAGAATCCCAAAACTTCGAGGTAAAGATGTTGCCACGGTCTGAAGAGATCACTTGTGGAATACCGTGCAGAGAGACAATACGAGAGGTATAGAGTTCCGCCAATTGAGCTGCAGTGATCGACTCTTTGATAGGCAGAAAGTGAGCCACTTTGGTGAGTTTGTCGATGACAACGAATATAGCATCATTGCCACGCTTGGACTTTGGAAAGCCAGTCACGAAGTCCATTTCAATGTGGTCAAACTTCCATTCTGGAATGGCAAGAGGTTGGAGGAGACCAGCTGGCCTTTGGTGTTCTGCCTTCACTCTTCTATAGACATCACATTCATTCACGAATTGAGCGATTTCGCGCTTCATTCGAGTCCACCAATAAGCTTGCTTGAGGTCCTGATACATCTTCGTGCTCCCAGGGTGGATGGAGAGAAGAGAATTGTGAGCCTCGTTCATGATCACTTTATGGAGGTCACCTTTGGGTACAACAATACGATCCTCGAAGAAGAGAGTGTCCTTGTCATCAAGGCGGTAGCACTTGTACTTGGATTGACTCTTGGCAATCCCAATCTTCACCTTTTTCACCATGGCATCAAGAAGCTGAGCTTGGCGAATCTGGTCTTCCAAGGTAGGAGAGACTTGAAGGTTGGCGAGGAAACCTTGAGGAACAATTTGCAGATTAAGTTTGCGGAAAGCTTCACAAAGCTCGGGTTGATAAGGCTTGAGAATCATACTGTTGCAGTAGGCCTTCCTGCTCAAAGCGTCAGCAATCACATTGGCCTTGCCTGGAGTATACTCAATACTCGGATTATACTCTTGAATCATTTCGACCCATCGAGTTTTCCTGAGGTTGAGATTAGGCTGAGTGAAGATGTACTTGAGACTCTTGTGATCAGTGAAAATGTCCACTTTTCTACCCAATAGAAGATGTCTCCAAGTCAAAAGAGCATGCACAACTGCCGCCAACTCGAGATCATGAGTGGGGTAGTTCTTCTCATTAGGCTTCAACTGGCGAGAGGTATAAGCAACAACTTTCTTCTCTTGCATCAATACTGCGCCAAGACCTTGGAGAGAGGCATCACAAAAGACCTCGTACGGCTTGGATTCATCAGGCGGAGTCAGAACTGGAGCAGTGATCAACTTCTCTTTCAAAGTGTTGAAAGCAATGTCACACTCCGGAGACCAAACGTACTTGACGTGCTTCTGGAGAAGATTAGAGAGAGGCTTCGCGATCTTAGAAAAGTTTTCAACGAATCTTTGGCAATAGCTTGTGAGACCGAGGAAACTGCGGAGTTGCTTCACGTTCTGAGGAGGTTCCCAATTCACAATTGCAGACACCTTCTCAGGATTCACGGCAATGCCCTTGGCAGAGATGATATGACCAAGATAAAGAACCTCATCGAGCCAAAATTCACACTTGGAGAACTTGGCGTAGAACTGATGTTCCCTGAGCTTATCAAGAACCAAACGCAAATGCTTGGCATCATCTTCCTTGTTCTTCGAGAAAACCAGAATGTCGTCGAGATAGACCAAAACAAAGTCATTGGTGTAGGCGTTGAAGATGAAGTTCATCATGCGAGAGAACGTCGGAGGAGCGTTGACGAGGCCAAAAGACATGACAGTGTATTCATAAGAACCAAAGCTTGTCCTGAAAGCCGTGTTGGGAATATCTTGCTCACGGATTTGAATCAAATGATAACCCATACGGAGATCAAGCTTGGAGAATACTTGGGCACCTTTGAGTTGTTCGAACAGCTCATTAATGTTGGGAAGTGGATATTTGTTCTTGATGGTCTTCTTGTTCACTGGACGGTAATCAACACAAAGTCGGTCCGTTCCATCCTTCTTCTTCACAAAAAGAACACCACAACCCCACGGAGAAGAACTAGGCCGGATGAGACCCATTTTCTCTTGAATATCGAGTTGCTTCTTCAGCTCCTTCAACTCTTCAGGTCCGAGCTTGTAAGGACGTTTGCACACAGGTTCCGTACCAGGCTCAAGATCAATAACGAATTCAACTAGCCGGGGCGGAGGCATTCCTGGGAGCTCTTCTGGAAAGACGTCTTGATATTCGCAAACGATTGGAATTTGCGAGATAGCATCCAGTTCACCCTTCTCATTGAGAGAAAACAGACGGATGGTATCGTCATTCGCGGAAAAGACAATTACATCCTCATACGAATGAGTTAATTGAATCTGCCTGGCTGCACAATCAAGCTGAGCCTTGTGCTTAGAAAGCCAATCCATCCCAAGAATAAGATCAATATCCGAGTTACCAAGAACCATTGGAGAAGCCAGAAACTTGAAATCACCCATCATGATAGAAACATCCGGGACTATTGAAGTAGCCCTCATAGACTTAGCCGGAGAAACCACTCCCATAGGTTTACCCAACATTTGTGAAACGAAGTCATGCTTGGAAACAAATGATCTTGACATGAAACAATGCGATGCACCAGTGTCGAAAAGAACTTTTGCTGGAAAAGAGTTAACTGGAAAGTTACCCATGATCACATCTGACGAGTCCTCTACCTGAGATGCATTCATCAAGTTGACCTTGGCGTGCTTGGGGTTATGCTTGACCACAGCTGTACTTGCCGATCTGACAGGAGGAGGAGGAGGAAGACGCCTCTGGTTGAAACACTTGTTGGCATAGTGACCCTTCTATTGGCACTTGTTGCACGTGACCTCTGAAAGCGGACGGTGATACGGAGCACTCGATCTTGGAGCTTGAGACGAAGTCTTGTTCTGAAAGCCAGGGTTGGGTGGGTGGGAAGAACCACTGCCACCTTTGCTCTTCTGCTGATACGGCTGACGGAACGGAGGAGGAGGAAGCCAAAACTTCTGCTGCTTGGCCACTTGAGTAGAGGAAGAAGGAGTAACATCTCTGACTCGCTTCTTGGAAGCATCACACCTCAACTGAGCATCCTCTTGCTTCAGTGCCATGTTGTAGAACTCATCGTATCTCAAGGGCTCAAAGAGGACAAGAGCGAGCTGAATATCTTCTCTGAGACCACCCCTGAACTGATATATCATGCTCTTCTCATCAGGGACGTCCTGCTTGGCAAAGTGGGCGAGCTTGTGGAACAACTTGTTGTAGTCATAGACAGACAAAGAGCCTTGCTTCAGATTGTGGAATTCCTCACGCTTGCTTTAAACCACGCTCTGGGGAATATGATGAGCCCTGAAATCTTGACGGAAATCATCCCAAGTGATAACACGTCCACCTCTGGAGTCCTTGTACTACTGGAACCATTCTGCAGCTTGATCTTTGAGTTGGAAGGAAGCGAACTTAACAAAGTCCTCAGGCCTGAAGTTACTGCACTCGAAATGCTTGCACAGATCCATAAGCTAATCGTCAGCATCGGTTGCCTCAACACAATTGCTGAAAGTCTTTGGCCCATTAGCAAGGAACTGGTTGAGTGAAGCAAAGTGATTCTGATTGCTGCCTTGATTCCCTTGGTTGCCTTGATTGCGCTCTTGAAGAATTTGCATGATCAACTGTATGTTTGCATTGGTTGCGGCCATCACAGCTTGCCATGCCTCCGGAGGAGGGGGAGGTGGTGGCGGATCAGGATTCGGAGTCGTGCGCGTTGGAGGAGCCATCCTGAAGAGGTTGATCACCGTTAGCACATTGACAGATAAATATTGAAGCTGAATCCAACGGAATGAAAATTGCAACATATAGTCTTCACATCCGAACAAAATGAACGAATGCATTCCTCTTGAAATGGTCACATATCCATAAATTGAGAAGCCACATAGAATTAAGGTAGAGAAATAAATCAACAAGGTACGGATCAGGAACGAATAATCGGTAAGAAATCCCAATCTCAAACCAATATCCGTGGAAGAAGAACTAGAGCTACTAGAATTCCCACCTATGAAACTCCCGAACCTTTCCGGTTATGCAATCAGGTGTTGGGGATACAGGGGAAGCATAATATCTCACCCAAACTAGCAATTCCTACATCCAGCTGTATCCATCCTTCAACACATAACCAAGAAACCTTCGGAAACCATCTACCTCAACCTTCGAAAAGCATCCGTTATACAAGTTATGGCGATACTCCCGAACTCCTGCCCCAGTACAGGGTGGCGTCGAGGTTATCTCACCAACGAACTGCATAAAAGAGATTTTCGATGTCGGCGTACTAAACTCACGTATTCCAGAACTGCAACGATAAAATTATGATGACAACACCTCAGAGCTCAACTCCCCGGGACACTTCCACTAAACCCCTGACAGGAGGCACCAAGACAATGTTCTAATCATAAAACCATCGGAACGATTCCAAGATACCCACGTGATCCTAAAAAAATTTAGTGAAATTTGAGAAGAGAATAGTCAAAACTCTACGTCAGGATGCCTTACCGGAGCGATGAGGAGACTGGGAAGTAAAAAAGAATTCCTAATCTCTCCGATATATAATTCCTAATGACTCAAAACATTTTTTCTAGACACAACTCGGCCTCTAAAAATGATCAAGCAACGGGGCTCGTAAGGTCGGGGAAGGCTCTGATTACCAACTTGTAACACCCTCGATGCGACTATAGCTCCCACGTGTCGAGGCACGACTTAGAGACATAATCGCATTGAAGGCATATGTCGCAAGTTAGGCAATCTTCACAACATCCCATGTAATATGATAATAAAAGGGGAGATAACATAGTTGGCTTACACTTGCCACGTCAATCAAGTACATAAATAACATTACAACATCCAAACACTCATGGCCCGACTATGGCGCCAAAATAAAAGAGAACCCAACAAGCGACACGGTCCCGTTCACCCCCAATTGGGCACCACTATCGATCATCGGGAAAGGAAACATAGTAACGTTGAGAGTCTTCGTCAAACTCCCACTTGAGCTCATACGCATCTCCTGGAGCGGAATCATCAGGCCCTGCATCTGGTGTAATAGTAATCTGTGAGCCACAGGGACTCCGCAATCTCGCACCCTCGCGATCAAGACTATTTAAGCTTATAGGTAAGGCAAGGTAAAATATGAGTGGAGCTGGAGCAAGCGACTAGCAAGTATGGTGGCTAACTTATTCGCAAAAGAGAGCGAGAAGAGGAGGCAAAGCACGAGCGAGAAACTAGCGAGCAACCTGCGCAAACATTACTCCAACACCGTGTCCACTTCCCGGACTCCGCCGAGAAGAGGCCATCACGGTAACACACTCAGTTGATTCATTTTAATTAATTAAGGTTCAAGTTATCTACAACCGGACATTAACAAATTCCCATCTGCCCATAACCGCGGGCACGGCTTTCGAAAGTTCAATCCCTGCAGGGGAGACCCAACTTAGCCCATGACAAGCTCTCACGGTCAACGAAGGAATAGACCTCCTCCCAAGACGTTCCGATCAGACTCGGTATCTCGGTTACTCAAGACAACTCCGACAATGGTAAAACATGTCCAGCAACACCGCCCGCTGTGCCGACAAATCCCGATAGGAGCTGCACATATCTCGTTCTCAGGGCACACCGGATAAGCTAAGCGTATGGGAGCCAACGTAACCCAAGTTGCCAAGGGACGGCCCCGCACGGTGCTCTAGGTTGGACCAACACTCAGAGGAGCACTGGCCCGGGGGGGTTAAAAGTAAGATGACCCTTGAGTCCGCGAAACCCAAGGGAAAAGGCTAGGTGGCAAATGGTAAAACCAAGGTTGGGCATTGCTGGAGAAGTTTTATTCAAGGCGGACTGTCAAGGGGTTCCCATTATAACCCAACCGCGTAAGGAACGCAAAATCCGGGAACATAACACCGATATGACAGAAACTAGGGCGGCAAGACTGGAACAAAACACTTGGCGAGAGGCCGAGCCTTCCACCCTTTACCAAGTATATAGATGCATTAAGATAACAAAGTAATATAATGATATCCCAACAAGTAAATAAATGTTCCAACATGGAACGGCCACCAATCTTCACCTGCAACTAGCAACGCTATAAGAGGGGCTGAGAAAAGCGGTAACATAGCCAATCAACGGTTTGCTAGGACATGGTGGGTTAGAGGTTTCACATGGCAATTTGGGAGGCTTGCAAGCAAGTGGTAGGCATCGTAGCATTGGCATAGCAAAAGAGCAAGCAAACTAGCATAGCAAAGATAGTAGTGATTTCGAGGGTATGATCATCTTGCCTGCACAGTTGTCAGAGTAGACTGGATCCTCGAAAGCAAACTCAACGGGCTCCTCGTTAGCGAGCTCGTCTCCCGGATCTACCCAAACAAGACAAACAAGCAACAAGGATACAATCAACCACGTGCAAACTCAAACAACACGATGCAAAGATGATATGCTATCCGGGATGCGATGCGGGATGCAAAATGCAAGATATGACAGGAAATGCATGAACCTGGCCTCAACTTGGAATTCCAAGTATGCCACTGGAAAGATGAGATGAAATCGCTTGAAAATGATATAAAGAACGCCGGAATCGGAGTTACGGTTTGGAAATGGCAAGCGATTCAAAAATGACACCGGTCTGCGATTTACAGCAAGTAGGCATCTAAATGCAATGAGATGAACATGCTACAGCACCCAAACATGACAACAAAATACATGGCAGGGATGCACACAAGATGCTTAACAAAAGTCTAGCACTGAGCTACGGCCAATCCATCCATTAACAGGTTCAAACAAGCATGGTAAAAATGCAAATGGCAAACAGATCTCAGACTTAGTGAAATTAACACTTGTCTGGAATTTCAGATCAGGTAGCCCTCTTCAGAGCAACAAAACTACCTGCTATAGGACCTGAACATGGCAAAGTAAAGCCTGGTATGGAGCTACTCAAAGAGCTTAACAAAAGTCCCTTAGTGACCTTGAGCCAAAAGGGATCAGAAAATACAATTGCAAGCACGTGAACATAGCAAAAACATAATCAGTTTTCAGACTTGGTGAAAAACTGACACATGCTGAAACAGATCTCAGGTAGGCATGTTTACGAGCTCGATGCACTCACTATGGTGCAAGTCATGACAAGATAAGAATACACCCATCAAGAAGGAACAAAATGCAAGCTAGACATGGCAAGAACAATAGCGTAGCATGCACGGATCAACTACAACATCACTGGCAAAATTGCAAACAAGTTGACAATCTGCCCAGATTCACAAAGTAGCTAAAGTAGAGCTCGATTGACTCAAGCTAGGGTGCTCCATAATTGCAAACAAAGACATAGATGGATAGAGCACTACAAGATTAATAAAACATCCTTACTGATCATCCTCAAAAGAGGCACGGATCACTAGGAAACAACATGAACATATGACAACATGAGATAAACAGCTCCAAGACTTAGTGAAATTACTAAGTCCCTGAAAACAGAATTAGCAAGTGCACCACTTTCCAAGCTTGCACAAGTCACCACACTCATCACAAAAATACATGGGTTGCACCTCTGGAAAGATGACAAAACCCTTAACAAAACACAGGTATAACTCATGGGCATAGCATGCACACAATAATCATGGCAAAAATGACAAAAGTGCTAAACATAGTAGCAGATCTGACAATTTACTCAAGTAGCCCTCTTCTAACAGCATTTCGGGCATCAACATGAGCTCCAATGAAAATGATGCAATGGAATGAAATGATGTACTCTCTGAGGTGAACATTTTGATATGCTATATGCGTGAATCGGAGCTACGGATGCAAAGTTACGGAGCCACGAACATGAGCACTTGGACTGAGAATTTTGGAACAGACAAAAAAATCAACCTCTAGGGTTTTTTGGATCTAGATCTCGCGCACGGAAATCGAGGAACTCCGGCGAGGAACTGTAGCTGCCGGAGAGGAGGAGGTTGCCAGCGATGAGGGGGAGGCCGGACGGCGGCGGCCGGCGGGCACGGACGCCGGTGGCCGGGGGCGGCGGCGCAGGGCGCGATGGCGGCGGCTGGTGGTGGCGCCGGCGGGCGGAGGCGGCGGGGCCGGCGAGGAGCTCCGAGCGGCGATGGCGCGCGACGGCGGCGCGGCGCCGGCGCGGTGGCGGTGCGGAGGCGGCGATCGGCGCGCGGGTGAAGACGAGGCGGGCGGCGGCGCGGCGCTCTGGCCCGAGCGGTGGAGGAGGAGGGCCCGCTCCGGGCCTGGCGGGCCGGCGGGAGTGGCGGCAGCGGGCGATGTGGGCGCGCCCGGGCGGACGAATCCCGGGGCGCCATGTGGCGGTGGAGAGGTGGGCCGGACAATGTCCGTCAGCAGGTTTTCGTCCGGCGCGGCGCGGGGACGATTTCTAGGGTTTCGGAGGTAGGAGGAGATCCGAAAATCGAGGGGGTGTTTAAATAGGCATAGAGGGAGCTAGGAGAGTCCAAATGAGGTGCGGTTTTCGGCCACGCGATCGTGATCGAATGCTCTAGATGATGGATCAGAGTTTGGTGGGTTTTGGGCCAAATTCGAGGGGTGTTGGGCTGCAACACACACGAGGCCTTTTCGGTCCCTCGGTTAACCGTTGGAGTATCAAACGAAGTCCAAATGGTACAAAACTTGATAGGCGGTCTACTGGTAGTAAACCAAGGCCGCTTGGCAAGTCTCGGTCCAATCTGGAAATATTTAATCCCCACACATGAAAGAAAGCTAGAAATGACCACTGGAGGAGAACGAAGTGCCGGAATGCAAAACGGACAACGGGGAAAATGCTCGAATGCATGAGATGAACACGTATGCAAATGCAATGCACATGATGACATGATATGAGATGCATGACAACGACAACAACACACGGAGACAAAGACCCGAACCCGAGGAAATAAAATAACTTAACGCCGGAAACGGCAAGAGTTGGAGTACAAATTGGGAAAGTTACATCCGGGGTGTTACACATGGGTATATCTACTTAATGAAACATAAGTATGGAACATTTGAGAAGTTCAAAGAATTTCATAGTGAAGTGGAAAATCATCATAACAAGAAAATCAAGTTTCTACGATCTGATCGTGGAGGTGAATATTTGAGCTATGAGTTTGGACTTCATTTGAAACAATGCGGAATAGTTTCGCAACTCACTCCACCTGGAACACCACAACATAATGGCGTGTCCGAACGTCGTAACCACACCTTGTTAGATGTGGTGCGATCTATGATGTCTCTCACTGATTTACCGCTATCGTTTTGGGGTTATGCTTTAGAGACGGCTGCATTCACGTTAAGTAGGGCACCATCAAAATCCGTTGAGACGACACCTTACGAAATGTGGTTTGGCAAGAAACCCAAGTTGTCATTTCTTAAAGTTTGGGGCTGCGATGCTTATGTGAAAAAGCTGCAACCTGATAAGCTCGAACCCAAATCGGAGAAATGTGCACTACAAGAAATATGTCAACTTGTGACCAGCACTATTGGTCACTAAATGGTCACTGTTTTCAATTTGTGACCAAAAACATAAGGTCAAAAGCTGGCGGTCATAAACTGACTATAGCGACCTTTCTTCTGGAATGGTCGTAGACGTTTATGACCAAAATACGTCTACTGTGGCGTTTTGGTCACTAGCAACCTCCCCAGGCCACGTAGGCATCCAGGGTGGCAATCTGATGTGGCACAAGATTTAGCCCGGTCCAATTCGATTTTCATGGGCCTAGCCCAACAATTCGGCCTTTTTAATGTATTTTTTTCCTGCTAGTTACATAGGCCAAGTCCATTTCAGCCTTTTATTTATTTCTGGGCCGGGGCCTTTTAACTTTGTTTGGGCCATTATATTTTGGGGCTGGTCCCATTTGTCATCTTCTCACACATTAGGCCCACTTGACAGAAAATTCAAAATTGCTCAGATTATTCTCATAAGTGGGTCCCACAAGTCAGGTTTCCATTGCACACATTTTCAAATCACATACATAATCAATATTTCAAACGGAACAGTACAAATGTAGTTCATCAAATAACACTAACTAAGTCTACTACAATCTGTTCATAGTCTATTACAACCCAAATATGCCTACTATTACAATATAACAATATTTACAGTCTATTACAGTTAAACAAAAGAGACGACTCTTTGCTGAGTAGGGCTATCCGGCTTTGAACTTCAAATTTCATAGACCTCCTGTTCGTCAATTGCAAGCACCATGCACCTTGGTTGGACATGAAGTGCTTGTCCTCGGTTGCACCATGCACCTTTGATGAAAGAGCTGCGGCTGATCGCTAAAACCTGTGAATATCAAAAAGATCTATTCAGTACAAAAAGTAAATCACGACAATATGTCAGTAGTAATAAATACAGAATCTGAACAAAAAAACTACTCCCAGTTAGAATTATTTTTGTTTTGGTAAGGTATAAGAGCAGCAGGTAAAGATAACATGAACAGATTGTTTGATCAGATAAGCTATATGATTGTATCAACACATGTGTAATGCATGGTACAGGTCAAATCCATGATATGAGACATAGATAAACCAATAGTCTAAGATTAAAAATTCTATAGTCTAAATCAGTAACAGTTTAACAGTCTGTAGTCTAAGTTTCCAAGATTGTCTACTAAAGAAATTGTATCAACTTAACAATTAGTCATGCATAAGTGTTTGACATCAAAAACATACAAAAGTGCATTCTCGAGATTGACAATTAGGATGCATGCTCTGAACATACAGAAGTTCTACAGAGCAGCAGCAATGGCATCACAGTTGAGCTGCCAGACCAAAACAAAGTCATGTATGTATGTATGTAACAAAATCAGCCAAACTTAATATGCATCATCAGCTGATTAAAAGTAGTGGATAATAGTATAGTTCATCAAATGATATGGGCAGCTAGCCAAGTTTCCTAATGGGAATAGCTCACAAGAGCAGACAAAGAAATGTATATTTTAAACTAGACTAGATTGCAGGGGGGGAAGGAGACGGGATGTGTGGCGTTACCAAGGTAACACTCCTAATTTTTCTCATGAAAGTATCATGATAGACATAGGCAGCTACCAACAGGAAGAGGAAAATGGAAAATGCAGGCTACATGACCGAGGTTCTACCAACAAGAACCAACCAAATTAACCCAGCAAGTTAGTCAGATGAGGCAAGCAGCCCAGATGCATAAGGGTGGATTGTTCAGTTCACTTCAGTTCAAGCTACCTAGAAGAGAATGTCAGGACAACCGGCTGGGTTCACTTCTTGTGCACCCTACAGTCTGGGGAGTTTGGCTGCATGCATCTGTGTTGTTGAAATCGATGGCTAGGCCGACTGGGCTCGTGTCCTTCAGGCTCGACGACTTGCGCTTCTGCTGCAGCACCAAGAATGACATTGTTAATGTAGTCAAGGTAGCCAGATAGTAGGGTAATTCAGGTTTCGACTAACAGTTGTACTGCCTGTGCTGTGTGTGTACCAGATTAAATTAAATCAGTAAACACTTGAGCTTTTATGGTTGGGTTGGTTGGTGATTTTACCTTGGTGGAATTGCTGGCGGAGTGCTTCCTTTCGGACCGATGTTTCTGCTCCTTCTCCAGTAAGCACAGTAGCGTCTTGTTGGCTTCGTCAACGGCTCTTTTCTCCACGAATAACTTAACCTTGAATTACACATGCAAAAGAAACTTCAAACTGTCAAGACTACATTAGTGTTGCATGAAGCAATGTTCACTGAGAGGGCGATAAGTTGCAGGTACAGAACATAGGTGTTGCAAGTACAAGAGTGAGATAACATGTTACCTCCTCTACTTTTTTTAGGTTGGTCTTGAGTATCTTCTTGTCCCTCTGCGGCGCTTGCACTTGTTCAGTAAGCTGCGCGTGAGTAAGATGAATGTTGGAGGACCAGGTTGGTTAAACAGCATTGCACTAGTAATTATACGAAGCAGCCACCGCGGTAGCATACAGGAGTATCATGCAAGCAAGCAGAGTGTTCAATGATGGTGATGGAGCTCTACAGTTGATCCAACACCAAATCACCTGATTGAAGGTGATGGAGCTCTACTACAGTTGACAGACCAAAAACAAACAATGTAACAAGACCAACTAGTCAAACTGAATATGCATCAAGTGATTAAAATCCGTGGAAGATATAATTAGTCATCAACTGACACAACTAACTAATTTTCCTTTCCCAATGGCAGAGCACACAAGAGCAGACAGTAAATCATATCCAGAATGTAGCAATCAGTGGATAACAGGAGCCATCAAGAATGAAATCGACTGATAATATGAGCGAGGAAAGGGATACGGGGTGTGGTGATCTTATTGACGTCGGGGGCGTCCCTGAGGCGCTTGCGTAGGTCGTTGCTCTCCCAGGCGAGCTCGTCGCATGACTCCATGGCGCGCTTGAGGTCGCGCTCGTAGAGGCCGCACTCCTTCTCGAGCCTGGTTGGGCGGCGAGATGGTCGCGCGCAGCCGCCACGACCTCCTTCTCCTCCATGCAGTGCCAGATCCCCTCCGTGTTCATCGCCGACTTGTTCTGCACGCACGGCACGGGGCCATTCCGATCCATCAGGCATTCTGGCGAACAGGTATAGTGCGCGAGTAACCACCACAGCAAAATGGACGGGGGAGGGGGTAAGGGGGCGGACTGACCCTGAGGAGGTCGATGCATTGGGCGGCGGCGTGGAGGTCCTCCTCGAGCGCGAAGACACGGTCCTGGAGGCAGCCGCGCAGGTCCTACGAGACAGCGAGGTTGAGGCAGAGCGAGCGGTCGGGCACGGGGAGGCAGGGGGCATACTTTGTCTGGCGAAGCACCCCACCCATGCCGCCGGCGAGCCACTGGTCCTGCTGGTGGTGGTGCTGCATGATGGCTGCGCCCTGGACCGGATCCGGTGCTGCACCTCTAGCCCGCGGATCCAGAGCTCGGTCGCCATGGCTGCGCCACGGGCTAGGGTTTCGGGTGCTTGGGAAAGAATCAAAAGGTGGGGGCGCCAGTGATGGTGGGGTAGAGGAGAAGGTGGGGGCCTCCGGCGGTCTCGAACGAGGTGAGGGGCGGGTGGCGCAGGGGAGGGGAGAAAGGAAGGAGAATAGAGTGAGGGGAGAAAGAAAGGAGGCGGCGGGGGGTGGATGGAAAATGTGCAGAGGACTCACGAGATCTAGGGTTTCGGCTTAGGTGGGCTTCAGGTGAGGACAGTCGTTGGATCCGGGAGCATCCGACGGTGATCCATCCACGATCCGCGTGAAACACCCACGGACCAATCAAAATGCAATACACACGTACCATGTCATGACCATCTAAATTGGTCACAGTTAACTAAAAAATTGGTCGTAGTTGACTAAAAATTCATTTTCTATTTTTCAAGTGCCAAAAATGAGTTTTTTTGTGAAGGACCTACCATATATTTGTTGCAATATTGGACCAAATCATTTTTATAAAATAGTAGGCCATGTATAATGCACGATTTACAAAATGGTTGGGTGTCAAAATTTTCGATCCACCTCTCGTGAAAAAGACAAATTTCCGCCGATTCAGCTGGAAGCGGGTCAAATTTGAACTGCAGCTGCCTCATAGTTTGCTATTTATTTTTTCCAAAAGTCATTTCTAGGTATATAAGTACCTATTTAATCAGAGAAACACCAAAAAAATCCAAGATTCAGCCACTACCTAGGAACGGTCATTCCCGTCGTTTTGACCGCATTTTGAAACGGGCATAAAAATTTCAAAAAAATCAAAAAATTGGGAAACCTTCGCATTGTGTCATTATATGTGGCCAAGTTCCTAGGAAAAATAACAAACTTGTAATACGGCAATTATATTAAAAAAAGTTCTCAGAAACGAGCTATCACGTGTGGAGATCAATGGCTTTCAAGCCAAATGATCAATCTTATGGCCACATTCATGGCATAGTTCGTTCAAATGATCTCATATTGTGCACAAGGGTGCATATTGGAATGGCAAACAATGTTGCCTAAGGAAGTTTTCATTTTCTTTGCACGGAAAATCCATTTTCCATTTTCCAAGTGCCCGAATTGAGTTCTTTTTGTGAAGGATCTACCATATATTTGTTGCAAAATTGGACCAAAACATTTTTCTAAAATACTAGGCCATATTTGATTCACAATTGACCAAATGGTTGGGTGTCAAAAGTTTTGATCCACCTCTGGTGAAAAAGACAAATTCCTGCCGATTCAGTTGGAAGCGGGTCAAATTTGAACTGCAGCTGCCTCATAGTTTGCTCTTTATTTTTTCCAAAAATCATTTCTAGGTACATAAGTATCTATTTAATCAGAGAAACACCAAATAAATTCCAAGATTCAACCACTGGCTAGGAACGGTCATGCCCGCGGTTTTGACCGCATTTTGAAACGGGCATAAAAAATTCAAAAAAAATCAAAAAATTGGGAAACCTTTGCATTGTGTCATTATATGTGACCAAGTTTCCAGGAAAAATAAAAAACTTATAATACGGTAATTATTTTAAAAAAGTGTTCTCGGAAATGAGCTATCACGCGTGAGGATTTAGGGTTTTCAAGCCAAATGATCAATCTTATGGCCACATTCATGGCATAGTTTGTTCAAATGATCTCATATTGTGCACAAGGGTGCATATTGGAATGGAAAACAATGTTGCCTAAGGGAGTTTTCATTTTCTTTGTACGAAAAATCAATTTTTCATTTTTCGAGTGCCCAAAAGGAGGTTTTTTGTGAAGGACCTCCCAAATAATTGTTGCAAAATTGGACGAAATCAATTTTATAAAATACTAGGACATATTTAATGCACAATTGACAAAATGGTTGGGTGTAAAAGGTTTTGATCCACCTCTCGTGAAAAAGACAAATTTCCGTCGATTCAGTTGGAAGCGGGTCAAATTTGAACTGTAGTAGCCTCATAGTTTGCTATTTATTTTTTCCCAAAATCATTTCTAGGTACATAAGTACCTATTTAATCAGAGAAACACCAAAAAAAATTCAAGATTCAACCACTAGCTAGGAACGGTCATTCCCGCCCTTTTGACCGCATTTTGAAACGGGCATAAAAAATTCAAAAAAAAACAAAAAATTGGGAAACCTTCGCATTGTGTCATTATATGTGGCCAAGTTCCCAGGAAAAATAACAAAGTTGTAATACGGCAATTATTTTTAAAAAGTGTTCTCAAAATCGAGCTATCACGTGTGGATATCAATGGCTTTCAAGCCAAATGATCAATCTTATGGCCACATTCATGGCATAATTTGTTCAAATGATCCCATATTGTGCACAAGGGTGTATATTGGAATGGCAAACAATGTTGCCTAAGGAAGTTTTCATTTTCTTTGGACGAAAAAACCATTTTCCATTTTTTCCAGTGCCCAAAAGGAGGTTTTTTTGTGAAGGACCTCCCAAATAATTGTTGCAAAATTGGACCAAATCATTTTTATAAAATACTAGGCCATATTTAATGCACAGTTGACAAAATTGTTGGGCGTCAAAAGTTTTGATCCACCTCTGTTGAAAAAGACAAATTCCCGCCGATTCAGGAGGAAGCGGGTCAAATTTGAACTGCAGCTGCCTCATAGTTTACTATTTATTTTTTCCAAAAATCATTTATAGTTACATAAGTACCTATTTAATCATAAATACATGGTTTGATGGCGATACGTCGAGGTTTGGGCGGTGGCCAAGGCCCCCAACTCTAGAGCGCGTAAACTCGCATGCCCGACGCGTGGTCACCGCGTGACCGTGGCGTTGCCATGTGTTCTGGGCAGCCGAGGCATGTCTAGTGGGTTGGGCACTCCCCAGGTAGGTTCTAGGAAGAAAATTACAACATAAGATTCTCACGAGGAGACCGATCGATGCTCAAACATGAATTAGCAGCCAAGTGTTTGATTAGCGGTACGGGAAATGCACATGGCCAATGGGCGTGAGTTTTTGCTGAGGATGATCATATACTAAGAAGAATGTCTTCGCAAATTTTCAGATCAAAAGGAGGATCCTAGGTGGTACTTGCTTTGCAAAGTACCACACTGGACAGAAATATGAATGTTGATGCTGGTCTCAAAATAATGAATGGATTGAACTGAAATTTGGTGGAGGATGATTATTTGGGCATTGGAAAGCACCGTAGAAAATTGATACCATTTGGACATGCCAAAGTGGTACTTCCTTCACAATGCTCTTCTATGGACAGAAACTTGGGAAAACTAGTGAGAGAAATTGGATGAATGAAATGAGCTCAAATTTGGTGTAGGTAAGTTACATAGGTATGGTTATGCCTTGGTAGATTTTCATATCATTTGGGTAAGCCTAGATAGTACTTACTTCACAAAGCTTCTCTCGAGGTAGAAACTTTGGAAATTTCCTGAGAAAGATTTACTAGGAAAATGGAGCCGAATATTATCATGTGGCAATGATTTGGGTATGGAAGAGTGCCCAAAGAGTTTGAGGTTAATAGGAGGGGTCTAGATAACACTTGCTTTGCAATGTGCCAATCTGGCCATAAAATATAAATTGAACCTGGGCTCACATAGATAATTTGCCTTAGCTGCAATTTCGAGGAGGGTGATAATTTGGGCATGTGAAGGAACTGTATAAATTTCATGTCATTTGGATATATAAAAAAAGGTACTTCCTTCACAATGCTTCTAGGTGGACAAAAACTTTGGAAATTTGCCGAGCAAGATTTGCCAGGCAAATGGAGCTGAATTTTGTCATGCGGCAATGATTTGGATAGGAAAGAGTGCCCAAGAATTCTGAGGGCAATCAAGAATATATAAATAGAACTTCCTTCGTAAAGTGATGTTGTGAACAGAATAGGAAAATGAATATTGTTGAATTATTTTTGAACTAGGAAAGGAAGTATTTTTACATATTTGACGAAGATATGACCCAAAGAATTTATGAGATTTGTTTGGGAATTTTCGGAATGACAGAAATATAGGTTGCTTCACAACCTAGGGCAAAAATTGACACATGGACATGACACATAGGCAAAATTGATGAGGTGGCGCCAAGTCATACCAATCCACCACAATTGACAAGGTTATGACCATCTATATTGGTCATGATCAGCTAGAAATAAAGCAGCGGACTAGTGCTATCTGCTTTATGACCATTTCGTGTAAGGAAATTACGACCTTTTTGACCAAAATGGTCACAATGGTTTAGGGTTTGGAGCCCCCCGAACAGCTTTTGACCAATTGGTCTAAAATGGTCATAGATTTATGACCAATTCTTCCAGGGTCACTGACAGAAGGTCATAAGTTGACATATTTCTTGTAGTGGTCTCTTCATAGGATACCCAAAGGAGACTGTTGGGTACAACTTCTATCACAGATCTTAAGGCAAGATATTCATTGCTAAGAATGGATCCTTTCTAGAGAAGGAGTTTCTCTCGAAAGAAGTGAGTGGGAGGAAAGTAGAACTTGACGATGTAATTGTACCTTCTCCCTTATTGGAAAGTAGTTCATCACTGAAATCAGTTCCAGTGATACCTACACCAGTAAGTGAGGAAGCTAATGATGATGATCATGAAACTTCTGATCAAGTTACTACCAAACCTCGTTGAGGGACTCCTGGATTAGGGGGTATCCGGACAGCCGGACTATATCCTTTGCCCGGATTGTTGGACTATGAAGATACAAGATTGAAGACTTCGTCCCGTGTCCGGATGGAACTCTCCTTGGCGTGGAAGGCAAGCTTGGCAGTACGGATATGTAGATCTCCTTCCTCGTAACTGACTCTGTGTAACCCTATCCCCCTCCGGTGTCTATATAAACGGGAGGGTCTAGTCCGTAGGACCAACAACAACAATCATACCATAGGCTAGCTTCTAGGGTTTAGCCTCTTCGATCTCGTGGTAGATCAACTCTTGTACTACTCATGTTATCAAGAACAATCAAGCAGGACGTAGGGTATTACCTCCATCAAGAGGGCCCGAACCTGGGTAAACATCGTGTCCCCTGCCTCCTGTTACCATCCGCCTAGACGCACAGTTCGGGACCCCCTACCCGAGATCCGCCGATTTTGACACCGACATTGGTGCTTTCATTGAGAGTTCCTCTGTGTCGTCATCGTTAGGCTGGATGGCCCCTTCAATCATCGATAGCGATGCAGTCCATGGTGAGACTATTCTACCCGGACAGATCCTTGTATTCGGCGAACCCGCACTGCGGGCCAACTCGCTTGGCCATCTGGAGCAGATCGAGAGTTGCGCCCCTAACCACCAGGTTAGGTTTGGAAGCATAAACCACACGGCCGACATCCGCGGAGACTTGATCTTCGACGGATTACAGCCCCTACCGAGTGCACCGCATGGTCATGATGAGCATGATTTAGCTCTACCATCGGACAGTGTCCGGGAGATCGCACCGGCAACCGCTCCGACCCTCAATTCGGAGCCAAGTGCACCATCCTTGGACGGGTGGATAGACCCCGCCGCCACGGAGGCCGCATTCTCAGCGGCGATCGAGCCGAGTATCGACCTTACCCTTCATGGGAGCCGTGACGCCGAACTGTCGGATTCTTCCCCGGCCACGGACTGCGAACCGCCTGCGCCCGTGCCTATCGAATCCAACTGGACGCCAATCATGGAGTTCACCTCCATGGATATCTTTCAGCACTCGCCCTTTGGCGACATACTAAACTCATTAAGGTCTCTCTCCTTGTCAGGAGAGTCCTGGCCGAACTATGGCCGGCCAGATAGGGATGTGGACGACGAAGAAATTCGCCGCCCACCCACCACCCACTTAGTAGCCATTGTCGACGATTTGACCGACATGCTCGCCTTCGACTCCGAAGACATCGACAGTATGGACGACGATGCAGGAGATGAACAGGAGCCACTGCCCACAGGGCACTGGATGCCCAATTCATCATATGATGTATACATGGTGGACACACCCAAAGAAAATGACGACAAGGAACGCAACGACGTAGCGAAGGATCGTTCCCTCGAGAAGCAGTCAAAGCGGCGGCGTAAGCGCCGCTCCAAATCCCCCCTCGGCAGAAACAGCGATCATATAGACCCAGCAATAGAGCAAGGTGAGCCAGCGGACAACAAACACGACATTGAACCACCGTCCGACCACAGCAACACGGAGAATCAAACTGAACAACCCGTCTCCGGTGAAGATAACAGTCCGGATGATGCCACACCGGACAGTCTTGTCGCCACTGCGAGGAGTCTGAAAAAGCAGAAGCAAAGGCTCAGGGCTGCATAAGACACACTCAGAATTAGATGGAGTGAAGTACTCAACACTGCAGCAAAGTACGGCGGTAGTCACCAGACAAAGAGCTACCTGAAGCGAAAGCTGCTACCTGAATTTGATGAGGAGGCCTTAGATCCCCCGCAATCAAAAAACAAAACAGCCATCCAGTCGGATAGACGACCTCGTGGCCAACATAGAGCGGCAAATGATGCCGCACACAAGCCAGTACGCGATCCACGTGAGGGCTCGCATCAAAAGGACGGCGCAACCAGATCCATCACTGGCCAAGCAAGCGCGCTCCAGCATGCAATGCAACACAACAAAAATCCGAACACCATGGTACACCCAAATATAGGGGTGCCGCACACCCCCTATGTTTCACCGATGAGGTGCTGGACCATGAATTTCCAGAGGGATTCAAACCCGTAAACATAGAGACATACGACGGAACGACAAACCCTGGGGTTTGGATTGAGGACTACATCCTCCATATCCACATGGCTCGAGGAGACAATCTCCACGCCATCAAGTACTTACCCCTCAAGCTCAAAGGGCCAGCTCGACACTGGCTTAAAAGCCTCCTCGAAAACTCCATTGGAAGTTGGGAAGAGCTCGAGGACGCTTTTCGGGCAAATTTTCAAGGGGCCTATGTCCGACCACCGGATGTAGACGATTTAAGTCATATAACTCAACAGCCCGAACAGTTAGCCCGAAAGCTTTGGAACAGTTTCTCACTAAAAAGAACCAAATAGTCGACTGTCCGTACGCCAAAGCCTTAGCAGCTTTCAAGCACAATGTTCGAGACGAATGGCTTGCCAGACACCTCAGCCAAGAAAAGCCGAGAACAATGGCAGCATTAACAAGCCTCATCACCCGCTTTTGCGCGGGCGAGGACAGCTGGTTAGCCCGATGTAGCACCAGCGACCCAAGTACATCCGAAGTCAGGGATGGAAACGGGAAGCCACAACGCAGCAAAAACAAGCGCCGGAATAAAGAAGACAGCCCGAAGAGCACGGTGGTAAACACCGGATTCAGAAGTTGTTGGCAAGGTCAGCAAAAGCTGCCCTCCAAAGGCAACAGAGACGAACTATCTAGCCTGAACAAGATTCTGGACAAACTATGTCAGATCCACAGCACCCCTGATAAACCTGCAAATCATACCCATAGAGAATGTTGGGTCTTCAAGCAGTCCGGCAAACTCAACGCCGATCACAAGGGGCAGGATACACCAAGTGAAGACGAGGATGAGCCTCGCAAGCAAAGCACTGGGAACAGAAGAAATTCCCACCAAAAGTCAAAACAGTAAATGTGTTACACGTGATGAAGGGGAGAAACAAAGCGGCACTCCTAGAAACACATGCCCCAGGGCCTATCACCGCGGAGTTCTGCCACTGGTCGTCCAAACTGATCAGCTTTGACCATCGGGATTACTCAGCAAGTATCCGACATGCAGGATGGGCTGCCTTGGTGTTAGACTCGATAATTTACGGATACCACTTCACACGAGTCCTGATGGACGACGGCAGTAGTTTAAACCTGATATATCAGGACACAGCCCGCAAAATGGGGATAGAGCCAACAAAAATCAGCCATAGCAATACTACCTTTAAAGGAGTAATGTGAGGCCCAAAATCCCATTGTACGGGCTCCCTGCTACTAGAGGTTATATTTGGCTTTCCTGATAACTTCTGCAGCGAAAATTTAACCTTCCACATCGCTCAGTTCCAAAGTGGCTATCAAGCACTACTGGGACGCGAAGCTTTTGCTCGCTTTAACACAATACCGCATTACGCTTCTCTCATGCTTAATATGCCCGGTCCACGTGGCATCATTACAGTAAATGGAAATATTGAGCGCTCCTTGCGCGCGAAAGACCGTGCGGCTGCCTTGGCAGCCGCACACTAGGCGGCCTCACCAACTAGAGCATCTGACAGGTTGTTAAGACCACGGACATGGTTAGACGAGTCCGGTGTAGCTATATATAATTGATACAGGTTTGATGGCTATACCCCTGCAACAATACAAGGGGCTCAACGCGTGTGAACAAGTGACAATTTGGCTCAACTTTACTCATCCTGAACTGTACATGGTTTATTTAGTATAACATACCTTTTGCACGACAACTTTTCCACTAAGTTCCTCTCTTTTACAGATGACCATCGTGCTACATCCGTCCAGGATACGGCACAACGGAGACACAGGCGCAGACGTGCAGCAGGGACCCGTTCCAAGAATTCTTTTTAGGGGGTATCCGGACAGCCGGACTATATCCTTTGGCCGGATTGTTGGACTATGAAGATACAAGATTGAAGACTTCGTACCGTGTCCGGATGGGACTCTCCTTGGCGTGGAAGGCAAGCTTGGCAGTACGGATATGTAGATCTCCTTCCTTGTAACCGACTCTGTGTAACCCTAGCCCCTTTCGGTGTCTATATAAACCGGAGGGTTTAGTCCGTAGGACCAACAACAACAATCATACCACAGGCTAGCTTCTAGGGTTTAGCCTCTTCAATCTCGTGGTAGATCAACTCTTGTACTACTCATATTATCAAGAACAATCAAGCGGGGCGTAGGGTATTAGCTCCATCAAGAGGGCCCGAACCTGGGTAAACATCGTGTCCCCTGCCTCCTGTTACCATCCGCCTAGACGCACAGTTCGGGACCCCCTACCCGAGATCCTCCGGTTTTAACACCGACACTCGTAGTTCAATCAGAGTAAGATCCGCACCAGAGTGGTACGGTAATCCTATTCTGGAGGTCATGTTACTTGACCATGACAAACCTACGAACTATGAGGAAGCGATGATGAGCCCAGATTCCGCAAAATGGCTTGAGGCCATGAAATCTGAGATGGGATCCATGTATGAGAACAAAGTGTGGACTTTGGTTGACTTGCCTGATGACCGGCAGGCCATAGAGAATAAATGGATCTTCAAGAAGAAGACTGATGCTGGCGGTAATGTTACTGTCTACAAAGCTCGACTTGTTGCAAAAGGTTTTCGACAAGTTCAAGGAGTTGACTACGATGAGACCTTCTCACCCGTAGCGATGCTTAAGTCCGTCCGAATCATGTTAGAAATTGCTGCATTTTATGATTATGAAATTTGGCAAATGGATGTCAAAACTACATTCTTTAATGGATATCTTAAATAAGAGTTGTATATGATGCAACCAGAAGGTTTTGTCGATCCAAAAGGTGCTAACAAAGTGTGCAAGCTCCAGCGATCCATTTATGGACTGGTGCAAGCCTCTCGGAGTTGGAATATACGCTTTGATAGTGTGATCAAAGCATATGGTTTATACAGACTTTTGGAGAAGCATGTATTTACAAGAAAGTGAGTGCGAGCTCTTTGGCATTTATAATATTATATGTAGATGACATATTGCTGATCGAAAATGATACTGAATTTCTGAATAGCATAAAAGGATACTTGAATAAGAATTTTTCAATGAAAGACCTCGGTGAAGCTGCCTATATATTGGGCATCAAGATCTATAGAGATAGATCAAGACGCTTAATTGGACTTTCACAAAGCACATACCTTGATAAAGTTTTGAACAAGTTCAAAATGGATCAAGCAAAGAAAGGGTTCTTGCCTATGTTACATGGTGTTAATTTGAGTCAGACTCAATGCCCGACCACTGTAGAAGATAGAGAGAAAATAAAAGTCATTCCCTATGCTTCAGCCATAGGTTCTATCACGTACGCAATGTTGTTTACCAGACCTGATGTGTGCCTTGCTATTAGTTTAGCGGGGAGGTACCAAAGTAATCAAGGAGTGGATCACTGGACAGCGGTCAAGAACATCCTGAAATACCTGAAAAGGATTAAGGATATGTTTCTCGTTTATCGAGGTGACAAAGAGCTCATCGTAAACTGTTACGTCGATGCAAGCTTTGACACTGATCCTGATGACTCTAAATCACAAACCGGATACATATTTTTATTAAATGGTGGAGTTGCCAGTTGGTGCAGTTCCAAGCAGAGCGTCGTGGCGGGATCTACGTGTGAAGCGGAGCACATAGCTGCTTCGGAAGCAGCAAATGAATGGGTATGGATGAAGGAGTTCATATCCGATCTAGCTATCATACCTAGTGCATCGGGTCCAATGAAAATCTTTTGTGACAATACTGGTGCAATTTCCTTGGCAAAGGAATCCAGATTTCACAAGAGAACCAAGCACATCAAGAGACGTTTCAAATCCATCCGCGATCAAGTCAAAGAGGGAGACATAGAGATTTTCAAAATACATACGGATATGAATGTTGCAGACCCGTTGACTAAGCCTCTCTCACAAGCAAAACATGATCAGCACCAAGACTCTATGGGTGTTAGAATCATTACAATGTAATCTAGATTATTGACTCTAGTGCAAGTGGGAGACTGAAGGAAATATGCCCTAGAGGCAATAATAAAGTTGTTATTTATATTTCCTTATATCATGATAAATGTTTACTATTCATGCTAGAATTGTATTAACCGGAAACTTAGTACATGTGTGAATGCATAGAAAAATAGAGTGTCACTAGTATGCCTCTACTTGACTAGCTCGTTGAATCAATGATGGTTATGTTTCCTGACCATAGACAAGAGTTGTCACTTGATTCACGGGATCACATCATTAGAGAATGATGTGATTGACTTGACTCATCCGTTAGCGTAGCACGATGATCGTTTAGTTTGTTGCTATTGCTTTCTCCATAACTTATACATGTTCCTATGACTATGAGATCATGCAACTCCGGAATATCGGAGGAACACTGAGTGTGCTATCAAACATCACGACATAACTAGGTGACTATAAAGATGCTCTACAGGTGTCTCCGATGGTGTTTGTTGAGTTGGCATAGATCGAGATTAGGATTTGTCACTCCGAGTATTGGAGAGGTATCTCTGGGCCCTCTCGGTAATGCACATCACTATAAGCCTTGCAAGCAATGTAACTAATGAGTTAGTTTCGCGATGGTGCATTACGGAACGAGTAAAGATACTTGCCGGTAACGAGATTGAACTAGGTATTGAGATACCGACGATCGAATCTCGGGCAAGTAACATACCGATGAAAAAGGGAACAACGTATGTTGTTGTGCGGTTTGACCGATAAAGATCTTCGTAGAATATGTAGGAACCAATATGAGCATCCAGGTTCCGCTATTGTTTATTGACCGGAGATGAGTCTCGGTCATGTCTACATAGTTCTCAAACCTGTAGGGTCCGCACGCTTAATGTTCAGTGACGATCGGTATTATGAGTTTATGTGTTTTGATGTACCGAAGGTAGTTCGGAGTCCCGGATTTGATCACGGACATGACGAGGAGTCTCGAAATGGTTGAGACATAAAGATTGATATATTGGAAGCCTATGTTTGGACATCGGAATGGTTCCGGATGAGTTCACGCATTTTCCGGAGTACCGGGAGGTTACCGGAACCCCCCGGGGAGTATATGGGCCTTATTGGGCCTTAGTGGAATAGAGGGGAGGAAGGGAAAATGTGGGAGGCACGCCCCCTAGCCCAATCCGAATTGGGTGGGGGCGGCCCCCCTTTCCTTCCTTCTTTCCTACTCCTACTACTTGGAAGGGGGGAATCCTACTCCCGGTGGGAGTAGGACTCCCCTAGGGCGCGCCATAGAGGGCCGGCCCTCCCCCTCCTCCACTCCTGTATATACGGGGGAGGGGGCACCCCATAGACACACAAGTTGATCATTGTCTTAACCGTGTGCGATGGCCCCCTCCACCATAATCCACCTCGGTCATATCGTAGAGGTGCTTAGGTGAAACCCTGTTCCCGTAGCTTCATCATCACCGTCCTCACGCCGTCGTGCTGAAGAAACTCTCCCTCGACACTCAGCTGGATCTAGAGTTCGTGGGACGTCACCGAGCTAAACGTGTGCAGATCACGGAGGTGCCGTACCTTCGATGCTAGGATCGGTCGGATCATGAAGACGTTCGACTACATCAACCGCGTTGTCATAACGCTTCTGCTTACGGTCTACGAGGGTACGTAGACAACACTCTTACCCTCTCGTTGCTATGCATCACCTAGATAGATCTTGCATGTGCGTAGGAATTTTTTTGAAATTACTGTGTTCCCCAATACTTTCCTTTTTCACCGGAGGGGAAAGGAAAGAGGAGGGAGGGAAACACGAGGCCGAATCCCTCCCCTTCCTTCTCTTTTCCCTCTTTTCCTTTCTCGTCTGGTGCGGCCCATATGGGGGGACAACAGCCCCTGCTGGCTGTTGTGTTTCCCCTCTTGGCCCATTAGGCCCATATCTTTGCCGGGGGGTGCCCGGAACCCCTTTCGGTGACCTGATATATACCTTGTACCCTCCGGAACACTTCTGTGTCCGAATACTATCATCCTATATATCAATCTTTACCTCTCAACCATTTTGAGACTCCTCGTCATGTCCGTAATCTCATCCGAGACTCCGAACAACAGTTGGTAACCAAATCACATAACTCATATAATACAAAATTGTCATCAAACGTTAAGCGTGTGGACCCTACGGGTTCGAGAACTATGTAGACATGACCGAGACACCTCTCCGGTCAATAACCAATAGTGGAATCTGGATGCTCATATTGGTTCCTACATATTCTACGAAGATCTTTATCGGTCAAACCGTAATTACAACATACATTATTCCCTTTGTCCATCGGTATGTTACTTGCCCGAGATTCGATCATAGGTATCTTCATACCTAGTTCAATCTCGTTACCGGAAAGTCTCTTTTACTCGTTCCGTAATACATCATCCCGCAACTAACTCAGTAGTCACTTTGCTTGCAAGGCTTCTTATGATGTGTATTACCAAGATGGCCCAGAGATACATCTCCATACTCAGAGTGACAAATCCTAATCTCGATCTATGCCAACCAAAGAAACACCTTCGGAGATAGCTGCAGAACATCTTTATAATCACCAGTTACGTTGTGATGTTTCATAGCACACAAGGTGTTCCTCCTGTATTCGGAAGTTGCATAATTCTACCTCTTGAGCATGCGTTCGTTTTCCCTTGAAGAGGGAAGGGTGATGCAGCAAAGTAGCGTAAGTATTTCCCTCAGTTTTTGAGAACCAAGGTATCAATCCAGTAGGAGACTACACGCAAGTCGCCTAGTACCTACACAAACAATCAAGAACCTTGCAACCAACATGATAAAGGGGTTGGCAATCCCTTCACGGCCATTTGCAAAAGTGAGATCTGATAAAGATAATAAGATAAATATTTTTGGTATTTTTGTTGTATAGATTGGAAAATAAAGATTGCAAAATAGTAAACTAGAACTATAGATCGGAAACTTATAAGATGTAAAGTAGACCCAGGGGCCATAGGTTTCACTAGTGGCTTCTCTTGTGATACCAAGTATTACGGTGGGTGAACAAATTACTACCGAGCAATTGATATAAAAGAGCATAGTTATGATGATATCTAAGGCAATGATCATGAATATAGGCATCACGTCCGTGTCAAGTAGACCGAAACGATTCTGCATCTACTACTATTACTCCACACATCAACCGCTATCCATCATGCATCTAGAGTATTAAGTTCATAAGAATAGAGTAACGCATTAGGCAAGATGACATGATGTAGAGGGATAAACTCAAGCAATATGATATAAATCCCATCTTTTTGTCCTTGATGGCAACAATACAATACGTGCCTTGCTGCCCCTGCTGTCACTGGGAAAAGACACCACAAGATTGAACCCAAAGCTAAGCACTCCTCCCATTGCAAGAAAGATCAATCTAGTAGGCCAAACGAAACCGATAATTCGAAGATACTTGCAAAGATATCAAATAATTCATATAAGAATTCAGAGAAGAACCAAATAATATTCATAGATAATCAAATTCATAAACCCACAATTCATCGGATCTCGACAAACACACCTCAAAAGAGTATTACATCGAATAGATCTCCAAGAACATCGAGGAGAACTTTGTATTGAGAACCAAAGAAAGATAAGAAGCCATCTAGCTAATAACTATGGACCCGAAGGTCTGTGGTAAACTACTCACACATCATCGGAGAGGCTATGGTGTTGATATAGAAGCCCTCCGTGATTGAATCCCCCTCCGGCAGAGCACCGGAAAAGGCCCCCCAGATGGGATCTCACAGGTACAGAAGGTTCCGGCGGTGGAAAAGTGGTTTCTTGGCTCCCCTGGATGTTTTCAGGGTATAAGAGTATATATAGGCGAAAGAAGTAGGTCCGTGGAGCTTCGTGGGGCCCACAAGGGTGGGGGCACACCTACCCCCCTAGGCGCACCCCTGCATCATGGAAGCTTCACGGACTTCCAGGCTTGTACTCCAAGTCTCCAGGGTTGCGTTTGTTCCAAGAAAGATCCTCGCAAAGGTTTCGAAACATTTGATATTCCTTTTGTGCGAAACACTGAAATAGGCAAAAAAACAACAATTTGCACTGGGTCTTCGGTTAATAGGTTAGTCCCAAAAATAATATAAAAGTGCATATTAAAGCCCATTAAACACCCAAAACAAATAATATAATAGCATGGAACAATCAAAAATTATAGATACGTTGGAGACGTATCACATAATCTCATAGTCTGAGGAACATGTATAAGTCATGAAGAAAGCAATAGCAATAAACTAAACGATCATAGTGGTAAGCTAACGGATGGGTCTTGTCTGTCACATCATTCTCCTAATGATGTGACCCCCATTCATCAAATGACAACACATGTCTATGGTTAAGAAACTTAACCATCTTTGATTAACGAGCTAGTCTAGTAGAGGCTTACTTGGGACATGGTGTTTTGTCTATGTATCCACACATGTATCAAGTTTCTGGTTAATACAATTCTAGCATGAATAATAAACATTTATCATGAATAAGGAAATAAAAAATAAAAAAACTTTATTATTGCCTCTAGGGCATATTTCCTTCAGTCGCCCACTTGCACTAGAGTCAATAATCTATATTACATTGTAATGATTCTAACACCCATGGAGTCTTCGTGCTGATCATGTTTTACTCGTGGAAGAGTCTTAGTCAATGGGTCTTCCACAATCAGATCCATATGTATTTTGCAAATCTCTATGTCTCCCTCCTTGACTTGATCACGGATGCAGTTGAAGCGTCTCTTGATGTGTTTGGTTCTTTTGTGAAATATGGATCCTTAGCTAAGGCAATTGCTCCAGTATTGTCACAAAAGATTTTCATTAGACCCGATGCACTAGGTATTACACATAGATCGGATATGAACTCCTTCATTTGCTTCTTCTGAAGCATCTATGTACTCCGCTTCACACATAGATCCTGCCACGACGCTTTGCTTGGAACTGCACCAACTTACAGCTCCACCATTCAATATAAATATGTATCTGGTTTGTGAATTAGACTCAGCCGGATCAGTGTCAAAGCTAGCATCGACGTAAACATTTACGATGAGCTCTTTGTCACCTCCATAAAGGAGAAACATATCCCTAGTACTTTTCAGGTACTTTAGGATGTTCTTGACCGCTGTCCAGTGACCCACTCCTGGATTACTTTGGTACCTCCCTGCTAAACTTATAGCAAGGCACACATCAGGTCTGGTACACAACATAGCATACATGATAGAACCTATGGCTGAGGCATAGGGAATGACTTCCATTTTCTCTCTATCTTCTGCAATGGTCGGACATTGAGTCTGACTCAATTTCACACCTTGTAACACAGGCAAGAACCCTTTCTTTGACTGATCCATTTTGAACTTCTTCAAAACTTAATCAAGGTATGTGCTTTGTGAAAGTCCAATTAAGCGTCTTGGTCTATCTCTATAGATCTTGATGCCCAATATATAAGTAGCTTCACCGAGGTCTTCCATTGAAAAACTTTTATTCAAGTATCCTTTTATGCTATACAGAAATTCTATATCATTTCCAACTTAATAATATGTCATCCACATATAATATTAGAAATTATATAGAGCTCCTACTCACTTTCTTGTAAATAGAGGCTTCTCTGAAAGTCTGTATAAAACCATATGCTCTGATCACCTTATCAAACATATATTCCAACTCCGAGATGCTTGCACCAGTCCATAGATGGATCACTAGAGCTTGCACACTTTGTTAGCACCTTTATGATCGATAAAACCTTCTGGTTGCATCATATACAACTCTTCTTTAAGAAATCCATTAAGGAATGCAGTTTTGACGTCCATTTGCCAGATTTCATAATCATAAAATGCGGCAATTGCTAACATGATTCGGACAGACTTAAGCATCGCTACAGGTGAGAAAGTCTCATCATAGTCAACTCCTTGAACTTGTCGAAAACCTTTTGCAACAAGTCGAGCTTTGTAGATAGTAATATTACCATCAGCATCAGTCTTCTTCTTGAAGATCCATTTATTCTCTATGGCTCGCCGATCATCGGGCAAGTCAACCAAAGTCCACACTTTGTTCTCATACATGGATCCTATCTCAGATTTCATGGCCTCAAGCCATTTATCGGAATCTGGGCTCATCATAGCTTCTTCATAGTTCGTAGGTTCATCATGGTCTAGTAACATGAGTTCCATAACAGGATTACCGTACCACTCTGGTGTGAAACGAGCTCTGGTTGACCTACGAAGTTCGGTAGTAACTTGATCTGAAGTTTCATGATCATTATCATTAGCTTCCTCTCTAGTTGGTGTAGGCATCACGGGAGCAGTTTTCTGTGATGAGCTACTTTCCAATTCGGGAGAAGGTACAATTACCTCATCAAGTTATACTTTCCTCCGACTCACTTCTTTCGAGAGAAACTCCTTCTCTAGAAAGGATCCATTCTTAGCAACAAAGATCTTGCCTACAGATCTCTGGTAGAAGGTGTACCCAACAGTTTCTTTTGGGTATCCTATGAAGACGCACTTCTCCGATTTGGGTTCGAGCTTATCAGGCTGAAGCTTTTTCACATAAGCATCGCAACCCCAAACTTTAAGAAACAACATATTAGGTTTCTTGCCAAACCACAATTCATACGGTGTCGTCTCAAAGGATTTAGACGGTGCCCTATTTAACATGAATGCAACTGTCTCTAATGCATAACCCCAAAATAATAAAGGCAAATCGGTAAGAGACATCATAGATCGGACCATATCTAGTAAAGTACGGTTATGATGTTCGGACACACCATTACGCTGTGGTGTTCCTGGTGGTGTGAGTTGTGAAACTATTCCACATTGTTTTAAATGAAGGCCAAACTCGTAACTCAAATATTCGCCTCCGCGATCAGATCATAGAAACTTTATTATCTTGTCACGATGATTCTCCACTTCACTCTGAAATTCTTTGAACTTTCAAAATGTTTCAGACTTGTGTTTCATTAAGTAGATATACCCATATCAGCTCAAATCACGTGTGAAGGTCAGAAAAAATGATACCCACCACGAGCCTCAATACTCATCGGACCGCATACATCGGTATGTATTATTTCCAATAAGTCATTAGCTCGCTCCATTCTTATGGAGGACAGAGTTTTAGTCATCTTGCCCATGAGGCATGGTTCACGAGTATCAAATGATTCATAATCAAGTGATTCCAAAAGCACATCTGCATGGAGTTTCCTCATGCGTTTTACACCAATATGACCTAAACGGCAGTGCCACAAATATGTTGCACTATCATTATGAACTTTGCATCTTTTGGCATCAATATTATGAATATGTGTATCACCACAATCAAGATTCAACAAAAATAGACCACTCTTCAAGGGTGCATGGCCATAAAAGATATTGCTGATATAAATGGAACAACCATTATTCTCAAATTTAAATGAATAACCATCTCGCATCAAACAAGATCTAGATATAATGTTCATGCTCAACGCTGGCACTGATAACCCACAAGTGTAGGGGATCGCAACAGCTTTCGAGGGTAGAGTATTCAACCCAAATTTATTGATTCGACACAAGGGGAGACAAAGAATATTCTCAAGTATTAGCAGCTGAGTTGTCAATTCAACCACACCTGGAAACTTAGTATTTGCAGCAAAGTGTTTAGTAGAAAAGTAATATGATAGTGGTGGTAGCAGCAACAAAAGTAAAGACAGCAAAAGTAATGTTTTTGGTATTTTGTAGTGATTGTAACAGTAGCAGCGGGAAAGTAAATAAGCAAGAACCAGTATATGGAAAACTCGTAGGCACCGGATCAGTGATGGATAATTATGCCGGATGCGGTTCATCATGTAACAGTCATAACATAGGGTGACACAGAACTAGCTCCAATTCATCAATATAATGTAGGCATGTATTCCGTATATAGTCAAATGTGCTTATGGAAAAGAACTTGCATGACATCTTTTGTCCTACCCTCCCGTGGCAGCGGGGTCCTATTGGAAACTAAGGGATATTAAGGCCTCCTTTTAATAGAGAACCGGAACAAAGCATTAGCACATAATGAATACATGAACTCCTCAAACTATGGTCATCACCGGGAGTGGTCCCGATTATTGTCACTTCGGGGTTACCGGATCATAACACATAGTAGGTGACTATAGACTTGCAAGATAGGATCAAGAACTCACATATATTCATAGAAACATAATAGGTTCAGATCTGAAATCATGGCACTCGGGCCCTAGTGACAAGCATTAAGCATAGCAAAGTCATAGCAACATCAATCTGAGAACATAATGGATACTAGGGATCAAACCCTAACAAAACTAACTCGATTACAAGATCAATCTCATCCAACCCATCACCATCCAGCAAGCCTACGATGGAATTACTCACGCACGGCGGTGAGCATCATGAAATTGGTGATGGAGGATGGTTGATGATGACGACAGCGACGAATCCCCCTCTCCGGAGCCCCGAACGGACTCCAGATCAGCCCTCCCGAGAGGTTTTTGGGCTTGGCGGCGGCACCGTATCGTAAAACGCGATGATTTCTTCTCTCTGATTTTTTTCGCTCCGAAAGCAAATATATAGAGTTGGAGTTGGCGTCGGAGGGCATCCAGGGGGCCCACGAGGTAGGGGGCGTGCCCTAAAGGGGGGGCACCCCCCACCCTCGTGGACAAGGTGTGGGCCCCCTGGTCTTCATCTTTGGTGAGGATTTTTTATTATTTTTTCTAAGTTGTTCCGTGGAGTTTCAGGTCCTTCTGAGAATATTTGTTTTCTGCACACAAAACAACACCATGGCAATTCTGCTGAAAACAGCGTCGGTCCGGGTTAGTTCCATTCAAATCATACAAGTTAGAGTCCAAAACAAGGGCAAAAGTGTTTGGAAAAGTAGATATGATGGAGACATATGATGGAGACGTATCAACTCCCCCAAGCTTAAACCCTTGCTTGTCCTTAAGCAATTCAGTTGACAAACTGAAAGAAAGAAAGAAAAATTTTACAAACTCTATTTCCTCTTGTTGTTGTAACTATGTCAAGCCAGCATTCAAGTTTTCAGCATAGATCATAACTAACCACATAAGCAATAATTCTCAGGTCTCATAATTACTCATATCAATAGCATAATCAACTAGCAAGTCATAATAATAAATCTCGGATGACAACACTTTCTCAAAACAATCATAATATGATATAACAAGATGGTATCTCGCTAGCCCTTTCTGAGACCGCAAAACATAAATGCAGAGCACCTTTAAAGATCAAGGACTGACTAGACATTGTAATTCATGGTAAAAGAGATCCAATCATAGTCACACCCAATATAAATTAATATTGATGAATGCAAATGACAGATGTGCTCTCCAGCTGGTGCTTTTTAATAAGAGGGTGATGACTCAACATAAAAGTAAATGGATAGGCCCTTCGCAGAGGGAAGCAGAGATTTGTAGAGGTGCCAGAGCTCGGTTTTGCAATAGAGATAAATTGTATTTTCAGCGGTATACTTTCATTGTCAACGTAGCAACTAAGAGATGGCGATATCTTCCATGCTAAACACATTATAGGCGGTTCCCAAACAGAATGGTAAAGTTTATACTCCCCCTCCACCAACAAGCCTCAATCCATGACTTGCTCGAAATAACGAGTGTCTCCAACATACATCAGGTCCCAGGGGGAGTTTTGTTTGCAATTAATTTTGATTTAGTTTGCATAAAGCATGGGACTAGGCATCCTGGTGACCAGCCATTTTCTCGTGAGTGAGGAGTGGAGTCCACTCCTCTTGAGAATAACCTGCCTAACACGGAAGATAAGGACAACCTTGGTTGATACATGAGCTATTCGAGCATACAAAACAGAATATTTATTAGAAGGTTTAGAGTTTGGCACATACAAATTTACTTGGAACGGCAGGTAGATACCGCATATAGGAAGGTATAGTGGACTCAGCTGGAATAACTTTGAGGTTTAAGGGATTGGATGCACAAGCAATATTCCCGCTTAGTACAAGTGAAAGCTAGCAAAAGACTGGGAAGCGACCAACTAGAGAGCGACAACAGCCATGTACATGCATTAAAATTAATAAACATTGGGTGCAAGCATGAGTAGGATATAATCCACCATGAACATAAATATCGTGAAGGCTATGTTGATTTGTTTCAACTACATGCGTCAACATGTGCCAAGTCAAGTCACTTAAATCATTCAAAGGAGGATACCACCCCATCATACCACATCATAATCATCTCAATAGCATGTTGGCACACAAGGTAAACCATTATAACTCATAGCTAATCAAGCATGGCACAAGCAACTACGATCTCTAATTGTCATTGCAAACATGTTTATTCATAATAAACTGAATCAAGAACGGGCGGCTCATCATATTTACAAAAACAAAAGAGGTCGAGTTCATACCAGCTTTTCTCATGTCAGTCAGCCCATCATATATCATCATAATTGCCTTTCACTTGGACGACCGAACGGTGTGAATAATAATAAGGGTGCACGTGCATTGGACTAAGCTGGAATCTGTGAGCATTCAATAAATAGGAGAAGACAAGGCAATATGTGTTCTGGGTTAAATCAACAATAATGCATATAAGAGCCACTTCAATAATTCAATAAACAAATGAGAAGACAAGACATGGTCTTCTCCTACTGACCCTCAAAGAAAAGAAAAGAAATAAAAATATTTACAAGGGAAAGCTCCCAACAAGCAAAAGAAGAACGGGAAATATTTTTGGGTTTTCTTTTTAATTATTACTACTACAGCAGAAAAATAAACTACTACTAATTTTTTTGGTTTTTTTAAGGTTTAACAAACACACAAGAAGAAAGTGGGAAAAAGAAAATAGACTAGCATGGATATTACAGTGAAAGAGTATGAGCACCGACATCTAGTAATGAGTGTGTGTGAGCTTAAATGTAATGTTGGTGAGAAATATGTACTCCCCCAAGCTTAGGCTTTTGGCCTAAGTTGGTCTATTGCCAGGGATAGCATGGTAGGTACCCATAGGTGTAGCTGGGGTCGTACTGCGACGAAGAATAGTTGGGATCATACTGTGATGAAGAAGAAGACTTTGACTGCCACTGGCTGACAGTCATCTCTGGATCCCAAGAATAAACAGATTGTCGTGGAGGCTCATCTTGTGGTTCCTGTTCTGGGGCTGGTGCAGGATTCTTGTAAGCTTGGACGGCAGCCCACGTAACGAGGTAGGGTCCTACAAAATTAAACAAAGAAGGGGGCAGGCAACGTAATAGTTTCAGGATAATGTTTATCAAAGTATAACTTATATTTGAGCTCTCCATTCCTGTCCTTAACAAGAAAATCATGGGCTATCATGCTCTCATTGTCTAGATAAGCATTAGGCAGCAATTTTTCTTCTTTCTCATAATGCCTAATAGCTATGTTAAAGTGTGCAGCAAGGCGAGAAGCATAAATGCCTCCAAAGATGGGGCCTTTAGTACGGTTCAGACTCAACCGCCTAGCGATAATTCCGCCCATACTGACAGTGTTGTCGTGGTATAAACCATGGAACAGAATAATAATATCAGGAACACTAAGGTTCCCACAGTTCCCACGACCAATCAAGCATCGACTAGCAAATAGAGCAAAATAGCGTAACACAGGAAAATGTATGCTAGTGATTCTTGCATTAGAAACCTTCCTGGTTTCTCCCCTAGAGATAAGGTTAATAAATGGTTCCAACTCTTTACGAGGTGGTTCCTCTAAGATACCATCAGGAGGTATGTTGCATACTGCGCAAAATTGAGACAATGGCATTTTCTTCACAACGTCATATAAATGAAACTCTACTGAAGGAGGTGACTCTTTAGGGAAAAAGTAGAAGTTTTGCACAAAAGTATTTGTGAGTAAGAGATACTATGGACATTGGTCGCGGACGAAGTCGGTGAGGCCAGCATTCTTAATCAATTAATAGAAATCCTCATAAATCCTGGCCTCTCTCAAGAAATTATCAGAAGGCCATTCACACGATCGGATCTCTGCGGTACGAGGCAAATTATATTTGGGCCTCTGAGCTTCTTCATTTTGTTTATCCTTTGAGCTTTGGCTCGATGAACCCCTCAAAAGTCTCCTCATTATTTTTCTGAAATAATCTGAAATTTTTAGTAACTTCAAACAAAAGTGAGCCAACTTCAATAAAACTGATAGCAACTACTCCTACAAGTGCCTAGAGCCTAAATCAAGCATTAGAACTACTTAGAACCATATAAATTTGACATGCAAGCTCAAGAACATGGTCACCTATGCAGCACAAATTTGCAAAGAATAAAGCACTAGAACAAAAACTATTTGGACCAATGGAGGAGTCACATACCAAGGAACAATCTCCCCAAGCAGTTTTGCGAGAGGTGCTTTGAGCAAGGAGATCGAAAATCACAGCAAAAGTGGCTGGAACTCATGCTTGAGTTGGTTTTTCGGGTTTGTGCGAGACAGAGGAAGAAGATGGGGGCTGGGATAAGTGGAGGAGGGCCACCATGGGCCCATGAGGCAGGGGGCGCGCCCTAAGAGGGGCACCCACCACCCTCGTGGCAGCTCCTCCCGCGGTAATTTTTGCACAGTAAATCCTCAAATATTCCCAAAAAAATCATATTAAATTGGCATGGCATTCTGAGGACTTTTATTTTCGGGATATTTTTATATTGCACGGATAAGTCAGGAAACAGACAAAAAAATACTACTTTTACTTTATTTCTACTAATTAACAGAAAATATAGAGAGGGTACAGAAGGTTGTGCTTCTAGTTTCATTCATCTCATGCTCATCAAAAAGAATCCACTAACAACGTTGATCAAGTCTTATTAACAAACTCATTCCGATAATCATGAAACCGGAGAAATTCCGAATAACACTAAGTTACCTCAACGGGGATATGCACATCACCTATAATAAGTATATCATATTTCTTTTTGACTGTAGGAAGAGGAAATTCAAAACCTCCAATTATAATCGATGGAATTTTTCCAATGGAGTTGATACTATGAACTTGAGGTTGTTTCCTCGGAAAGTGTACCATATGCTCATTATCATTAACATGAAAAGTGACATTGCCTTTGTTGCAATCAATAACAGCCCCTGCAGTATTAAGAAAAGGTCTTCCAAGAATAATAGACATACTATCATCCTCGGGAATATCAAGAATAACAAAGTCCGTTAAAATAGTAACGTTTGCAACCACAACAGGCACATCCTCACAGATACCGACAGGTATAGCAGTTGATTTATCAGCCATTTGCAAAGATATTTCGGTAGGTGTCAGCTTATTCAAGTCAAGTCTACGATATAAAGAGAGAGGCATAACACTAACACCGGCTCCAAGATCACATAAAGCAGTTTTAATATAATTTCTTTTAATGGAGCAAGGTATAGTAGGTACTCCGGGATCTCCAAGTTTCTTTGGTATTCCACCCTTAAAAGTATAATTAGCAAGCATGGTGGAAATCTCAGCTTCCAGTATCTTTCTTTTATTAGTAATGATATCCTTCATATATTTAGTATAAGGATTTGTTTTGAGTACATCAGTTAATCGCATACGCAAAAAGATAGGCCTAATCATTTCAGCAAAGCGCTCAAAATCCTCATCATCCTTTTTCTTGGATGGTTTTGGAGGAAAAGGCATGGGTTTATGAACCCAAGGTTCCCTTTCTTTACCATGTTTCCTAGCAACAAAGTCTCTTTTATCATAACGTTGATTCTTTGATTGTGGATTATCAAGATCAACAGCAGGTTCAATTTCTACATCATTGTCATTACTTGGTTGAGCATCATCATGAACATCATCATTAATATTTTCACTAGGTTCATGTTCATTACCAGATTGTGTTTCAGCATCAGACATAGAGATATCATTTGGATTATCAGGTGGTTCAGCAATAGTTCACTAGAAGTTTGCACAGTTCTATCATTTTTCTTCTTATTATTTTTATAAGAACTAAGAACATCAATATTATTTCTTTGAGAATCTTGCTCAATTCTCTTAGGGTGGCCTTCAGGATACAAAGGTTCCTGAGTCATTCTACCAGTTCTAGTAGCCACTCTAATAGCATAATCATTTTTCTTACTATTCATTTCATCAAGCACTTCTTTTTGAGCCTTAAGTACTTGTTCTACTTGAGTGGTAACCATAGAAGCATGTTTGCTAACAAGTTTAAGTTCACCTTTAATATTAGCCATATAATCGCCCAAGCGTCTAATCATATAAGCATTTTCTTTTAATTGTCTACCAAAATAAGCATTGAAGTCGTCTTGCTTAAACATAAAGTTATCAAACTCATCCAAGCACTGACTAGCAAATTTAGTAGGATGGACTTCAGCTTTATCATATCTATAGAGAGAATTTACCTTTACTACCTGTGTCGGGATATCGGGATCAGGAGGTTCTTCAGTAAATAAAGAATTGAGATCATATGTTTCTTCAACAGGCGGTATATTAAGACCATGTATTTCTTCAATAGGAGGTAAATTCTTAACATCTTCAGCTTTAATACCTTTTTCTTTCATTGATTTCTTTGCCTCTTGCATATCTTCGGGACTGAGGAATAGAACACCTCTTTTCTTCGGAGTTGGTTTAGGAATAGACTCGGTAATTGGAGCAGGAGCTGGCTCAGGAGATGCCCAATTATTTTCATTTGTCAACATATTATTCAATAGAATTTCGGCTTCATCCGGTGTTCTTTCCCTGAAAAGAGAACCAGCACAACTATCCAGGTAATCTCTAGAAGCATCAGTTAGTCCATTATAAAAGATATCAAGTATTTCAGGTTTCTTAAGAGGATGATCCGGCAAAGCATTAAGTAACTTGAGAAGCCTCCCCCAAGCTTGTGGGAGACTCTCTTCTTTAATTTGCACGAAGTTGTATATTTCCCTCAAAGCAGCTTGTTTCTTATGAGCAGGGTAATATTTAGCAGAGAAGTAATAAATCATATCCTGGGGACTACGCACACAACTAGGATCAAGACAATTAAACCATATCTTAGCATCACCCTTTAATGAGAACGGAAATATTTTGAGTATATAAAAGTAACGCGATCTCTCATCATTAGTAAACTCGGCAGCTATATCATTTAACTTAGTAAGGTGTGCCACAACAGTTTCAGATTCATAGCCATAAAACGGATCAGATTCAACCAAAGTAATTATATCAGGATCAACAGAGAATTCATAATCCTTATCAGGAACACGGATAGGTGAAGTAGCAAAAGCAGTGTCGGGTTTCATTTTATCTCTAAGTGATTCTTTGTTCCATTTAACTAATAACCTCTTGAGCTCATATCTATCTTTGCAAGCTAAAATAGCGGCAGAAGATTCCATATCAAAAAGATAGCCCTCAGGGATAACAGGCATATTTTCATCATCACCATCATCATCGTATTCAGATTCAATAATTTCTTTTTCTCTAGCCCTAGCAATTTGTTCATCAAGAAATTCACCAAGGGGCACAGTAGTATCAGGCATAGAAGCAGTTTCATCCTAAGTGTCATGCATAGGAGAAGTGGCATCATCAATAACATGCGACATATCGGAACAAATAGCAGAAGCAGGTTTAGGTGTCGCTAGCTTACTCATAACATAAGGTGAATCAAGTGCAGAGCTAGATGGTAGTTCCTTACCTCCCCTCGTAGTTGAGGGATAGATCTTGGTTTTTGGATCTCTCAAGTTCTTCATAATGATAAGCAGATATATATCCCAAGTGACTCAAAGAATAGAGCTATGCTCCCCAAAAACGGCGCCAGAAATTGGTCTTGATAACCCACAAGTATAGGCGATCGCAACAGCTTTTGAGGGTAGAGTATTCAACCCAATTTTATTGATTCGACACAAGGGGAGCCAAAGAATATTCTCAAGTATTAGCAGCTGTGTTGTCAATTCAACCACACCTGGAAACTTAGTATCTGTAGCAAAGTGTTTAGTAGCAAAGTAATATGATAGTGGTGGTAGCAGCAACAAAAGTAAAGACAGCAAAAGTAATGTTTTTGGTATTTTGTAGTGATTGTAACAGTAGCAGCGGGAAAGTAAATAAGCGAGAACCAGTATATGGAAAACTCGTAGGCACCGGATCAGTGATGGATAATTATGTCGGATGCGGTTCATCATGTAACAGTCATAACATAGGGTGACACAGAACTAGCTCTAATTCATCAATGTAATGTAGGCATGTATTCCGTATATAGTCATACGTGCTTATGGAAAAGAACTTGCATGACATCTTTTGTCCTACCCTCCCGTGGCAGGGGGGTCCTATTGGAAACTAAGGGATATTAAGGCCTCCTTTTAATAGAGAACCGGAACAAAGCATTAGCACATAATGAATACATGAACTCCTCAAACTATGGTCATCACCGGGAGTGGTCCCGATTATTGTAACTTCGGGGTTGCCGGATCATAACACATAGTAGGTGACTATAGACTTGCAAGATAGGATCAAGAACTCACATATATTCATGGAAACATAATAGGTTCAGATCTGAAATCATGGCTGTCGGTGTCAAAACCGGCGGATCTCGGGTAGGGGGTCCCGAACTGTGCGTCTAGGCCGGATGGTAACATGAGGCAAGGGACACGAAGTTTTACCCAGGTTCGGGCCCTCTTGATGGAGGTAAAACCCTACGTCCTGATTGATTAATATTGATGATATGGGTAGTACAAGAGTAGATCTACCACGAGATCAGAGAGGCTAAAGCCTAGAAGCTAGCCTATGGTATGATTGTTGTTGTATATGTTGTCCTACGGACTAAAACCCTCCGGTTTATATAGACACCGGAGAGGGTTAGGGTTACACAAAGTCGGTTACAATGGTAGGAGATCTACATTCCGTATCGCCAAGCTTGCCTTCCACGCCAAGGAAAGTCCCTTCCGGACACGGGACGGAGTCTTCAATCTTGTATCTTCATAGTCCAGGAGTCCGGCCGAAGGTATAGTCCGGCCATCTGGACACCCCCTAATCCAGGACTCCTCAGCAGCCCCCGAACCAGGCTTCAATGACAATGAGTCCGGCATGCAGATTGTCTTCGGCATTGCAAGGAGGGTTCTCCCCCAAATTCCGTGTACCTATTGAATAAAGTCCGGTTTCTTGTAGATGTTGCGCTCTTTGGCTTCTACGCCCAATAATGGCCGCTTCCCACGTGTCAAACGAATATGAAAAGTCTAAGTGTTTTTACATTCACACCCCTAGCCGCATAAATGAGCTGCCCTATTTAAGGGTACGAGGATTTAGATCCAAACGACATCTTCCCCCCTTCGCGGGTGTTCATTAGAGCGCATCTGACAAAGGTCCATTCCACCATGGCCAGCCATCGCAACTCCTCCGTTCGCCCTTCCAGCCCTCAGCCTCGATATTGGGAGAGATGCTCCGTCCCGCATAGCGAGCTAGTGACGCTCCGGACCATGGGATTTCTCCCCCCGGCCTATATGATCCCGGTTCGAGCCGGTCTTGCCGTCTATAACGGCAGAAAGCAAGCGGAGAGTGCCCCTAATCCCTCCAAAGGAGAGCAGGTATGCCTCGTCCCTTCTTTAATAAGGGGGCTCAGGTTTCCAATCCATCCATTTCTCCGGGGGCTGCTGGAGTTCTACGGCCTCCAGCTACACAATCTCACGCCTGCCTCTATATTGCATATCGCAGGCTTCGTAGCCCTCTGCGAGCTGTTTTTGGGCGTCGAGGCTCATTTCAGGCTATGGAAAAGGTTATTCTGCCTTGTGCCCCGCTCTAAGGAGGGGTCAATGTATCAAGTGGGTGGAGCCGAAGTGTGGCGCATCGCTGGGACCGGATATCTGTCCGGAACCCCAAAGAAGGCGTCCGAAGACTGGCCCTCGAAATGGTTTTATATAGAAGACGTCCCGCTGCCGGATCCTGTCCGGATCGGCCTCCCTGAATTCGACAGTGCTCCCTTAAAGAAGCACCTAAGCTGGCGTCCACGGAGCCCTCAGGGGGAAAGTGACAGGGACATCATTTACCTGATGGGCCGAATAAGATTGTTAGCCCATTCTGGACTAACCATGATCGGGGTTATGGCCGAATGCATCATGCGGGGGGTGCAGCCGCTTCAGTATAGAAGCCACCCCATGTGGGACTTCAACGGGGAGGACGATGCCACCCGCTACGGCCGTAAGGGGCCGGATTCAGCTACCGCTCTACTAAAGAGCTTGTCCACTTTGTATAAGGGAGAAGAGGAGGAATTTCTCCGCGTCAACCCACAGGGTGGATTCTCTATGCACAATCCCCCAAGCTGGGTAAGCGGTCACATTTACTTGCCCATCCATTTTGTATTCCCATTGTTAAATATTCAGTCCGACGACATCAATGTAGGAACTGCGCCGGGCTGTTAAGGAAATAAGCAGCCCTCCTCCACAACCCGAGGACCCAGGACGGTCCCTCGACCCGGCCTATCAAGAGGATCCGGACATATCTGTGGAGCTGATTGATGGAGTGTTCCATCAGTTGAGCAAGGACAACGCCTTGGTGGCCATTACGGCCGATTACCCAGGGCTAATCCCGGCCTCCTAGGTAACTGAGATCGAAGTCCCAGTACGCCGAATAGGTGTCCTCCCTCTCGTGTGTTCAGTTTCCTAATTACAACCAAACTTTGCAGGGGAGGTTTTTGAAGTGGAAGGCCAAACCTGCGGCGACAAGCCAACAAGGGGCCGCAGGGCCCCGTGGGCAGAAAAGAAGTGCAGTCCGGACCGAGGCGTAAGCGCAAAGGTATGGCGCCCCCCCCCTTATCCCAGGTGTTATACCTTCGAGGCACATTGACACTCGTGCTCTCTTCAGGACAAAGAGACCTCGCCAGACTATATACGGAGAGGCTACCAATCACGCCTCCACCAGCCGGGCTCCAAAGCCTGGTCCGGAGGTGGAGGCGAACACAAGGCGCGCGCCAGACGCTCCTCCGACGGAGGATGTGGATGGGTTGTCTGCCACCAACTCTGAGGTGGAGAGTACCATGAACCACAGGCGTCGCCGGACAATTCTTCGCGACGCTTGTTTCTCCCAAGGGACGTTAGATGCCTTCAACTCGGGAGATGCGTACCTCCGTGCCACTCAAAATGGTCTAGCCAGAGCCACGGAGCAATATGTAAAAGACATACGGGTAAGAAAATTTTGGTAATTATATATATATATCAGTAGCCCCCGAGACTTGAAACAGTTAGAATAACTGATTTAAGGATCATTTGTTATGCAGGTTCTTACAGAAAAGAATTCCCTACTGTCCAAGGAGCTGGAAGAGTGCAAAGCCCAACTTGAGGCTGCACTAGCCGCAGCAGGGGAGCCCAAGGAGACCCCCTCTGGTAATATACACTTCAAAAGATAAGTATTTTGCGAAGCACGGCATGGGTGCGAATCTGACAAATGAAATTGCAGATGGCGCCGGATTGAATCCGGAAAGGCAACACCTCCTACGCCAGCTAAAGGCTGGTGAGAAGGTATTGACAAAGGTGAGGCAGGAGAAGAACGATCTCCAAGATGCCAACACCAAGCTGGGCGTCGAGCTGAAAGATGTTCGTGCCCAGCTGTCAGACTCCGTGAAGGAGAATCAGCGGCTTCGGCGCGGCATATTTAGTAAGTGCTTGGACGAACCTTTGAAAGAAAGTTCGGCGGGGAAGTCGACTAACAAAGCAATGTCTGTAGGTGTGCTAACAGTTCGTCCTGCAGAGGAGATGCCCGGTTCTACGGGTGACCTTCTTCCCGAGCTCTCGCAACTACTCGATCGAGTTCGGCAGGCGATGCAAGGCGTCGCCCAGGCCCTGTGGCCATCCGTCTTCATGCCCGAAGGTCTTGGAGAGATTGCATAGAAGCTAAAGGGAGCACGGCGGCGCTTCCAATTGTGGAAGATATCGGCCTGCCGTCAAGGCGCTAGGGAGGCCTGGGCCATGGTGAAGATGCGGTACACAAAGGCTGACCCCAACCACATGGCCGAGGTCGGTCCTGTAGGGCCCGATGGGAAGGAGATCCCTGTAAGCTTAGTATACGGCCAAGTAGAATTGGCCGCAAAGTATTCCCAGCAGGACTGTAAATTAGACGGCCTGTTAGATGGTATTGAAGAGGAATACAATCAGTCAAAATGACTATGTAATTTAATTGACATTTATAATGCCTTCTAGCCGGATTGTAGATCATTTGTCATGGCCGACCTTTTCGCTTCAGCCTCGGGACCTGACGGTCCGGAGTGTGTCCGAATTCCCATGCGGTTATATAGGAACCAGGGAATGCATGGAGACCAGGCGTAGGGGTCATTAGTGCGTGAACAGACAAGTGCCCGACTAGTTATGTTATATTACATGGTTAGTAAGAAACATCTTCCAGGGAGAATAGTTCCATTAGGGGTTCCTTTCCCTAGGAGGCATGCCCTAAGGTGCATGTCCATGCTGCGAAAAGAAACGCAGGAAAAACATCTGGGGGCGTATAGATAAATAAAATAAAAAAGATCATCTTTAGTTCACCGACCGAATATTCCCTTAAGAATGCTAGCTTTCGGCTTCACCCAGTCTGAGGTACACGTCCGGCCGACCTGGCAGTAACAATTGCAGAGGTGCTCCCTTTACCACCTAGACAAACAATCGGGAACGTAGGGGTAAGCAGAGGAGCCAGGCAACCCATCTCAGCCAAAACTTAAGTCATATCGATGCATATAATGGTGAATAAAAGGTACATGCGGAAGTGTGACACATGTGTTGGGCATGAAGCCCGTATAAATAAGCTTCTGTTTAAAGAAGCCCCCAGGTTTAATGAGCGCGGATAGCGCGTCACTTTATGAGCCTTTAAAGGCTATAAGAGAGAGAGAGAGAGAGAGAGAGAGAGAGAGAGAGAGAAGAGGAATGTAAGACAGAAAGTATATAAAAAATGGACAGAGGAAGGAGACGAACACAAAGTCCGGCGCTAGGCATAGAATCTTCGGAGACGGGCTGCATTCCATGGGTTTGGCTCGAGTCGGTTATCCGATGCATCCCGCAGGCAGTACGCTCCACCAGTCAGGACTTGGTCAATTATGAAGGGACCTTCCCACTTCGGCTTGAGTTTGTCCTTTTTCTTGTCCGGTAGTCGTAGAACTAATTCGCCAACGTTGTAATTTTTGGCCCGTACTTCTCTGCTTTGGTATCTTCGAGCCTGCTGTTGATAGAATGCGGAATGAGCTTTTGCCACGTCACGCTCCTCCTCCAATCCGCCCAAGCTGTCCTGCCGATCAAGCTCGGCTTCTCTTTCTTCGTACATGCGCACTCAAGGTGAGTCATGCATTATGTCGCAAGGCAAAACTGCCTCTGCGCCGTACACCATAAAGAATGTTGTGTATCCGGTGGTGCGATTCGGCGTGGTCCGCAGCCCCCCGAGTACGGAGTCGAGCTCCTCTACCCAGTCCGTGTAAGATTCCTTGAGGGACCACACTAACCTAGGTTTGATGCCGCTCATGATAAGACCATTAGCACGTTCGACCTGGCCGTTAGTTTGTGGGTGATAGACGGAAGCATAATCGAGCTTGACGCCCATGTTTTTGCACCAGAGTTTTACCTCGTCAGTCGTAAAGTTCGTGCCGTTATCCGTGATGATGCTGTGGGGGACGCCGTAACGGTGTACAACCCCGGATATAAAGTCTATCACCGGTCCGGATTTGGCCGTCTTAACAGGCTTCTCTTCTATCCATTTGTTGAACTTATCCACCATGACCAGTAAGTATTTTTGCTTGTGGGTTCTGCCTTTAAGGGGTCCAACCATGTCAAGCCCCCAGACCGCGAAGGGCCAAGTGATGGGGATAGTTTGGAGGGCGGTGGGTGGCATATGGCTTTGGTTTGCAAAGAGCTGGCAACCGGTGCATCATTGGACTAAGTCCTGGGCGTCTACCCGGGCCGTCGGCCAATAAAAGCCTGTACGGAAGGCCTTGCTTACAAGGGACCGAGCTGCCGCGTGATGACCGCCGAGTCCGGCATGAATTTCAGCCAGGAGGTTCCACCCTTCCTCTTCGGAGATGCACCTTTGAAGGACTCCGGTAGTGCTTTTCTTATAAAGCTCTCCCTCGTGGACTTTGTAAGCTTTGGATCGCCGCACTATGCAGTGTGCCTCATTTTGGTCCTCGGGGAGTTCCTGCCTAGTAAGGTAGGCGAGGAATGGTTCCGTCCACGGGGTGATAACGGCCATTATTACGTGGGCTGAAGGTGTTATTTCATTGGCAGAGCCTCCGATTGTGTTGGAATGTTCGGTGTCGGGCAGTGCGGTTGGGTCCGGGCTGTTATTGTTTGGCTCCCCTTCCCATGCTACGGATGGCTTGAACAGCCTTTCCAAGAAGATGTTGGGGGGGAGACTACATCGCGGTTTGCGTCGATGCATGCCAGGACATCTGCCGCCTGATTATTTTCCCGGGCTACATGGTGGAATTCAAGCCCTTCGAACCGAGCTGACATTTTTAGGATCCTTGGCATCGAAGTCTCCATTTATTTGGTATATTGCGAGGTTCGAGTCCCCGCGCAGCTCTAGGCGTTGAATGCCCATGGATACTGCCATCCGGAGACCATGTAAAGGGGCCTCATATTCGGCTGCATTATTGGAGTCCGTGTACATAATCTGGATAACATATTGAACTGTGTCTCCTGTGGGGGACGTCAAAATGATGCCAGCCCCCAGTTTGGCCAACATCTTGGAGTCGTCGAAATGCATGATCCAATTTGAATATGTGCCGTACTCTTTAGGGAGTTCGGCCTCCGTCCATTCTGCGACGAAGTCGGCCAAGACTTGCGACTTGATGGCAAGTTGTGGCTTATAAGTTATGTCGAATGGGAGGAGCTCAATGGCCCATTTTGCAATCCGTCCCGTTGCATCACGGTTGTTTATAATATCGTTAAGTGGTACTTCCAAGGCTACTGTTATTGAACACTCTTGAAAGTAGTGTCGTAGCTTCCGGGATGCCATGAATACCGTGTACGCAATCTTTTGATAATGCGGGTACCGTGATTTGCAGGGAGTTAGGACAGTGGACACATAATAGACTGGCTTTTGAAGGGGGAATTTGTGTCCGTCCGCTTCTCGTTCGACGACGAGCACTGCGCTTACAACCTGATGTGTTGCTGCAATGTATATGTTGGAAATATGCCCTAGAGGCAATAATAAATTGATTATTATTATATTTCCTTGTTCATGATAATCGTTTATTATCCATGCTAGAATTGTATTGATAGGAAACTCAGATACATGTGTGGATACATAGACAACACCATGTCCCTAGTAAGCCTCTAGTTGACTGGCTCGTTGATCAATAGATGGTTACGGTTTCCTGACCATGGACATTGGATGTCATTGATAACGGGATCACATCATTAGGAGAATGATGTGATGGACAAGACCCAATCCTAAGCCTAGCACAAAGATCGTGTAGTTCGTATGCTAAAGCTTTTCTAATGTCAAGTATCATTTCCTTAGACCATGAGATTGTGCAACTCCCGGATACCCTAGGAATGCTTTGGGTGTACCAAACGTCACAACGTAACTGGGTGACTATAAAGGTGCACTACAGGTATCTCCGAAAGTGTCTATTGGGTTGGCACGAATCGAGACTGGGATTTGTCACTCCGTGTAAGCGGAGAGGTATCTCTGGGCCCACTCGGTAGGACATCATCATAATATGCACAATGTGATCAAGGAGTTGATCACGGGATGATGTGTTACGGAACGAGTAAAGAGACTTGCCGGTAACGCGATTGAACAAGGTATCGGGATACCGACGATCGAATCTCGGGCAAGTATCGTACCGCTGGACAAAGGGAATTGTATACGGGATTGATTAAGTCCTTGACATCGTGGTTCATCCGATGAGATCATCGTGGAACATGTGGGAGCCAACATGGGTATCCAGATCCTGCTGTTGGTTATTGATCGGAGAACGTCTCGGTCATGTCTAGATGCTTCCCGAACCCGTAGGGTCTACACACTTAAGGTTCGGTGACGCTAGGGTTATAGAGATATTAGTATGCGGTAACCCGAAAGTTCTTCGGAGTCCTGGATGAGATCCCGGACGTCACGAGGAGTTCCGGAATGGTCCAGAGGTAAAGAATTATATATAGGAAGTGCTATTTCGGCCATCGGGACAAGTTTCGGGGTCACCGGTATTGTACCGGGACCACCGGAAGGGTCCCGGGGGTCCACCGGGTGGGGCCACCTGCCCCGGGGGGCCACATGGGCTGTAGGGGGTGCGCCTTGGCCTATATGGGCCAAGGGCACCAGCCCCAAGAGGCCCATGCGCCAAGAGAAGAGGGAAAGGAAGAGTCCTAAAGGGGGAAGGCACCTCCGAGGTGCCTTGGGGAGGAGGGACTCCTCCCTTGGCCGCACCCTTCCTTGGAGGAAGGGGCAAGGCTGCGCCCTCCCCCTCTCCCTTGGCCCTATATATAGTGGGGGGAAGGGAGGGCAAACCAATCTAAGGCCTGGCGCCTCCCTCTCCCTCCCGTGACACATCTCCCTCCTCCCGCAGCGCTTAGCGAAGCCCTGTTGGAATCCCGCTACTTCCACCACCACGCCGTCGTGTTGTTGGATCTCCATCAACCTCTCCTCCCCCCTTGATGGATCAAGAAGGAGGAGACGTCGCTGCTCCGTACGTGTGTTGAACGCGGAGGTGTCGTCCGTTCGAAGCTAGGATCATCGGTGATTTGGATCACGACGAGTACGACTCCATCAACCCCGTTCTCTTGAACGCTTCCGCGCGCGATCTACAAGGGTATGTAGATCCACTCCTCCCTCGTTGCTAGATGACTCCATTGATAGATCTTGGTGACACGTAGGAAAATTTTGAATTTATGCTACGTTCCCCAACAGTGGCATCATGAGCTAGGTCTATGCGTAGTTTCTATGCACGAGTAGAACACAAAGTATTTGTGGGCGTTGATTTTGTTCAATATGCTTGCCGTTACTAGTCTTATCTTGATTCAGCGGCATCATGGGATGAAGCGGCCCGGACCGACCTTACACGTACTCTTACGTGAGACTGGTTCCACCGACTGACATGCACTAGTTGCATAAGGTGGCTAGCGGGTGTCTGTCTCTCAAACTTTAGTCGGATCGGATTCGATGAAAAGGGTCCTTATGAAGGGTAAATAGCAATTGGCATATCACGTTGTGGTTTTGCGTAGGTAAGAAACGTTCTTGCTAGAAACCCATAGCAGCCACGTAAAACATGCAAACAACAATTAGAGGACGTCTAACTTTTTTTTGCAGGGTATGCTATGTGATGTGATATGGCCAAAAGGATGTGATGAATGATATATGTGATGTATGAGATTGATCATGTTCTTGTAATAGGTATCACGACTTGCATGTCGATGAGTATGACAACCGGCAGGAGCCATAGGAGTTGTCTTTATTTATTTATGACCTACATGTCAACTTAAACGTCATGTAATTACTTTACTTTATTGCTAAAGCATTAGCCATAGTAGTAGAAGTAATAGATGACGAGACAACTTCAAGAAGATCATGATGATGGAGATCATGGTGTCATGCCGGTGACAAGATGATCATGGAGCCCCAAGATGGAGATCAAAGGAGCTATATGATATTGTCCATATCATGTCACTGTTATTTGATTGCATGTGATGTTTATCATGTTTATACATCTTATTTGCTTAGAACGACGGTAGTAAATAAGATGATCCCTCATTACAATTTCAAGAATGTGTTCTCCCCTAACTGTGCACCGTTGCTAAAGTTCGTCGTTTCGAAGCACCACGTGATGATCGGGTGTGATAGATCCTTACGTTCACATACAACGGGTGTAAGATAGTTTTACACATGAAAAACACTTAGGGTTAACTTGATGAGCCTAGCATGTACAGACATGGCCTCGGAACACAAGAGACCGAAAGGTCGAGCATGAGTCGTATGGTAGATACGATCAACATGAAGATGTTCACCGATGATGACTAGTCCGTCTCACGTGATGATCGGACACGGCCTAGTTGACTCGGATCATGTAATCACTTAGATGACTAGAGGGATGTCTATCTGAGTGGGAGTTCATAAGATGAACTTAATTATCCTGAACATAGTCAAAAAGGGGCTTCGTAAATTATGTCGTAGCTCGCGCTTTAGTTCTACTGTTTAGATATGTTCCTAGAGAAAAATTAGTTGAAAGTTGATAGTAGCAATTATGCGGACTAGGTCCGTAAACTGAGGATTGTCCTCATTGCTTCTTAGAAGGCTTATGTCCTTAATGCACCGCTCAGTGTGCTGAACCTCGAACGTTGTCTGTGGATGTTGCGAACATCTGACATACACATTTTGATAACTACGTGATAGTTCAGTTAAACGGTTTAGAGTTGAGGCACCAAAGATGTTTTTTGAAACGTCGCGAAACATATGAGATGTTTTGAGGGCTGAAATTGGGATTTCAGGCTCATGCCCACGTCAAGAGGTATAAGACCTCCGACGATTTTCTTAGCCTGCAAACTAAGGAGAAAAGCTCAATTGTTGTGCTTGTGCTCAGATTGTCTGAGTACAACAATCGCTTATATCGAGTGGGAGTTGATCTTCCAGATGAAATAGTGATGGTTCTCCGAAGTCATTACGACCAAGCTGCTAGAGCTTCATGATGAACTATGATATATCAGGGACATATATGATGATCCTTGAGATATTCGCGATGTTTGACACCGCGAAAGTAGAAATCAAGAAGGAGCATCAATTGTTGATGGTTGGTGAGACCACTAGTTTTAAGAAGGGCAAGGGCAAGAAGGGATACTTCATGAAACGGCAATTCAGCTGCTGCTCTAGTGAAGAAACCCAAGGTTGAACCCAAACCCGAGACTAAGTGCTTCTGTAATAAAGGGAACAGCCATTGGAGCAGAATTACCCTAGATACTTGGTAGATGAGAAGGCTGGCAAGGTCGATAGAAGTATATTGGATATACATTGTGTTGATGTGTACTTTACTAGTACTCCTAGTAGCACCAGGGTATTAGATACCGGTTCGGTTGCTAAGTGTTAGTAACTTGAAACAAAAGGCTATGGAATGAACGGAGACTAGCTAAAGGTGAGCTGACGATATGTGTTGGAAGTGTTTCCAATGTTGATATGATCAAGCATCGCACGCTCCCTCTACCATCGAGATTGGTGTTTGCGTTGAGCATAGACATGATTGGATTATGTCTATCGCAATACGGTTATTCATTTAAGGAGAATAACGGTTACTCTGTTTGTTTGAATAATACCTTCAATGGTCTTGCACCTAAAATGAATGGTTCATTGAATCTCGATCATAGTGATACACATGTTCATGCCAAAAGATATAAGATAGTAATGATAGTACCACCTACTTGTGGCACTGCCACGTAAGTCATATCGGTATAAAACGCATGAAGAAGCTCCATGTTGATGGATCTTTGGGCTCACTCGTTTTTGAAAAGTTTGAGGCATGCGAACCATGTCTATTGGTGTATATGCATGAAGAAACTCCATGCAAATGGACCGTTTGGACTCACTTGATTTTGAATCACTTGAGACATGCAAATCATACCACATGGGCAAGATGACTGAAAGCCTCGGTTTCAGTAAAATGGAACTAGAAAGCAATTTGTTCGAAGTAATACATTTTGATGTGTGCAGTCCAATGAGTGCTGAGGCGTGTAGTGGATATCATTATGTTCTTACTTCACAGATGATTTGAGTAGATGTTGGGTATATTTACTTGATGAATCACGAGTCTGAATTATTGAAAGGTTCAAGTAATTTCAGGGTGAAATCAAAAGATCGTCGTGACAAGAGGATAAAATATCTATGATATGATCATAGAGATGAATATCTGAATTAAGAGTTTGGCACAGAATTAAGACATTGTGGAAATTGTTTCACAACTAATATAGCCTGGAACACCATAGTGTGATGGTGTGTCCGAACATCATAACTGCACCCTATTGGATATGATGCATACCATGATGTCTCTCATTGAATTACCACAATAGTTTTATGGGTTAGGCATTGGAGACAACCACATTCACTTTAAATAGGGCACCATGTAATTCCGATGAGATGACACCGTATGAACTATGGTTTAGAGAAACCTAAGCTGTCATTTCTTAAAAGGTTTGGGGCTGCGACGCTTATGTGAAAAAGTTTCAGGCTGATAAGCTCGAACCCAAAGCGGATAAATGCATCTTCATAGGACACCCAAAAACAGTTGGGTATACCTCCTGTCTCAGATCCGAAAGCAATAAGGGATTGTTTCAAGAATCGGGTCCTTTCTCGAGGAAAAGTTTCTCTCGAAAGAATTGACTGGGGGGTGGTGGAGACTTGATGAGGTTGTTGAACCGTTACTTCAACTAGTGTATAGCAGGGCACAAAGAGTTGTTCCTGTGGCAACTACACCAATTGAAGTGGAAGCTTATGATACTGATCATGAGACTTCGGATCATGTCACTCCCAAACCTCGTAGGATGACAAGGATGCGTACTACTTCTGAGTGGTACGTAATCCTGTCTTGGAAGTCATGTTGCTAGACAACAATGAGCCTACAAGCTGTGGAGAAGTAATGGTGGGCCCGGATTCCGATAAATGGCTCAAGGCCATAAAATCGGAGAGAGGATCCATGTATGGAAACAAAGTGTAGACTTTGACAGAACAGCTCGATGGTCGTGAGGCTGTTGAGTACAGATGGATTTTAAAAGGTAGACGGACAATGATGGTAAATGTCACCATTAAGAAAGCTCAACTTGTCGTTAAGATGTTTTCTGACAAGTTCAAGGAGTTGACTACGGTGAGACTTTCTCACAAGTAGCGATGCTAAGAGTCTGTTGGAATTATATTAGCGATTACTGCATTATTTATGAAATCTTGCAGATAGGATGTCAAAACATTGTTTCCTCGACGATTTTCTTGAGGAAAGGTTGTATGTGATACAAACGGAAGGTTTTGTCAATCCTGAAAGATGCTAATAAGTATGCAAAGCTCCAGCAATCCTTCTAAGGACTAGAGTAAGCATCTCAGAATTGGAATGTATGCTTAGATGATGATCAAAGATTTTGGTGTATACAAAGTTTATGAGAAACTTGTATTTCCAAAGAAGTGAGTGGGAGCACTATAGAATTTCTGATGAATATATGTTGTTGACATATTGTTGATCAGAAATGACGTAGAATTTCTGGAAAGCATATAGGGTTATTTGGAAAGTGTTTTTCAATGGAAAGCCTGGATTAAGCTACTTGAGCATTGAGCATCAAGATCTATAAGGATAGATCAAAATGCTTAATGGTACTTTCAAATGAGCACATTCCTTGACATGACCTTGAAGGTGTTCAAGATGGATCAGTCAAAGAAGGAGTTCTTGCCTGAGTTGTAAGGTATGAAGTTAAGACTTAAAGCTCGACCACGGCAGAATAGAGAGAAAGGACGAAGGTCGTCCCCTATGCTTAAGACATAGGCTCTACAGTATGCTATGCTGTGTACCGCACCTGAAGTGTGCCTTGCCATCAGTTAGTCAAGGGGTACAAGAGTGATCCAAGAATGGATCACAGTACAGCGGTCAAAGTTATCCTTAGTAACTAGTGGACTAAGGAATTTTCTCGGTTATGGAGGTGATAAAGAGTTCGACGTAAAGAGTTACGACGATGCAAGCTTAACACCTATCCGGATAGCTCTGAGTAGAGATACCAGATACGTATAATGGAGCAACAATTTAGAATGGCTCCAAGTAGAATAGTTATTTGGAATGGCTCCAAATGTAGCGTAGTAGTTGCATCTAGGAGATGACAGAGATTTGTAAAGCGCACATGGACCTGAAAGGTTCAGACCCGTTGACTATAACCTCTCTCACAAGCATAACATGATCAAACCCAGAACTCATCGAGTGTTAATCACATGGTAAATGTGAACTAGGTTATTGACTCTAGTAAACTCTTTGGGTGTTAGTCACATGGGGATGTGACCTTGAGTGTTAATCACATATCGATGTGAACTAGATTATTGACTCTAGTGCAAGTGGGAGACTGTTGGAAATATGCCCTAGAGGCAATAATAAATTGATTATTATTATATTTCCTTGTTCATGATAATCGTTTATTATCCATGCTAGAATTGTATTGATAGGAAACTCAGATACATGTGTGGATACATAGACAACACCATGTCCCTAGTAAGCCTCTAGTTGACTGGCTCGTTGATCAATAGATGGTTACGGTTTCCTGACCATGGACATTGGATGTCATTGATAACGGGATCACATAATTAGGAGAATGATGTGATGGACAAGACCCAATCCTAAGCCTAGCACAAAGATCGTGTAGTTCGTATGCTAAAGCTTTTCTAATGTCAAGTATCATTTCCTTAGACCATGAGATTGTGCAACTCCCGGATACCGTAGGAATGCTTTGGGTGTACCAAACGTCACAACGTAACTGGGTGACTATAAAGGTGCACTACAGGTATCTCTGAAAGTGTCTGTTGGGTTGGCACGAATCAAGACTGGGATTTGTCACTCCGTGTAAGCGGAGAGGTATCTCTGGGCCCACTCGGTAGGACATCATCATAATGTGCACAATGTGATCAAGGAGTTGATCGCAGGATGATGTGTTACTGAACGAGTAAAGAGACTTGCCGGTAACGAGATTGAACAAGGTATCGGGATACCGACGATCGAATCTCGGGCAAGTATCGTACCGCTAGACAAAGGGAATTGTATACGGGATTGATTAAGTCCTTGACATCGTGGTTCATCCGATGAGATCATCGTGGAACATGTGGGAGCCAACATGGGTATCCAGATCCCGCTGTTGGTTATTGATCGGAGAACGTCTCGGTCATGTCTACATGCTTCCCGAACCCGTAGGGTCTACACACTTAAGGTTCGGTGATGCTAGGGTTATAGAGATATTAGTATGCGGTAACCCGAAAGTTGTTCGGAGTCCCGGATGAGATCCCGGACGTCACGAGGAGTTTCGGAATGGTCCGGAGGTAAAGAATTATATATAGGAAGTGCTATTTCGGCCATCGGGACAAGTTTCGGGGTCACCGGTATTGTACCGGGACCATCGGAAGGGTCCCGGGGGTCCACCGGGTGGGGCCACCTGCCCCGGGGGGCCACATGGGCTGTAGGGGGTGCGCCTTGGCCTATATGGGCCAACGGCACCAGCCCCAAGAGGCCCATGCACCAAGAGAAGAGGGAAAGGAAGAGTCCTAAAGGGGGAAGGCACCTCCGAGGTGCCTTGGGGAGGAGGGACTCCTCCCTTGGCCGCACCCTTCCTTGGAGGAAGGGGCAAGGCTGCGCCCTCCCCCTCTCCCTTGGCCCTATATATAGTGGGGGGAAGGGAGGGCAAACCAATCTAAGGCCTGGCGCCTCCCTCTCCCTCCCGTGACACATCTCCCTCCTCCCGCAGCGCTTAGCGAAGCCCTGTTGGAATCCCGCTACTTCCACCACCACGCCGTCGTGTTGTTGGATCTCCATCAACCTCTCCTCCCCCCCTTGCTGGATCAAGAAGGAGGATACGTCGCTGCTCCATACGTGTGTTGAACGCGGCGGTGCCGTCCGTTCGGAGCTAGGATCATCGGTGATTTGGATCACAACGAGTACGACTCCATCAACCCCGTTCTCTTGAACGCTTCCGCGCGCGATCTACAAGGGTATGTAGATCCACTCCTCCCTCATTGCTAGATGACTCCATAGATAGATCTTGGTGACACGTAGGAAAATTTTGAATTTATGCTACGTTCCCCAACAGTATAGTAGCATTTGTTCGCCAATGTTTGGCGCGGCCAGGACTGGGTTTGTTGCCAGTATGGCTTTTATTTCGTCGAGTCCGGCCGTGGCTGCATCCGTCCATTCGAAGTGTTCGGTGCACCGAAGGAGGCGGTAAAGGGGTAGGGCCTTTTCTCCCAAGCGGGAGATAAAGCGGCTTAGAGCCGCCATGCATCCGGTTAACTTTTGTATTTGTTTGAGGTCCTTTGGGATATCCAGTTGCGACAGAGCTCGGATCTTGGGATATACAATGAAGCCCAAGAGCTTTCCGGCTGGAACACCGAAAACGCATTTTTCTGGGTTGAGCTTGATGTCGTATGTTTGGAGGTTATCAAATGTGAGCCTCAAGTCGTCTACTAGAGATTTGACATGTCTTGTTTTGACGACCACATCATCTACATATGCCTCCACTGTTTTGCCGATCCGGTTTGCCAGACATGTCTGAATCATGCGCTGATATGTTGCGCCGGCATTTTTGAGCCCGAAGGGCATCGTGTTGAAGCAGAATGGGCCGTATGGTGTGATAAATGCCGTTGCAGCTTGGTCTGGTTCTGCCATCTTGATTTGATGGTAGCCGGAGTATGCATCGAGGAAACACAACGAATCATGTCCTGCAGTAGCGTCGATAATTTGATCGATGCGGGGGAGGGGGAAGGGATCCTTTGGGCAAGCCTTGTTAAGGTCTTTAAAATCAACACACAGGCGCCAGGATTTGTCCTTCTTTGGTACCATCACCAGGTTTGCTAGCCAGTCCGGATGTTTTATATCTCTGATGAATCCGGCCTCCAATAGCTTTGCTAGCTCCTCTCCCATGGCCTGTCTCTTAGGTTCGGAAAAACGCCGAAGAGCCTGTTTGACAGGTTTGAATCCTGTTTGGATATTTAAGCTGTGCTCGGCCAACCTGCGTGGGATTCCTGGCATGTCTGAAGGGTGCCAGGCGAAAATGTCCCAGTTCTCTCATAGGAACTCTCGCAGTGCGGCGTCTACATCAGGGTTTAACTGTGCCCCGATGGAAGCTGTTTTATTGGGGTCCGTTGGATGGACTTGGAATTTGACTATTTCGTCCGCCGGTTTAAAGGAGGTGGACTTGGATCTTTTGTCGAGTACCACATCGTCCCTATTCACCGTAGAGCGCAGCGCAGTCAGTTCCTCAGCCGCTAGGGCTTCGGATAGTGCCTCGAGGGCCAGTGCGGCTGTCTTGTTTTCGGCGCGGAGTGCTATGTCCGGATCACTAGCGAGAGTGATGATCCCGTTAGGCCCGGGCATCTTGAGCTTCATGTACCCGTAATGGGGTATTGCTTGGAAGATTGTAAACGCTTCCCTCCCTAGCAGAGCGTGATAACCGCTGCTGAACGGAGCCACATGGAACGTGATCTCTTCGGACCTGTAATTATCCGCATGCCGAACACCACATCTAGTGTGATTTTTCCTGTGCAACGCGCTTCCTGACTGGGGATTATTCCTCTAAAGGTTGTGCTGCTTCGCTCAATGCGGTTCCAGTCTATTTTCATTTTTTAAAGGGTTTCCTCATAAATGAGGTTCAATCCGCTGCCGTCGTCCATGAGTACCTTGGTAAGACAAAAGTCGTCCACTATTGGACTGAGGACCAATACGGCTGGTGCTCGGGCTGTTCGGAATTTAGGTTCATCACTGGCGTTAAAGGTAATAGCCGTGTCACTCCATGGGTTTATTGTTGCTACTTGGTAGACTTCGGCAAGGCTGCGGAGTGTCCTTTTTCGCATATTATTTGATGCGAAAGTCTCGAAGACTGTTAATACCGTATTGGTGTCTCTGGGGTGGCTTTCTGTGGCCTCCGGAATTAGGAGATTTTCGCCAATTTTGGCCACCTGCCGGAGTATCCAACGTGCTCTAAGGCTGTGAGTTGGTGTGGCGTCCTCTGTACTGTGAATTTTACAGGGTCCATTAAGCCATCCTTCCAGTACGGTTCCATGCCCTGTAGAGGGTTTTTGCTTTTTAGTGCTTGACCCGGGTGTCTGGTGATGATGCACCCTTTTATTTCGGACTGGGTTTGTATTCAGGGCCGGATTGTCCCAAAATTTTATTTCGGTTTTCCAGGCGCTTTCCATCGCACGGTACTTTCGTACAATGGACGCCAAGTCAGCGAAGCGTGTAATATCACGGCGACTTATGGCGTTGAGTATTCCCTTGTTCGTGCAATTATTGTAGAAAATTGAGATTGTGTCTTCCTCGCGGCAGTCCCTTAGCCTGTTCTTAACCAGGAGGAATCTGGCCCAGTAATGATGTATCGTTTCATCGGGTTCTTGCTTGATTTTGGATAGATCGCTTATGTTGGGGTGGGTGGGTGGAATTAAATCCGAAGCCTCACCCCATCTGAGGCTCAGAGGCCGAGGAATTTCCGAACTCGAAAATTTGGATTCCTGGATGTTGTCCAATGAATCCAGCCCGTCGCCTGACTCTAAGTTCAGGTCTTGAGTGATATCCTCCCTTCCGCGGGTATCCGGCTTGGAGGGATCGGGAATCCGGATGTAGCGAGTCCTTAAGATAGATGAAGGGTCGCCGCACTGTCCCTCTACCACGGCAAGGTGATGGGTAACTTGGGGAGAGTTAATCTCTCTCAGATCGGGTTTAGGCCCAATCTGGTCGTATCCGTAGCGACTCCCAGGGCGGCGAAGCGATCCAAGAGCTCATTTATGGAGGAGAGCTCCATTGGATCTAACTGCTCGACGAGTTCCAAGTTGACATGAAGATTGTTTTCGATGGCTCGAGAGGTCATCGTCGGCGTAGAAGCCGAACAGGCGGTCATAAGAAAACCACCTAGCCGGAGGGTTTGGCCGACAGCCAAAGCTCCCTAAGTAACGGTGATGTCTTTAAAGACGGGGCGAGACATCCTTCCTTATGGCGACGACACAGAGGAACTCTCAATGAAAGCACCAATGTCGGTGTCAAAACCGGCGGATCTCGGGTATGGGGTACCGAACTATGCGTCTAGGCCGGATGGTAACAGGAGGCAAGGGACACGAAGTTTTACCCAGGTTCGGGCCCGCTCGATGGAGGTAAAACCCTACGTCCTGCTTGATTAATATTGATGATATGGGTAGTACAAGAGTAGATCTACCACGAGATCGGAGAGGCTAAACCCTAGAAGCTAGCCTATGGTATGATTGTTGTTGTCTATGTTGTCCTACGGACTAAAACCCTCCGGTTTATATAGACACTGGAGAGGGTTAGGGTTACACAAAGTCGGTTACAATGGTAGGAGATCTATATATCCGTATCGCCAAGCTTGCCTTCCACGCCAAGGAAAGTCCCTTCCGGACACGGGACGGAGACTTCAATCTTGTATCTTCATAGTCCAGGAGTCCGGCCGAAGGTATAGTCCGGCCATCCGGACACCCCCTAATCCAGGACTCCCTCAATGGCACTCGGACCCTAGTGACAAGCATTAAGCATAGCAAAGTCATAGCAACATCAATCTCAGAAGCTAATGGATACTAGGGATCAAACCCTAACAAAACTAGCTCTATTACATGATAAATCTCATCCAACCCATCACCGTCCAACAAGCCTACGATGGAATTACTCACGCACGGCGGTGAGCATCATGAAATTGGTGATGGAGGATGGTTGATGATGATGAAGGCGACGAATCCCCCTCTCCGGAGCCCCGAACGGACTCCAGATCAGCCCTCCCGAGAGGTTTTTGGGCTTGGCGGTGGCTCCGTATCGTAAAACGTGATGATTTCTTCTCTCTGATTTTTTTTCTCTCCGAAAGCAAATATATAGAGTTGGAGTTGACGTCGGAGGGCATCCAGGGGGGCCATGAGGTAGGGGGCGCGCCCTAGAGGGGGGGCGCGCCCCCCACCCTCGTGGACAGGGTGTGGGCCCCCTGGTCTTCATCTTTGGCGAGGATTTTTTATTATTTTTTATAAGATGTTCCGTGGAGTTTCAGGCCATTCCGAGAATATTTGTTTTTCTGCACATAAAACAACACCATGGCAATTCTGCTGAAAACAGCAGACTAAGGCATAGCCTAGTGGTGGGAAGGGGCTGATGCCTTCCCACCCACCCAGGTTCAAGGCATGGTACTTGCAATTTGGGTTTGTTGCACCAATTATACTGTAAGGGGTTCCCTTACAGTCTTTCTGTCAAAAAAAATTCTGCTGAAAACAGCGTCAGTCCGGGTTAGTTCCATTCAAATCATACAAGTTAGAGTCCAAAACAAGGGCAAAAGTGTTGCAAAAAGTAGATACGACGGAGACGTATCAGGCACCAAATAACAATTATTCAGGTCTAAAACTAATCCCGAAGGTAGATGTATAGGTAGCGTGCCGACGGCGATCACAACGACCTTGGAACCATTCCCGACATGCATCATCACCTCATCCTTAGCCAATCTTCGTTTAATCCGTAGCCCCTGTTTCGAGTTACAAATATGAGCAACCGAACTAGGAGCAGTTCAGTGAGATCTTTGCCAAGGATCTGGTACAGTGAGGAGAGAGAGAACCCAGAGGAGCAATTTTGCAGAAAACTTTGTTTCCTCAATGTGTATCAGTTTAGGAGAGCAATTCAGACATTGCACATAACTCGGAATAGGAATTATGAGTTCCATGAAAACTGCAATGACAGCATCATCGTTGTGTGCACAAATACAAAATGCCCTTTCTTTATTGCAGCTTCTGTTGTTGCAAATGAGACTACTTTTTTGTGACACCCCAAAATTTTGGCCTTGTTTTATTAAATTAAAATTTTTGCCAGGAATTAAAACTTTTATTTTCTGGGCTCCCTTTTTATTTTTTGAACCATTATCTCCCTTGTTATTATGGAGTTTTTTCCCCAAATGAAAATCTTTCAAATATGTTATTGGACTTGTTTAACCTCTCAAGAAAAACTTTTCTTTTATCAGTATGACTAATTACATAATTAATTTGCTTGATCTTTATTTTATTGAAAAATGGTTTTTACAGGTTATGTGGCCATATTTGCACTACAACCATTTGATAAATTCACTTAAAATTCCAACCAAAATTTGGAGATGTCATGTGATGTTTTTTAAATCACTTTTATACAAAAATATCTTTTATACATGAAATATTTTGAGCTTTGCACCCAATTTTTCTTCTCTGGTTCAGAGTGCAATTTTGCACTACAACCCTTTTAAATATTTCTTTCTGGCCTCCACAAAAATTATGGGATGTTGGTAGTAGCATATGATTCAACATTATGCAAAAAACCCAGTGATGTTATTTGAAAAAAAATTGAGTGAATCAACCTCTTTTCCATTCTGGTCCAGCCTTGTGATTTCTACTACAACCCTATTTAATTTTGCTCCAATGATCTTGTGCTTTCTCCTACTTGTAGACAGCCCTACCAAACCCCTAAGTCCAGGAGCATGCACCCATTTGAATATTTTTGGTTCATGAAATAATGCCATTTATCTCCTGTCCAGAATTGTAGTTTTGCAAAACTTGCACTAACAAGTTTGTGCTTTTCACAAACTAACCTCACCACCCTCTTATTCATCTAAAGAGACCACCATCTGGAGTTTTTGGCCACTCCAAGACCTGCCTAAGTGCCCTTAGCATTTTGTCAAACACCTTATGGGCATGATCAGTTTTGACATGGGTTTGTGTTTGCTTTATGAACTTGATCCCCTGACCAAACCAGCCTGTCCAATGGTGTTTCCCTAGCCTATAACCCCACCCTGCTAACCCTCTTGCGGTTTGGAAACCCCCAGCATGCCATAGCATTTCGTCGAGCACGTCCTGTGCACGCCCGGAGCGCGAGTAGAGCATGCGTTTTGCACGTGCCGCGCCCGAGCCAACGCGTCGCGCCCCTAGTTTGCCCCCACTGCAGAACCACGCCACGCACGTCCCTCCTCACCGCTTCACGCCAAGCCGCCCCTCGCCACGCCCCGGCGGGCCAAGAGCTAGCCGCCGCGGCCGCCCAACAGCCCCCTGCTCATGTCGGCGCCGCCGAGCCTCCCCCACTCGCCACCTGCCTCCTGGAGCAGTGCGTGCTCATCCGCAAGCATGTCCCCTAGCGCTCGTCGCCGCCACGACGCCCTGCCACTACAGGAAGGCGGTCCGCCGTCGTTCTTATCCGGCCGCCGCGGAACCGACCTCGTCGCGCTATAAATGGAGGTCCCCGAACTCCCCCGAGCACACAGGCAACCTCAGGCCACCCCAATGGCGCTCCCCTAGCTCGCATTCGACCCGAGGAGGCCTCCTTCCTCATCTTCGGCAACCGCAGCCGCCGCCATTGCCCCGGCACTTCCAACGCCACCAGGGCCTCCCCCTCTCCGTTCTCTTCACCAAGAGCTTCCTCTTACTCCCGTGAACCAGGTCCCCTGCTCGATTTTGATCAGGGCTCACCGCGGGAGAAAAATCACCTTGCCCGACGGCCTCTGTCCGCCGCGAAGCTCACCGCCGGCAGCTCCGTCCACCCCTGAGACCATAATGACTACCGGAGTGGCCGCCTCGATCCCCTGAGCCCACAGGTGACCTCCGTTTCCCGAACGGTGCCGCCGTTCGCCGGCGAGCATCGCCGGAGTCCTGCCCCCTCTCGGGCAGAGGAAGGAGAGGGAAAGGCGACTAGTCAAACCTGACCAGTGGGCCCCCTGGACCCACTGTCAGTGACCCTGTACCTATCCACGTGGGTAAGTGAAGGCGTAATCCACCCCAGTACGTTTCCCCCACTCCGAAAGCGTATTTCCCTCTGAAACGTTTTCTTTTCTGTTTTATTTTAAATAACAGATTTTGACCACAACTTTGACTGCCTATAACTTTTTAAATATAACTCCAAATGAATTAATTCTTTTTCCTACATCTCTCAAATATTGTCTAGTTTATTTTAAGATTTATTTGAAAATTTTCCAAACAACTTTTTTGTACTGTTTTTGAAATATATGTTATTTGCATATTTTTGAAAATAGGATTTTGGAAGAGAAGAAAGCTTTCAAAAGTCTTGGAGTACACCCTGCCTTTCCACACCATTGAAGGCAAGCATTCTGAACCCTGGAATAATATTTTTGGTGTGTTAGTTGACACGTTTATAACACCACCTTATATCGGAGAACTTGTTATTTCATGTGATATGATCATTTGCATGAATGCATATGAGTGATTTCCTTGCTATTGGAAATAAATATACTTGTGATGGTAATCATCCTCATGTGCCTTGCATGCATGCCGGAAAGAAATCCAGGAAAGCCTCTGCCTTGGTAGGCGTGAGCTTATCGCCGGTCTCCGTCGGGACGGTTATGTCTGGTATGGCATGGTAAGGTATATTTAGTGGTGATTTTGTTGGTTGAAATATATTTGTTATACATGTCATGCAGGGAATTTATAAACCTCCTGAGTCGACCGTAGATCGAGTCTTGTTCCAGTAACCCCCATACTTGTTTTGTACTACCACTTGTCCCTGCCGCAGGTAGGGTACGGTTCAGTAAGTCGTCAACCCCTTTCAAGCACACACCGTACAGAGAGGCCATGATGGAAGATACCGGTTGTAGCCGGTAGGCAGGCTACCTGGTCCGGGGGCATGGGTGTTTCCGGTTGGGACCGAGAGGGGAGGCCACCCCTTAGAGCGTGCGATATAAATTTGATCCCATGCTACGCGAGGTTGTAGCCTCCCCATTTAGAGTTTTGCTTAACAAGTGTCGTGGGTGATTCCAGACACCGATGAGTTAAGCTGGTGTGTACAAGTTAGGCGTGTTTTCAACTAAAAGGCCATAGACGGAATTAGTCCCGATGGACTAAAGGAATCCGTTACTCGTGGGTAAAGAGTACGCCCTCTGCAGAGATTAAACCTATTCGAATAGCCGTGTCCATGGTTAAGGATTACAGTCTGGGATGGGTCAAGTGTTGGTCTTAGTGTCGGTCTTCGGAGGAGATATTGTTAAACCAAACTTGGATACCGACTGGTTATTTGTGAGGACCATGATTATTATTTTGTGATGGACTAACCTGTTGCATTATCTGTATTATCGAGTACCCCTGGGACGGTTCTACGTCCTGGACATTCATTGTGATTATTTATTTTATAAGCCCTTTATGTGGTGTCGCTCAGACGCCCGACTGTGGCATCCCTCTTATAAGCCCTTTATGTGGTGTCGCTCAGACGCCCGACTGTGGCATTTCTCTTAAAGCCCTTTATGTGGTGTCGCTCAGACGCCCGACTGTGGCATTTCTTTTAAAGCCCTTTATGTGGTG